>NC_140489.1:50860122-51080122 GCF_964271855.1 Acomys minous
AGTAATTATGAACTGATATCTGCTGAATAGAATTTTAAAATGACTTCTTCATTTTGTCTTCTTAATAATTAGGTGAATAATTTTGTGCTAGACCTTTTCTTATTTGATGGACCTTTGTGTATTTATAGAACACAGAAAGTCAGATATATTGCATATTTCATTAGGATTTTTACCTCAATATTTATATCATCCTTACAGACACAAATATTTAAATAAGTTTCCTAAAATAATATAGCTATGGTATTATGAATAGGATAGAATAATGAAGTTATTCATAAAATGTGTTTCTCAGCCCCAAGAAATAATAGATAAGAATTTCTAAAATGAAGCCAAGCACAAGATTGCTTTTACAAAAGTCTCATGAGTTACTCAGCTCATACTTTTCCAAAACAAAAGTCAAATAATAATTTTGGGTATTCACTCAAAATCTGAAATTCATCACAGAACTTCAATTTATACATAGAGTTAAACCTCACAATTCATGATATAACACTATGTTTTTAATTGTTTTCAGAGGGAACTACATTTATTTATAAGAATTTCAAATATTTATGAATTAGACATAATTACTACTATGTATGAAATTTAAAACTTTCAATAAAAGAAAACAAATATTCCATTACTTTCTTCACCCCACAGGAAATTATATTTTGAATGAAATTGGATTTTCACAGGCATTTTCAGCTGAAAAATGGAAAAGAATAGGGAAATTAGAAAGGACAAAACCTTCCAGCAAGTTTGGTCTTCGTGAAAAGAAACATAAACCACGGTAGCTAAAACTAAAGCAGCGTGGGTGGAGGGAACTATAAACAACGGTTTAGGACAGATAAATGGAAGATGAACAGTAAGCTACTTAGAGATTCTCTGTTGTAATGTTAACTCTAATGTGATGTGCCATTTAAAGGAGTTTAAAGGAGTTCTGTAGTAGGAAAAGGAGTATAACTTCCACTGTATCGTGAAAATTTTATTTAAAATATACTACTAAGGGTCTGAGGAGTTTGTTCAGTCCTGAAACCTCCGCCATGCAAGCATGAGGACAACCTGAGCACAAGTTAATTGTATGTCTGTAACTCCAGCTGGCTGCCTAGGCAGTCCAAACAATTAGAGGGGTCGAGCCATAGTGACCGGCTCTGACTCAAGACTAAGTTGAACTTCAACTGAGAAAACACCTAACGTCAGCCTCTGACTTCTGCAGGTACACTAACATGGGCACACAGATTGTTATACACACATATGTACATGTATACAAACATGCACCATACATATTCCAAAAGAATTAATACTTATTAACATTTAAAGGATAAAGTTTATTCCTGATTGAACTTTTTCATGATTACTTATTGGTGTGTGTGTGTTTGTGTGTGTGTGTGTTTGAGATGAGGAGAAGGTAATGTTTAAATCTTCTAAACACTCCCTGAGATAGGCAAGTTATTCTTGGAATGCGTTTATATTACAGCTCAGTTTTAAAATAATAAAATTAGCAGAGGCAAATCAACTCATGGGCCAGGAAGATGCCATGTAAAGGCACTTGATGCAAGTCTTGGAACTTGGTGACCTGAAGATTCTAGTTTAATCACCATAACCTCTGTCCTCTACATTTCTTCCATCTATGTGGCACATTCCACGTGTTGGTGCCTCCTTTCTTTTTCTCTTGCCTCCTCTTCTCTCTCTCTCTCTCTCTCTCTCTCTCTCTCTCTCTCTCTCTCTCTCTCTCTCTACACACACACACACACACACACACACACACACACACACACACACACACACTTACCATAGTCCAAGGTACTCCTAGGGAATGGCTGGCTTTAGGCTTTGCAATAAGATCTTAGAGCAGAAGCTACTGCCATCCCTTTATAATGCCAGAATAATGTTTAACTGTATTTGAATACTTGTTCTCATCCCTCATCAAAACAACTTTTCTTTCCAGTAAATGAAGACCATCACTGAAAATGGCAACTGATCAAAACACAGAGAACAAGTTATCACTGGGTGTCCAGCCCCAAGAGATACAAGTCTCACACCTAAGACCTAAGAAACATGAGCAGAGATGGGGCTGAAAAGTTCTAAGGACCTGAGGACTGGAGGAGATATTGAAGAGAATGGAGGGAGAAGTTGCAGGAAGGATTGGAGGAAGGAAAAAGAGTAGAAGTGATGCAATTATATTTAATTATAATATAAAATTATTGAGAAGAAAAATTCTACCTTCCTTTTTCTTGTTCTACCCTCAGGGTGTTATTGATCAAATGAATTAACACGTCAGCTTTTCATATACTCAAGGAGAATGATAAAGCCATGTATTAAGCATTAAGCTAAATAACAGTTATAGAATTATCAATTCAATACTTAGGTTGCAGTCAATGTTTAATAAAAACAGCTATTACTTTCATACACTTTCCAAAAATGTCTCATTTATATGCCACTTTGTCTTTACTTTTACCATTTTTTTTTAAATAAGGAATTTGGGACTTGGATAATTCAGGTAGGAGCTACTTGCCTAGCATATGTAAAGCTCTGGATTTGATCCCTAGCACCACAAAAAGCAGTGATTACAGAGCTCAGAACGTGAGTGCAATGAGGCCCCAGAGTTTGGGCCATCCTTGACTATAGGGTGAGTTTGAAAACAGACTTGGATAAATGAAAGCTTGTCTAAAAGAAAGATAAAGAGAAACAAAAAAAGATGTGCACAAACACACACACACACACGAGAGAGAGAGAGAGAGAGAGAGAGAGAGAGAGAGAGAGAGAGAGAGAGCGCCCCAACCTACTATAGTACAGTGATAGATACTCTAAAACTGTTGTCAAGAACTAGGTATGTTGATACATAGTTTGTGTGATAAGACTCAAGATGGTTCACGTATTACTATAAAAGTAAACGTTAAAAAGTACTTTGTAAGACATTATTTCCTTTCCTATGGAGGATGAAGTCAAGGCATGCAGTCATAACAGACTCAGACACACATAGAACATTAATAAAGTAAGCTGTTTGCTGTTTCAAGCATTCCCATGACATACAAACCCACGGCTTTGCAATGGGACTTGCCTGCATCTCACCTTAATTCACACTCATTCCTGTTGAAGACTATCATCTCTACCTATGATCTTAGGGAATCGTGTCAGGCAAATGTGAAAAAAAAATTAATCCTGTATTTGACAGCTATCCTCCCCTTCACCCTTCACATTTCCTCACCAGGAAAAGGCATTTTATTAATTCTCTCTCTTCACTTATGTCATGCTATGAGTAGAACAGAGACAGACAGTTTTGTATTTTTCCTAAAATCATTTCATATAAAAATACTTTCTAAGAGCATATGCTTGACTCCTTATGGAAAAACTCCCATTTGTCAAGTGCTCCTCTCTCTGTGATTTCACAAGTGAGTGAAGAGCTGTGTGCAAACTTCTGCTATCTTCTGTTTTACTGCTGTACCACACATTGAGGCATTTTATCCACAGACTGCATCCGGAAAGATTTTGTGTAATCTTCCACTTGCTTCATGCCTATTCTAGCTTCTTTTGCTCCACCCACAATGCAGGAGACTGAGTTTTCCCTTTATTTGAAGTTATGTTCCCTTTCCACAAGATTATTTTGTTCTTCCTGATGTCAATTGCTCATAGATTTTTTTTCTTTTTTCTTTCACCCCACTTTCCAAAGAAGTACTACTACACCAGCTATATGCTTGTCCCTGACCACATAGAAAAAAATTTCAGTCATAAAAAATTGTATTTGAATGTGTACTTCTTTCTTTCTAGAATGTGATCTTTTTAAAATCATATGTTTGAGTTCGAGTCTTAGTTTTAAATCCTGTTATCTGTATTCACTTTTTCTTTCTTAAGCAAATATCGTCTGTGTCGTGGTTTTAATTATTTTCTATGTGGAAATGACTCATGAACTTAAACTTCCCATTCAGGCTTTCTTCAAAACCTCTCTGCACATAAGTTAAACTATGAAGTAAACCTTTCATGTGGGATGTTTCTTGGTATCATCAATGAGATATAATTTACACCTAACTTCTCCTAAACTACACTCATGAATAGTCTATGAATTTTTTGATTTACTCAATCCTCTACCAATATTTAGTTATTTACTTAGTTGGTCTTATGCTTTGGAAATAGCATCTCTTGTGGCCCACACTGGCTTTGAACTCACTATGCAGTAAATGATGCCTTTGTGTTATGACCTTTATAGTGGAGTTTGTGTGACAAATATTACATGGCCTGAGGCTACAACCCTTACCCAAGAGATAGCCTCCTGGACTGGGACAGATGTTAGAAACAGATTACAGTTCTTCTTTTCTGTCATTGTGATTCTGTTTCTATTTTTCTGACTTAACTCTTTTTCACTCCCAAATCAGGACTTTTCAGGCATGACCACATTGCTATGAGACGACCCTAACTTGGGACTGCAGCCAGGGACTGTTAATGGCTGGAGTGGTTCTGCTTCACTTCCACTTATTAAAGGAGACATGACTGAAAACTAATTATTAGTTATAATTTGTATTATGGCTTACAAAGAAATAAAGTGTTTCAAGAGAAAGCTCTGGATAGTGGCACTCAGATATTAGGGGGGAAAAAAACTAAAAGAAAAAACTGTCTTAGCACACACATGTTAGACATAAGTTCCGTTTATGGGAGAAAGTTGACTCTGAACAAAGAGAACACATGCATATTAATACCAAGCCAGTAACTTAGAAGTGATGGCGTCTTCCCTGTGTGTTCTGTACCCCATATTGTTTCATTTAGAGTTGTAATTAAAAATATGACAACACTATTATTTGCATTCTGTACTTGTACTTTGTATACTTGATTGCTCACTGACTTCTTTGAATCTACTCTGTGAGAAAATGTAAGCACAACTCCCCTCGTTTTAAAAAACATATGTATAAAAATTTAGACTGCTTATCTAATACTACACTCAGACACAAACTCAATTCTGGGTTGCTCTGTTTGTCACTCGCCTAATCTTTGTGCACTGATGCTTCGAGAACTCTCATTCCCAAGGACCTATCCCCGACTGAGCCAGTCCATAACAACATTTTTCTAGAGTGTGGTATGCATGGTACATTTCATCACTGTTTGATAATTGCATTATGAATGGTGAGACATAAAAATTAAAAAACAGTAGATTTGGGGGGAACAGGAGGTCAGAGGAACAAGGAGAATGGAGTGAGGAGAAACTGTGGTTCAGTTGTACTATATAAGAAAAGAATCTATTTTCAATTAAGGAAAAAGAATCAAAGGATTTTCAACTTGAACCTATCTCAAATAAGTTGTTTATAAAATTCTCTGTTAATTACGTGTGTTTTATTGTTTGGAATTAAAGAATAAAATAGTATATTGCACAAAACATAAAATGTTTCCAACCACAGGTTGTTCTTTGTATACAGTTTAACTTCATGTGAAATTTGCTCCTGACTAGATTTAACCCTCAGAATACTTCCAGAGTATAAATTGTTGGGTGCCCTGAATAATGCATGAAAAGGGCATTTCACAATATAATTCATAGCCCAAAATGTTAAAAAAAATTCAGTAAGTGCATATTTGACTTGACTAACTAAAAAGTTAATTAAAAAAAATCATTAGAAGTGAATTTTGAAATTTTGTAAAATGGTTAAAACAATTTAGAAGATTAAGAGTAATAAAAAATTTTGTTTGTTACTTAATGCTTTAGTGTTTTCTGCTGTTTTGGTAACTATCTTAATGTATTTCATAGTCTGATTTTTTAATCTACCAGATTCTTTAAGGGAAAGTTGAATATGGTCTCTTTGTATTTTTGCTTATACCATTAAATCATGACTCATGACATAAAGCCATAGATAATAGTTTCAGAAAGACAGAATGAATTAAGAAACTATGTGTATGGATCATTATAAACCAACCACACTGATGAATGAGAGTGGGATGTCATTATAAGTCACAGTTTCAGTTAATGGTGGATGAATTAATTTATTTAAGTGCTGATTAAAAGATGTCATCACCTGTTGTGGTGGCTTTCCAAAGGAGTCTGAGTTACCAGCAATCTCAATAACTTCCCAGTTTTAGAAAAACAACCACCTAAACAGAAAAGAAATAGAATGGTGTCAATTCTCTTTTACATTGCATTTTTATTACATTGGATGTTTTATACCTTGTGATATTCTATATCATTAAGACACAAAGTTGAGTGACTTAAAAATTTCACCTATGTATACAAATAGACACATATGCTTATTCTACATTCTGTAGTGGTTAAAGAGATAGGACTAAATTAAGCATCACTAGTTGACTGCAGGACATGACTTCAAGATCTTTTCTCAAGTTCATTTAAAAGTAATTTAATTAGGTTAAAACTACATCACAGACATCAATGGTGATGATTTCAGCTTGTTAACTTAGTCTATGTTTAAAAACACTGAATGAGACAATACCGTATGCCACTTACTGGTGGCATTTGCTTTCCCTCACCTGGAAATTGACTAAAGACACAGCCTGCTAGTTCTAGTGAATCAGAAGTAATTGTTTGTTAAGTGAGCTTTAAAGCAATGCCATGTCTTAATTAACCATGATCTTTTTCCTTGTAGTAACAGTATTCATTTACCAATATGCTCTTTAATAAAGATGGTTTTTTTGCTAACTGCAGTTTTGTTTTAATATAATCATTCATATCATAACCAATGAATCATTTTTTATTAAAATCTAGTTAGAATATTGGATTTTCCAATGTCTTTAGGAAAATTTAACTTCAGTAATAGAACATACAAAACTGTCATTAATGCAAATGATATTTCTAAACAGCATGCAGAGTAGTAGACACTGAGTGAAGGAGCACACTTCTGGGCCAGTTTTCCAGCTGTAATTCTGTTCACAACTGTAGAATGAACTTATTGGGGGACTTTAATCTCTAAGAATTTTATTTATCTCAAGTGAGTAATTAAACTCCAGAGCTAAAACTCCAGGACTGCATGAAGAACAATATGTTATTTAACAATAAGTCTCCAACTGCATACAGTTATCATAGACCTTGTGTGAGGTTCAAGGCTAAATAATCAACGAGAGTATTTGACAAGCAAATGCTCTCACTGTGTAACTACTGGTATCTCATTTTATCAAAATATTCAAGTTTTCTCTTTAATGTATCATCACATTCCTTTGTAGAGTATTGTAATGACATTAGGATATGGGTGAAATCTAAAATATGATTACTTAAAATATTACTTCCAAATAATTGTCTAGCACATTGTTTTCAGTCTGAAAATTATGTAATATTAGGAATGCTCCTTCCTTTCCCCCTCTCTCACTCTATAACTTTCTCTCTCCCTTTCTCTCTCCCTCTGTATCCTCTCCTCCTCCCATTTTTCTCTCTGTTTTCCTCTCTCCTTTCCTCTCTCTCTCCCTCTTTCTCTGTTTCCACTACCATGTGTATGATTTCTCACCCTGTCTCTCTGGCTTTGGCTGTTTACGTGTGTGTGTGTGTGTGTGTGTGTGTGTGTGTGTGTGTGTGTGTGTGTCTGTTTATATATGAATTTCTTCCAGGATTTTACCCAACACATTTATATTCAAACTAGAAAAGGAGATGCTTGTCTTTCTTTTCAAAGCCCTAGAGTACAATTATAATGATATTTTAATTGGTTATGTTCTTGCATTTCTCAGTTCTTCAAGATAATATTTCTCCTAATTATTAGAGAATGTAAAGATTTTAAAAAATGTTTTACTAAATAGTGTGTGCACACATGTGTTCATGCATTCATGTACCACTCCTGATATGATATGACATAATATGTTCTCAAAAACCTTTTAGTCCTATAAATTCACAATATGTGGATTCTATATAGCATTAAGCAATCTCCATGTAAATAAATAAAGCTTCTTTTCCATATTCATCCTTCAGTATTCCCAGATTTTCCTGTATAAGCCTTGACCCTCACACTCATCTGCTCACTATATAAAACTTTTTCAGGTTCTTTAGTGTTTTCAAGCTTTTGTAAACTTTCAAACTTCATTCACCATGTAAAGGGCTGTTGAGACGTTTGATCCTTAGTGAAACTCTCCTGACAGTTACTGCCAAAGCTACAATTTAGAGAGTGCTGATGGTCATAACCCGAGCCCTGTGCACTGTATGCCATTGCGATACAATACACCCAATCACCCGACCATCAAAGACTCATTATACGGGGTGGATTTGAACTGTTTACAATCTCAACTGAACCCTCCTCCAATACAAACACCAGTGCCCAGTCCATCAGCAAATGTGTTCTTTCAAAATCTTTCTGTGTTTATTGGTAGCATATGCCCCAAATTCACACCCACCCTGGCATGCATAACTGCATGAGGTCCTCTTGCTTGCTTGCACTTTAATACTCATGGAATCTCTTTCCTCACTCCTGACATGGCCAGAATCTATTTTCTGCACCAACCAGGTCATGTTGTTTTCTTAATAGAAATTTTACAGGGTTAAATATAAACTTCACAGTTTTTAGAAGTATCAGTACTCTAAAGATCTCATAGCTCATTTAGAATAAATCTTACATTTACCGTGGCCTCTAAAGGCTCTACATGAACTGCTCCCTAATTATCTCCTAATTTCCTCTTCCTTTTCTCTCCTTATTTCTTATGTTGTTACACTATCCTTTTACTAGTCACAGAGCATGATACTGCACCCTCACATTTACACTACCAGTTTCATTGACCTGCAATTTTCTACCCTCAGATCTCCAAGTGGCCGCCTCAGTTTTGTCTTTCATATCTAAACTCTGATGCTAGCTTTGCAGAGACTCCTCCTTAAGCCATATCTTAAGTGTATACCACATTTTGTTCTCTCATTCTCTGTCTTGAAGGATGTTCTACTCACTAGATGATGCTACGCTTTTCATTCTCACCTGAAAAAGAATCTAGAATCTGGGAAACAGAGGCCAAGACAATACTCCTTTACACATTTCCATTCTCCATGCTTCTTTCATTTCTCCATCTCAATGGTTCCAGTGCTGTTACCGTTCTGCTTCTAATGCTGAAACCCTGAGCAACATTGGAAAGAAAAGAAGATTTTTTTTGGTTTGGAGGGTTTTGTTTTTGTTTTTGTTATCTGGTCAGAGGGTCTTAAATTTTCAATCCCTCACAGAAGGGAGGTCAAGGAAAGGATTCAAAGGACTAGTATTAGTCGCTTAACATCCAGAGTCAAGAGCACAGAGAAATGATTGCATGCATGCTTCTTGCTTGCTTCCTGCTCAACTAGACCTCTCTAATACCATCCAGTGAGCAGGATAGGCCAATTAATAATTAAAACAGCACTAAACAGACTTATCCAAAGCCCAACCCAGATCTAGACAAATCGTCATTAGGATGCCATTCCTGCAAATCCTAGGTTGTGTCAAGAAGACAGTTGAGAGTAAGCAGCACAAATCTACCATAAAGCCGTAAAACATCCAAACTATATTTTAAGAAAATAAATGAGAAAATGTCAAATTAAAAGGTTAAACAAAATTATTAATGTATTTGAAAACATTTTTTACCTTTCAGCAATTATTTTTATTGCTTTCCAGCATTTTCACATGAGCAATATGTTTACATATTTTTCTACTCCACTTCTCAGAATATTATTTAAAATTATATTACTCTCCCAACACCTTTAAAGTCTCTTTAATAATTACATATACTTGTTATAACAGGTTTAGTGAAAATTGGTTCTTTAGTTTTTTCCATTCAGTAAAAATGACTGCATATGGGAGACAAAGCTGATGACTCAAAATATTTTAAAATTAATTATTCACTATCCCTCCTCTCCTCCTAGTCCCATCCTCCCTTCCTGCCCCCCCCCCCCAAATCTGGCTCTTCTACTCCTCAGAGAAGGAAAGCTCCTCCTATCCACCAACTCCAGCATATCAAGTCACATCATGAATTTATCACTGAGTACACAAGGGTGAGTACAATGACAGTAGGCTTGTTTTATAGTGAGTGAAGGGGTAGATGCAGGCTTTCCAGAGCGCAGAAGAGAGAGCAGGGAGCAGCAGACCATAAACTAGAGTAAGGAGGTAGAAGAGCAGCCTTTCTTCATCTCCAGCCGTGTTCTTCAGACAAGCACTGGAATACAAACAAAATAGAACAGTCACGGTCACGGATGCTTCCTTTAGTCTTCTACTCCTTCTAAGACAGAGTAGAGAGGGGACATGCACAGGGGAAATATTAAAACAATATTTACAATGGTACGTTACACCAAATTTTATATAAATACTATTTTTCTCTTTTTTAAATTTTTATTTATTTTTTTACATATGCATTTATATCATTACACATATTTACAATAAACCATCTACAGCAAGAAGAACCATGAAACAATCAGGAATTATATAAATGTTACACTCGTAGTGTTTTGGCTATTTGTATT
Organism: Acomys minous; assembly: GCF_964271855.1. Classification (NCBI taxonomy): domain Eukaryota; kingdom Metazoa; phylum Chordata; class Mammalia; order Rodentia; family Muridae; genus Acomys; species Acomys minous. Next base: position 50,870,474 of record NC_140489.1, read on the forward strand.
TGGCGACCCTGAAGAGGACATCTTTCCTACCTTGGTGCATCTAAAATTCTGAATGTAAATCAATATCTATCATATCTCATCTTCATCAACTTAAAACATCTATCTAGACTTAAAAACATCTTAACCCAAAAACAACTAAGCTTAATTGTACAACTAAACTATCCGGTCTTCAACTCCATCAGAGACTTGAGAAGGCATAAAATTAATTATCTGAGTAGACAAGAAGTACAGGTAAGCAGCTGAGAAAATGAAAACATGACAGACAGTTTGATGCCTGAAGCCACCCGAGCCCAGACCCAGAAAGACATTCATGGCATATACTCACTCATAAGCAGATACTAGCCATGTAGTATCCTTAGCCACACTTTCCTTCTCTGAGGAGTAGAAGAGCCAGTGTTCTTCAGACAAGAACTAGAATATAAACAAAACTATCCTTAGCCACACTATCCTGTGGCTGAGGCACCAGAGACTGATGCAGAGACTGATGCACCAAACAAGGCCCATGTATGATGTGGACCTAGATTCTATGCTCACATGTAGCAGATGGGCAGTACAGTCTCTTGTGGAGCCCACAGTATGGAGAGTATGGACTCTTCTGACATGGTCTCTGCACCCCCACAACATTGATCACTTCCCCCTGGCAAGGTGGCCTTGCCAAGCCACAGAGGAAGGGGATACAGGTAGTACAGATGAGACTTGACGGGCAGAGGTCAGATGTTAGGGGAGGAGGGCTCCCTTTTCTGAGGACTAGGGAAGGGAGGGAGAGGAGATGAATGAGGGACGGAGGGTGGGAGCAGGAGGCAAGAAGGGATGGGGCTGAATGGCTCTTGGCAGAAGGCAGAAACAGAGAGATGAGCTCAGATGACCCGCAGAGGTTTAGGCACGGACTCCAGCTCTGGCTACGCAACTGTCTGTCTTTTGACAAGTGACACTTCTCTTAAGAACACTTCTTGAGAGACTGAGGCCAGATGTCAGGACTAGGGCGGGGAGGGAGAGGGGATGAGGGAGGAAGGAGGCACTGGGAGGCGATGAGGGAAGGGACTACAATCAGGATGTGAGGACCTCAAACTGTGGACCAAGCAGGTAACTTATATTGCTAACCCCACTACACGGGACCAGCTCTGAGACTGGCTGAGACATGAATGGCTAGTTTTTTTTTTTTTTCTCTTAGCAGTCCTTTTTCCATGGCCTCATTCACCTTCTTAATCATCTTCATGCCCGAGGCTCTAACAGACTCCTTCTGACTATCCAAAATCCCATGATTCTTTCTAACATGCTGGGACTCAGCCGCTGCTTCTGAGTCCTGGATGCGAGTTAGAACCAGGAATCCAAGCACACTTTGTAGTCCAATAAAATAATGTGTGGGCATGGAAGTTAGCAGCAGTGAAAACTCCTCAGATAATGTTGACATGCAGCCAAATTTTAGAACTATGTGTCTGGGCCAACGACAGAACACTAGCCAGTGTAATGAATTCATTTTGGTTATCGCATCCTTTTTTTCTGCTTTCACACTGGATGCTACTAAAACCACAACAGACAAACAATAGATGATTCTCTTATTCGGCTTGGCATCCTTCATTTCTTAGTCTTACAGATAAACCATAGAAACACGTATGTAAGTAACATTTCATGAACTGAAGAGCTTATATTTAGAAATATATATATGTATGTACATATATGCATGCAATAACTATTAGTGAAAAACTTGAAGGAGAACTGGAAGAAGTACATGAGAGAGTGTGGTGGGAGGGAGAGAAGGGAAAATATTGTAATTATAATTATATGTATTATAACCTCAAAAATAAAAAAAGTAAAAGTAAAATAAAGGTCAGCCATAGAGCTGGAAATAGCATAACTATATAATTAAGCTACTTTTTTCTCACCCTACCATGTACTGTGTCTCTTAAAGTAATTCCTGCTTCAGCAACATACACTATTATATTTAATTCTCTGTGCACTGGAACAATGCATTTGCAGTAGGCTTATCATAAGAAAAGTGTAAGAAAGAAGAGCATTTACATAACTGCAGGTACATGACATATTCAAGTTTGCAAAAGAGGAATTCATGAAACTTAAAAAAATTAATTTTCTTTTTACTTGCTACAATGAAACATCAGTTGGTACTTAACCATAGAATATATTAGGAGACAAACCAGCTCAGTATAAGTGGAATTAACATGGCTGATAGCCATTATTCCTCCAAAGGAAAAATATTTTTCAATGCTCTAGGACTTATTTTTAAAATAATACATGACCTTTGTGTTACAGTTGTCAATATGAAATTTAGCACTAAAAGCAGTCACCTTTGTAAATATGCCCAATTTGAATGTTCTTTATATCCTTGAGATAAAGCAGTGAGTCATATCTCAGAATATTATTTTATACCAATCGATACCTATCTTGATCCTTGCCTCATTACATTAGTTCATATGACTAATGACTACTTGGGACAAAGGTCACTGAAAATTAAAACCATATGATGTCATGGTGTGACCCTCTAACCTAATGATTCCTCTTTTCTCTGTCTCACACCCACACTCATTAATCACTACCTTAACTCAGTGCTATGACAATGAGACCTGGGAGTTTGTGTTTATGTTTAAAAAATGGCTTGCTTAAGAAGTCACCTCTGCACTTCAGATTTTGAAGATCAAAGAGTACAGATGGGAACAAGAGCTATTTTCAAGCTATAGCTTTACAATGCTAAATGCAATTATTTTATACTTACAGATAAAACAATACTCATTATAAATAATTGATTTAGTCTCCTCATTGGGAAATTTCTAAAATTTTTATATATAAATACATTATTCACTGTGAGCTTGGTTTACATAGAAGAAAACAATACAAATGCATTTATTTAAAAGTTAAAACATACATTTTATCTTAAAATGTTATTATTAATAATCTTACAATCAATTCATATTCATAAGATCAGGAAAATGATCCTGATGTTAGCCGTTCGGTAGCACATTGTCAGATGATGGTAAAAGTAAAATTTCCTGAACATTTTCAGTAGCATGAGATTTTTCAGGACCTGTCCAGAAAGTGCCAGGTCATCTCTCCACATGGCTCATTGAACGTGTAGAATTGCTGCACTTGATCTGCACTGTGACACTGACTCAGACATGTGGCACAGCAGTGCTAAGACCACATGGCTGGGCCACAGAATCTATAGAGGGTAACCTCAGTATGGGGCCTGGAGTTTATTCTTTTCTGATAACAAAGGAGCTGCCATGCGTTTTTGGTAGTCCATTTAAATATAATGGCATGGATGGCTAGTACTTGCCAGTCTGTGCTGTATATTATCATTTGTTTGCTCATTTCCATTACACCACCTTTTAATTGGCCTCTACCCTTCTTATTATACCCCCTTTTACTCCATTTAATGACTACTTTAGGTGTCTGTGTGTGCGCACCTGTGTTCATGTGCACGTGTGTATGTGTACACTTACAGAGATGTATTCTTCTCCTTACATGCTGGTTAATTGCCTGTGAATTATATCAGCTTCTCTAGAGTGAGACTCTGATTTTAAGTAGTTACCTATTAGTAAATGTCCTATGAACTTGCGTTGTATATTAAAATAGAATAAGACAGAAAACATGAATTAAGTTTTTTTTCTGTTAAAACATATATTTTTATTTCTTTTCTATCTTTTTGTGTGTATGTATACTTGTGACATAAGAAATACACATTTGGTCCTCCTATGCCCTTATTTCACATCTCCTAGAATTTTAGAATGAGTGTCATTTTCTATGTTAGGATTTGAAGGATGGTTGCCAAGGGAACCATTCATGTGATTAGAGGGTCGAGACTGTGGTCTAACCCAGTGCTGGCTAAAGATTGAGTTGAGAACCATTAGTCAATTATTTAATCAACTGTGTCTACATGTTTAATAGTCCATTTAAAGCAAAAAGTATGGGATTAAAGAGCTTCCAGGATGATGAGCAAATGGAGCTTTTGGGAGGATGGTTAGGCAGGAAAGATGTGGAATGTCCTTGTCCCATTATCCCCAAAACTCATCCTCTGTATCTCTTTATCTAGTTGTTCATCAATATCCCTTAAAATATCAGTAAACAACATAAACGTTGTCCTGAGTTCTGTCAATGGTGCTGAAGAGGGGCCTTGATTTATAGCAGAACAGTTAGAATCGGAAGTTTCAACTTGTACTTAAGATTAGTATCTGAAGTGGAAGAGAATTGTGTGATACTGAGGCCTTAACTGTGGATTCTGACACTATCTGGCATAGCTTAGAACTGAGTTAAGTTATAGGACAGCCAGCTGGTTTCTATAAAAAACTGAGTAATGGTTTGCTGTGGGAAAAAATCTTAAACATTTATGGATCAAAAGTGAGGTTGTGGTGTGAATGTTAAGTGAAAATAGAGAGAACCATTTGATTTTCCGGGAGAGAATTGAACACGTATCCATTATTTTAAAAACTGATGTCAGTCTCTGGAGACAGGATGAAGTAAGATCATTGATGGGAAATACATATATATATATGTGTGTGTGTCTTTAGCAGTTTGATTAAGGTTGTCCCCACTGACTAGATATTTGAACATCTGGTCTGGGTCAGTAGTTCCTTTTGGGAAAGTTTAGTCTTACTGGAGGAAGTGTGTCATGGGAGTTGGTTGGGGGAATTTAAAACATCTCTCCAAATCCAGTTCATCCTCTCCACTTCGAGTTTGCATTAAGAGACATGAGCTTTCAGCTTCCTACTCCTTCAGTCACTTCCGTCACCTACTTCCATGCTTCCTCACCGCAATGGACTCTTACCCTTCTGGAACTATAAGCTCAAGTAAACTCTTTGTCATGAAAAATTATTTGGTCATGATGTTTTACTGTAGGAACAGACAGGTAACTAATACAAGATCAATATATAAGCATCTGGACAAAGAAAACAATAGTGAAACCACTCAGTACAAAGTAAGATAATATTAAAATGAAAAAAAATTGCTGCAAGCAAAATAGGCACCTGCCAAATACCACTGCCATCTGTGGTATAATGGTATAGAAAACATTTAGTGTCAAATCAAGATGTAACATGCTCTCACTGTGTGTGTCTAACCTGAAGGGAAGAGGCTTTTACAACACTGTGAGTGCACTGGAGAAGGTGTCAGGGGTAAGAGGGAAGTGTCAGTAGTTTAGTGCAAATAAGAACTCAACTGGCAAAGATCATGTGTACTAATGAGCAGTTTCAGCTTGTGCTGGGTCATACAGCATTGTCACATTTCAAAGAGGGAAGTAACAGACAACTACAAGTGGCGGCAACTAGGAAGGAAAAAAGTGTAAAATAGGGTTCAAATGAAATTATTTAGATTGAAGATTTAGATTAAGCAAAGCCACAAGACTAAAGGAAGACAGAAACCCAAGCTGTAAAGGAAATTGACAGTGTGATGTTTAATAACCAATAAAAAAAATTGTCACTGAGCCCAAACATTGAGCCATGCTTGGGTAATATTTATAGTGGTTGATGTAGGAAATGATCAAAGAAGATCTGGCCAGAGGGAAATGTGATGACTCCTTCAGCTTATTGAAACAGAGGAATATTTTATAGGATCCAGGTGAAATGATCCCGTATCTACATTAACCAGCACACACTCAGTTTTCCTTCTTCACAAATTTAATGAATCATAACAACCTTGGCATTCCTTTTGCCCCCATCAAGTCAAGCATTTTTGTCCTTTTTACCTTAATTGAGCTCCTTACACTTTCTCTGAGGTATGTCAGAATTGCTGGCATCACCTCTTTTTACTGGGGCCATTGTGAGGTAGAAAAGGGGGTTATTTGGCAAAGCACAGAACAGCATGACATTGATTCAAATAACCAAAAAAGCTACATTACAGGTCGTAGTGGTTTGAATAGGAATGTCTCCCATAAGTTCATATGTTAGAGTGATTGGTCCCTAGTTGGTGGTGCACTTTGGGAAGTATTGGGAATCGTGGCCCTGTTAGAGAAGGTGTGGAATTTGAGGGTTTCAAAACCCTGTGAGGCCAAGTCTCCCTCTTTCTGCCACACACTTGTGGATAAGATGTAGGCTCTACCTACTGCTTCTGTGCCATGCCTGCTTGCCCGGTGCCATGCTCCCTGCCATGATGGTCATAGACTCACCCTCTGAAAGGACAAGCGAACTCCCAATTAACTGTTTGCTTTGGTTATAGTCTCTCTTCATTATAATGAAAGGATAACTAAGACACAATGGATAGTATAAAATAAAAACAAAGAGTAATGGAAAGGATGATTAACAACTGGCAAGATGGAGGAAGAAAATGTTAAATTTCATTAAGTTAAAAAGAATCACTTAAAACCTTTTTTTTTTTTAATTTCTAGAATTTTCCATGATCTATTTTCAGATCCTGGTTATTGAAAATAATTGAAATTTGAAGAAAGTAAAAATGCAGACACTGGGGTATGCTGTATGCTACTGTATTGTAGTGTCTCTGTATTACCCATTTTAAATATAATATTAATAAATAAGTAATCAATGTCAAGAAATTTAGAAATATTGATAAACAAAATAATAGTAGAAGGAAGATGATGTACTTTCTCACTTGCCAAGTGTTGTGAAGCCATTATCAAAGTAGCTGAATTAATTTTAATAACAATATAAAATATATTACAGTTTCATAAAAATAGTTAATTTGATATTTTTATACTATGACTTCTCATCATCCCCTTTATGTGGAAATACTAACACTAGTACAGAAAATGCTGAATATGGTCTTAAAGTAGTTATAGTGATATTCCTCACAACTAACAGATAATTACTTTGACTAGTGCGGAGATTATGGGTGTGTAGGGAGTGCTGCAGTAAACTGACTTTGAATCCCTCAACTTTGATCTAGAAGTGATACAGCTGGACATATACGAGTTATGATTTTATCCATTTTAGGAGCCTTTACCCTGATTTGCATAGTGTCTGAAAAATGTACATTTGCACCAAAAATGTGTAAGGGTCCTTTCCATATACCCTCACCAGTAGTTGCTCTTGCTTTCATGAACACATATTTATGTATGTATTGACCATTTTTACTTCTTCATCTCATTCATTTATGGAATGTATTATTTTTTCTTTGGACGTCAGTATTTGAATTCTTCATCTAATAGAGATACCAGTCCTCTGTCAGATGAATATGTGGGAATCTCTTATTGACTTAGCTGTCTCTTCATTTTGAAAATTTTTTCTTTCACTATAAAGAAGTTTTTAATTTTTTAAATTTAAGTTATTAGTGTGATTATATGGGGTGTGCTTTCACACGCCATGGCATGTTTGTGCATAACATTTAGTCAGTTCCTGCCCCTCACTTTGTGAAACTGGAGCCTCTCTAGTTTCTCTTGTACTGTGTACTTCAGTGCAGCTGGCCTTTGAGTTTCTAGATAATTTCTTTTATTTTTTATTAATTTATTCATATTACATCTCAATTGTTAACCCATCCCTTGTATCCTCCCATTCCTCCCTCCCTCCCACTTCCCCCCTACTCCCCTCCCCTATGTCTGTGACCGAGGAGGACTTCCTCCCCCTGTATATGCTCATAGGGTATCAAGTGTCTTCTTGATGACCTGTTATCCTTCCTCTGAGTGCCACCAGGTCTCCCCATCCAGGGGACATGGTCAGAAATGGGGCACCAGAGTTCGTGTGAAAGTCAGACCCCACTCTCCACTTTTTTTCTGGCTCTGTCTCCCATCTCTTTGTAAGAATTTTGGGATTACAGATGTGTGGTATGGCATCTACTCATACTTTACATGAGTCAGGTGTTCAAAATAAGGTGGTCAGCATGTGCCACAAGCACTTTTACCCACTGAGCCATTATGCTGGCCTACGAAGCTTTTAAACTTAATATAATCCCATTTGTCAATTCTTGCTATATTTCCAAGTTGTAATTCTACTCAGAAAACCATTACCTGGAAGTTAGATTTTACTCTAGAATTTAAGGTTATTACATTGAGGTCTCTGATCCAGTTGAGCCTGATGTCTGTATTACAAGAGAGAGAAGGCATCCAGAGGTAGCTGAATTATTCTCATAATACATGTCCATATAGTATTCTAAAATGGTATATTACACCAAATATAAAAGAGTAAAATCAACAAGAAATACAGAGCAATTGTCAGTTGTTTCTTGTTAAGTACGTTCCAGGTGACCTGTTAGCATAATTTCGAAAGACTATTTGCTTAAATATTGTGTATTCTTACTGATTTGTAGGATACTGTGTTCCCCTAAATTTGTATGTTGAAATTTTGTCTCCTCCCCAAGAGGCAATATCCAAAGAAGGTAAGACATTCTAGGTCATGAGAGTTATTACCCTCATTTGTGGGATTAGTGTGCTTATAAAAAGAAAAGGTCCGAGAAACATGCTTGGTTAGTCCCTCATGTGATGACATGGCTAGAAGGCATGCTTAAGAGCAGACTGGCAGATCCCCATTACACGTCAAACCTGATATTACCTTAATCATGGACCTTTCAGAATGGAAAGAGATAAAACTTTGCTTTTGAAAGATTCTCAATATAGTTATTCATTATAACTGCCATTTTGTATATGTTATGTATATAATTTTTGTAAGCTAAAAGTCTGTAAGATAGTTTCTGTGATTAATCTATTCATTTTATTAAGAACACATTTTGCTTAGCTATTAAGACCATAGACTATTCCTATGAGGGGATTAGAAGCATTTTAAAAATAATCAATATTTCTGCATCTTCAAATCATAATTACAGAAATATTTATTTAGCTATGACAGTATAAATTAAAGTAGATGTGGGAAGCAAAGTGTAACATATTTGGAGGGTAGCTATGTTGTTCACTATGCCACCAATGCAACCAAGAGTAGCAAAATTTTATACGGGAACACAGAAAACAAAGACCAACAATAATAAAAAAGTATTAATATGTCCCTTCAAGGACAGGATACTAACAAATGGGCAATGAAAAACAGATAAGGAAAACGTGATACTTTTTCCCTGAAAAAGATAATTGCCAGGTCTATGCAAGAGAAACAGCAAGCAGCTCTAGAACTCATGGAATGTGGTCTGCAGGTTAGCATGACCACAATGGGTGTGTTGCAGAGTGGCAGAACATAGAGAACTGTGTGTCCTGAGGACTTATTGCTGCCATAGAGCATAGTTTTGTTTGTTGCCCTTGTGGTCACCATGACCCTCATAATGTATTAGTTGAATGAGCCTCTGAGGGACTTCTAGCCCCTCACTGGGTAGTATCACTGGCACTCGCAATAACAATGCTTGCTGTCTTCAGGCAGTGGAGCAGGGGCAGATTAATGATTCAACCACCATCCTTGAAAAGAACCTACAGATAAAGATAGCTAATAATGACAATTATCCTTAGAAATAATTTGGAAAAAAATAGATTGTTTAGCAAGGTTAGGTAAAGATGTTTTTCCTTATGGCTCTGATGTGGAAAGAAAAACTAGCAAATTAGGTAAACATGCTTTTGTTAATATCCACTTATAAGTGATATGACTTTCTGGGTCTGGGTTACCTCACTCAACATGATGATTGTTTTTAGTTCCATCCATTCATTTGTCTGCAAATTTCAAGAATTCCTTGTTTTGAATAGCTAAGTAGTATTCCACTGTGTAAATGTAGCACAATTTCTTTATCCATTCTTTAGTTGAGGGACATCTAAGTTGTTTCCAGATTCTGGCCATTTCAAATAAAGCTGCTATGAACATAGTTGAGCAAATGTCCTAATTGTATGGTGGAGCATCTTTTGGGTATATGCCCAGGAGAAGCATGTCTTGAGGTAGAGCTATTCCCAATTTCCTGAGAAAGTGCAGGATTGGTTTCTAAAGTGGTCGTGCAAGTTTGCACTCCCACCAGCAATGGAGGAGTGTTTCCTCTTTCTCCACATCCTTACCAGCATGTGCTGTCACTTGTGTTTTGGCCTTAGCCATTCTGATGGGTATAAGATGGAATCTCAGAGTCATTTTGATTTGCTTTTCCCTGATGACTAGGGATGTTGAGCATTTCTTTAAGTGTTTTTTGGCCATTCATAGTCCTCTGTTGAGAATTATCTGTTTAGCTCTGTACTCCATTTTTAATTGGATAATTTAGTTTGGTGGTATTTGATTTCTTCAGTTCTTTACATATTTTGGATATTAGTATTCTGTCAGATGTAGGATAATGAAGATCTTTTCCCAGTCTGTGTAGGCTGTTGTTTTGTTTTGTTGACAGTGCCCTTTGCCTTATAGAAGCTTTTCAGTTTCATGAGGTCCCATTATTGTTAACCTTAGAGCCTGAGCTATTGGTGTTCTGTTCAGGAAGTTGTCTCCTGTGCGAATGAGTTCAAAGCACTTCCGCAATCTTTTTTCCAACATAGATGTTCTCTGAGAGATTCCAGCCAGTGGGGGAAATGAGGACAGATGTTAGGATTGGCAGCTGGTCCTTGAGAAGAAAGTTAAGAGTTATATGGAAGAGTGACTGACGAGGTTGGGCTGATGGGGGTTGGGGGGCTGGGGAGGGTCAAAGAAACATGAGGGGTCAGGTGCCCCACAGGAAGACCACCAAGGCCAGTGGATCTGGACCCAGGGAGTCCTCCTTAAACTGATGCACCAACCAAGGATAAAGCATGGTGAACATAGACCGCCTGTTCAGATATAGCCAATGGACAGCTCATTACCCAGGGTTGTGGAGGGATCAAGGACTGTCTCTTATATGAACTCTGGTGCTGAGGATTTTATCACTACCTCTTGGTGTGGAGGTCCTGTGTGCATGCAGAGGAAGGAGAAGCAGGCTACCCAGATGAAACCTGATAGGCTGTGGTCAGATGGTGAGGTAGGTGACCTCCTCCCATCCAAGGTCTACAGAAGGGGAATAGGGTGGAAGGGAGAGGGAGGGTGTGAATGGGAAGCTATGAGAGAGGGGATAATAATTGGGATATAATATGAGTAAAATGTAATTTAAAAAGAAAAACTGATGTTTTTGCTATTGGCTCTGATGCGGAAAAATATTATGGAACAATTTGAAGTTTTTAAAAAAAGTATACTTTTAAAATTAATTAATTAATTAACTAATTTTAAATCCTGGCTGTAGCCCTCTCCCTCCTCTCCTCCCAGTCCCATCTTCCCTCTCCCATCCCTCCTCTTCTATTCCTTAGAAAAGGCGAGTCCCATTCCCACCCACTGCAGCTCATCAAGTCATATCGGGACTGAGATCCTCATCTTCCCTTGTGACTTGGCAAGGTAGTCCCTTCAAGGGGAAGTGATCAAAAAGCAGACATTTTTGTTTTATTTTGGTTTGGTTTGGTTTTGGTTTTGTTTTTTTTTTTTAAGACAGGGTTTCTTCGTGTAGCGTTTGCTACCACTTTGTAGACCACGCTGGATCTGCCTGCCTCTGCATCCCAGAGTTCTGGGATTACAGGCATGTACCACTACGCTAGACTCTTAATTAGTAAAGCTAGGGCTTTTTTGTAGTTGGCGAGTAAGAATAATATCCCAGAATAGCACTGGCTGATAAGATACTGTCAAGCCGGGCGTGGTGGCACATGCCTGTAGTCCCAGCTACGCAGGAGCCTGAGACGGGAGGATCGCTTTAGTCCAGGAGTTCTGGGCTGTAGTGTGCTATGCCGATAGGGTGTCTGCACTAAGTTCCACATCAGTATGGTGACCTCCCAGGTGGTGACAACCAGGTTGCCTAAGGAGGGGTGAACCGGCCCAAGTCGGAAACGGAGCAAATCAAAACTCCCGTGCCGATCAGTAGTGGGATTACTCCTGTGAATAGCCATTGCAACTGAGAAAGACACCGTATAACAGCATAAAGTCTTCAGGAGACAGTCCTTGGGATTCTGCCACCCTGAGACACACCGATCATGGTCATGCTAACTGGTGGGCCACATGCCATGAGTTCTAGAGCGATTTGCTCTTCCTCTTGCGTGGGTCCCGGCAGATAATTCTGCCCAGGCCCTCCTATGTTTCGACTTCTACTCACTTGTTCCTTTGGAAGCACAAGTCACAGAAAGCCTGAAGCAATCAGATTTATCAGCTGTTTTACTGAGTTGTGTCAGATAAGGGGGAAAAAAGACAAAAGACATGACTTTACACTCCAGGGAGTTGTAGGTGGTAAAAAGTAACGAAACACGTTAAAACACAGTAGCATATATGTGTAATCCCAGCCCTTGGGAGGCAGAGTCAGGAAGATCTCCGGACTCTGTGGCCATCCTAGTCTAAGTGCTAGCCAACCAGGGCTTGTAATTTCCCAAATCACCTTCTTAAGGTGATTATTGAGACAGACATAAATATGAGGAAATGATTGTCCTAGTAGAACCTTTCCTAGCAAACTCTTATCTATGATTAACCTCTTTCTGCTTTTCAACATGCTCCTTCACAGTCTGAATATCCACCCTGAAGGTTTGACTCTTTCTTGTTAGCTGACCAGGTTTACTGCTCTCCACTGCAAACCGTGTAATTAAGGCATGTGATGGAGCGCACTATACCATCAGTGATATAGTGTCTACGTATCAGCTGTTTTGTTGTTGTTGTTGTTGTTGTTGTTGTTGTTGTTGTTGTTGGTTTTGTGAGACAGAGTCTTTCTGTGTTAACCTTGGCTGTCCATTAAGGGCTAGGCTCACAACCATACATATCAGCCATTTTATTCTCAGAATTACTTTGATCTCTTAACTCATGGCCAAAGTGAAATGTGTCCTGAAAGGCATAAAGAAGTGGCTTGTTCTGTGTTGCTTTCAGATTAAAGATGGAATTGAATAACTCTTTCTTGAATCTTGCCTACTTTTTTCCACATTTTCTTTTTTTAAATCATCAATTTGTACTTGACACTCTTGATGGCACTTTTCATATAGTTTCTTATTTAATTTTCACAAAGTCTTTGCAGGTTAAAGTGCAGAGAGTTTGAATTCCCTAATGGTACACAGCTCATATTAAAATGCAAGGATTTAAGCAAGATCTCCCAGGGCCAAGTCTGACTAAATAGTAACTGTCAATTAATTGAATGCATTACCCTGTACAACATTATAAATTTAAGAAATAACATTTCAATAAGGAGGATTATTAGATGGTGGTAAAAAGCCCAATTTTTATGCAATGTTCAATTTCTGGAGTTTGTACTCTGGTACTTATGAGAATATCTTTTTTCTTGGTAAATGTATTCAAATGATTTATAAGTAAGAGAATTAAATGTATAAAGTTTATAGGCAAATGGCATATATTGATAACATCTGTTCATATATACACACTTTCAAAATGCTAATGACTGGTAAAGTCATGAATTTTTATCAAAATTAAATAGGGAATATCTTGAAATTTCTACATGAGTAAAATCACTTAAAGTACAAAGAAAACAACTTTCAAAATAAGTAAATTATCAGTAGAAAAAACATTGTGACAAATTCTCCATTTTTGTTGTTTTCTGCTTTTAATTTTTTGAGAGTAGGTCCCATATAGCACAGGATGGCTTTGAACTCATTATTTAGACCAGAGTATCCTTGAAAATCTGATCCCACTACCTCAGCCTCCCATGTTCTGATTGCAGGAGTGTACTGTGACCATGCCCAGCCATATTTTTAAGTCTTTACTCCAAGAATTTTGGAGGCAAAATGAGATGGGAATATGGGAGTTTGGGAATTTGAGGCCTTCCTGGTCTACTTACAGGTTCCAGGAAAACCAAGACTAGATAGTGTGACCCTGTCACACACAAGCACACACACACACACACACACACACACACACACACACACACACACACACATCAGCAGCAGCAGCAGCAGCAGCAGCTAGGCATGGGACATACCCTGTAATCCCAGCACTCAAGGAAACAGAGGCAAGTGGATCTCTGTGCGTTCGAGGCCATCCTGGTCTGCAAGGAGAGTGCAAGACAGGAAAGGTACACAGAGAAACCCTATCTCAAAAAATAAAGAATAATAATGCTGATTTACCACTATGCCTGTATAAGTATATTTTAAGATCAGGAAGTGTGATGCTCACATCTTTGTTTGAAATTTCGTTATTTTAATTCTTTTCTCATTTCCGCATGAAGTTTAGAACGGATTTTGTATTTCTATTAAATTGCCTTTGAAATTTTGATGAGGAAGACACTGTCTCTTGGGGCCACTTTAGGTAGTATGGAAAACAACAGTATGCCAACTCACAAACATGGAAAACTTTCCATTAATATGTGTTTCCGATCTCTCTAAACTTTAAACATGAATGGGTGTTGGATTTTATCAAATGCTTTCTCTGCATCAAAAGAGATGATCATGTGGTGTTTTATTTTCAGTTTGTTTATGTGGTGGATTACATTAATGGATTTCCGTATATTAAACCACCCCTGCATGCCTGGAATGAAGCCTACTTGGTCATGATGAATGATATCTTTGATGTGCTCCTGTATTCATTTTGCAAGTATTTTATTTAGTATTTTTGCATCGATGTTCATAAATGGGACCTCATGAGGCTGAGAAGCTTCTGTAAGGCAGGAGACACTGTCAAGAGAACAAAGCGACAGCCTACAAACTGGGAAAAGATCTTCATCAACCCTACATCTGACAAAGGTCTAATATCCAAAATATATAAAGAACTCAAGAAATTAAACACCACAAAACCAAATAACCCAATTGAGAAATGGGGCTTGGAACTAAACAGAGAATTCTCAACAGAGGAATATCAAATGGCTGAGAAACACTTAAAGAAATGCTCAACCTCCTTAATCATCAGGGAAATGCAAATCAAAACAACTCTGAGATTCCATCTTACACCCATCAGAATGGCTAAGATCAAAAATTCAAGCGACACCACATGCTGGCGAGGATGTGGGGAGAGAGGAACACTCCTTCATTGCTGGTGGGAATGCAAACTAGTACAGCCACTTTGGAAATCTATCTGGTGCTATCTCAGAAAAATGGGAATAGGGCTTCCTCAAGACCCAGCTATTCCACTCCTTGGAATATACCCAGAAGATGCTCCAGCACACAACAAGAAAATTTGCTCAACCATGTTCATAGCAGCCTTATTCATAATAGCCAGAACATGGAAATAGCCTAAGTGTCCATCAGTAGAAGAATGGATAAAGAAACTGTGGTACATATACACTATGGAATACCACTCAGCCATTAAAAACAAGGAATTCCCGAAATTTGTGGATAAATGGATTGAGCTAGAAATGATCATAATGAGTGAGTTAACCCAGAAGCAGAAAGACTCAAATGGTATATACTCACTTATATCTGCATATTAGCCCAAGGGGCATGTCCCACGAAAGCCTTCACTTACCAGGAAACTGAGACAGAGGGGAGGACATTCTAGTGGGACTCTAGATGAGAGAAGCATGGGAGAATGGCAAAGTAGAAGGATCCAGAGGGTCCTAGAAGCCTACAAGTAGAACATTATGATAGGCAGATTTGGGCTCAGGGGTCCCGCTCAAACTAAGGCACCAGCCAAGGACAATACAGGCGGTAAACCTTAAACCCCTACCCAGATCTAGACAATGGACAGAACATTCTCCACAGTAGAGTGGAGAGTGGGATATTACTTTCTCACATACTCTGGTGCCTCACCTTTGACTATGTCCCCTGCAGGGGGAGACCTGGTGGCACTCAGAGGAAGGACAGCAGGCTACCAAGAAGAGACTTGATACCCTATGAACATATACAGGGGGAGGTAATCCCCCTCAGGAACAGGGGGAGGGGAATAAGGGGAAAATGGGAGGGAGGGAAGAATGGGAGGATACAAGGGATGGGATAACCATTGAGACATAACAAGAATAAATTAATAAAGGAGAAAAGTAAAGAAAAAAAAAACTACTGAGAGCATTTTTACCATATGCCAGCAAATCTCAGAGTCAAATGCATCCAACAAAAAAAGTCACTTAGTAGTCTCTAGAACATGATTAGGTTTTTATACAGTGGCTGTCAATATGATTGTTTGGGAACACAAACAGTTAAGCATGCTATCTGATGGTAGGAACATCTATAAGAACACACCTTTCCCTTGAACCCTCTTCTTCCCTCCAACCCTCCCTCTGTTGCCCAAAAGAATTATTTATTCAAGTGAATTTTTTCTTAAACTCATTTTAATTTTTAAAATTATACTAATTATTATATTAAATACTAAATTAATCTACCTCTTTTCAAGCGTTTTTAATTAATACAGCCATATTCCCATGAAACTAATGTATTAGGTTTTCTACTACTTAGAATATAAGTAGTAAGCCAGGTGTGGTGGCACATGCCTTTAATCCCAGCACTTGGCAGGCAGAAGCAGGTGGACCTCATTGAGATTGAGGCCAGCCTGGTCTACAAAGTGAATCCAGGACAGCCAGGGCTATACACAGAGAGACTCTGTCTCAAAACAAACAAACAAACAAACAAACAAAAAGGAGTAGAAATTCTAATCAAGGCCTTAAAAATAAAACAAAAATTTGATTCAGAAGGAAAAGATGAGATTTTTTTTCTCCATACATGCTATGTTTGAGAGTGAAACCATGGTTGATGGTTGAAAAGGGCCACTGTTTCCCATACATCTCATTCTGGAGAGGAGGTTCATTTTAAGATTTTTTCACATGTGAGAAAACATAGCTTCTAAAAGCAACCAGACTCATCTCTTCTTTGGCCCAAGACAGGAAAAATTGGGGTTTCTTCCCAGTTAATACTTCTTTAGTAGAATGTGCATGGAAGTGAACTCTTAAATTGAAAATAATGACTCATTAGGTCTTCAAATTATAAAAGCACACTCAAGCAAACATGCAACATGCAGACGTATACACCTACATATACATTTTATTTAGCATTTTTATTATATTTAATTATTTTACATATGCATTTATATTATTACACATAAATGAAATAAACTACATATAGCAAGAAGAACCACGAAACAATCAGGAAATATATAAATGTAATATTCATAGTGTTTTGGCTGTTTGTATTTGGCAACCTTGAAGAAAACATCTTTCCTACGTTGGTGAGTCTAAAATTCTGAATGAAAATCAATATTTATCATATCTCATCTCTATCAACTTAAAACATCTATCTAGACCTAAAATCATCTTAACCCCTAAACAACTAAGCTTAAATGTAAAACTAAGCAACCTGGTCTTCAACCCCATCAGAGACTTAAGAAGGAATAAAATTAATTACCTGAGTAAACTGGAAGTACAGGTTAGCAGCTTCCAAAATGAAAAAAGGGCAGAGACAGTTTGCTGCCTGAACAGTCACTCAAAACTCTCTTCAACAGTAGAGTACCATCTTCAGCCTTCTGGCTCAATATATCTGACAGACATATTTGTGAGCAGGAACAATTGAGGACTTGCTTACCCTTGATCTCCTTTAGTTGTCTTATTGCTTTAGCTAGGACTTCAAGTACTATATTAAAGAAATACAGAGAGAGTAGATAGCCTTGTCTTGTCCTTGATTTCAGTGTAATTGATTTAAGTTTCTCTCCATTTAGTTTGAGGTTGGCTATAGGTTTGCTGTTTATTGCATTTATTATGTTGAGGTACGTGCTTTGTATCCCTGAACTTTCTAAGACTTTAAAGATGAATGGGTGTTGGATATTTTTCAAATGCTTTTTCAGCATCTAAGGAGATGATCATGTGTGTTTTTTTTCTCTCAGTTTATTTTTGTGATGGATTACATTGATGGATTTCCATATATTGAAGCACCTCTGCATACTGAGAATGAAGCCTACTTGGTCATGATTAATGATATTTTTGTTGTGTTCTTGGATTCTGTTAGTGGGTATTTTATTGAGTATTTTTGTGTCAATGTTCATAAGAGAAATAGGTCTTAAATTCTCTTTATTTGTAGAGCCTTTCTGTGGTTTAGGTATCAAGGTGACTGTGGCCTCATAGAATGAGTTTGGTATGTTCCTTCTGTTTCTATTTTGTGGAGTAGTTTAAAGAGAATTGGTATTAGTTATTCTTTGAAAGTCTGGTAGAATTCTGCACTGAATCCATCAGGCCCTGGGCTTTTTTAGTTGGGAGTCTTTTGGTGACTGCCTCAATTTCCTTAGGATACATAGGACTATTTAATTTGTTTACCTGAACCTGATTCAATTATGGTAGTTGATATCTATCAAGAAAATTGTCCATTTCATTTAGGTTTTCAAATTTTGTGGTGTAGAGGCTTTTGAAGTATGACCTAATGATTCTGTGGATTTCCCCAATGTCTGTTTTTATGTCTCCCTTTTCATATTTGATTTTGTTGATTTGATTACTCTCTCTTTGCCTTTTACTTTGTTTGGCTAAGGGGTTATCTGTCTTGTTAATTTTCTCAAAGAATCAGCTCTTCATTTTGTTCTTTCTTTGAATTGTTCTCTTTATTTCTATTTTGTTGATTTCAGCCCAGAGTTTGATGCTTTCCAGCCATCTACTCCTCTTTGGTAAGTGTGCTTCTTTCTGTTCTAGAGCTTTCAGATGTGTTGTTAAGTTGGTAATATTTCTTTATAAAGGCACTTAGTGCTATAAACTTTCTTCTTAACACTTAAACCCACAAGTTTGGATAACTTGTGCCTTCAGATTCATTGAATTTTAGGAAGTTTTTTTTATTTCTTTTCTTATTTCATTCCTTACCCATTGATATTATTGAATACGGAGTTGGTCAGTTTCCATGAGCTTGTAGGCTTCCTGTTGTTTCTATTGTTATTGACTTCCAGCTTTAATCTGTGATAGTCTGATAAAATGCAAGAGATCATTTCAATCTCTGTGTATCTGTTGAGGTTTGCTTTGTGACCAAGCATATGGTCAATTTTGGAGAAAGTTCCAAGAGGTGTTGAGAAGATGGTGAATTCTTTTGTATTTTAGTGGAAAGTTCTGTATATATCAGTTAGGTCCATTTAATTCATGAAGTCTATTAGTTTAGTTGTATCTTAATTTAGTTTCCACTGCAATGATCTACTTAGTAATGACAGTGGGGCACTGAAGTCTCCCACTATTAAAGTGTGGAGTTTGATATGTGATTTAAGCTTAGTAATGTTTCTTTTAGGAATGTGGGAACTATTGTATGTGGGCATAAATGTTCAGAATTGAGACATCATCTTGGTGTATTTTTCCTTTGATGAGTATGAGGTTTCCTTCTCCATCTCTTTTGATTAATTTTGGTTGAAAGTCTATTTTATTACATACTGGAGTGGTCACTCCAGCCTCTTTCTTTGGTCCATTTGCTCAGAATACCTTTTTGCAGCCCTTTACTATAAAATAATGTTTACCTTTATTGCTGAGATATATTTCTTGTATACAGTAGATTGATAGGTCCTGTTTTCACATCCATTCTGTTAGCCTGTGTCTCTTCTGGGGAGTTAGAGTCATTGATGTTGAGAGCTATTAATGACCAGTGGTTGTTAGCTCCTGGGTTTTTTTAATGTTGGTTTTGGTAGAATATGTGTGTTTCCTTTCTTTTGGTTTTTCAGATGTATGGCATTTACTCTCTGTATTTCCTGGATGTAGTTATTGTCCTTGGGTTGAAGTTTTTCTTCTAATATCATCTATAGGGCTGTGTTTGTGGCTAGGTACTGTTTTAATTTGGTTTTGTTGTAGAATATCTTGTTTTCTTCATCTATGATGATCGAAAATTTTTCTGGGTATAATAGTCTGGGTTGGCATCTGTGTTCCTTTAGTGTTTGCATGACATCTGTCCAGACCATTCTGGCTTTCATTGTCTCTGTTGAAAGTCAGGTGTAATTCTGATAGGTTTGCCTTTACATGCAACTTGTCCTTTTTCCCTTGAAGCTTTTAAGATTCTTTCTTTGTTCTATACATTTAGTGTTTTGATTATTATGTGGTAGAAGGATTTCCTTTTCTGGTCCAATCTATTTGGAGTTCTGTTGGCTTCTTGTACATTTATGAGTATTTCATTCCTTAGGTTAGGGAAGTTTTCATCTACGATTTTGTTGAAAATATTATCTGGGCCTTACAGTTGGGTGTCTTATTTTTCTTCTATCCCTATGATTCTTAGGTTTGGTCTTTTCAGAGTGTCCCTGATTTTGGACATTCTACATCAAGAGCTTTTTAGATTTAACATTTTCTTTGACTGCTGTGTCCATTTCTTCAGTCATATCTTCTAGCCCTGATATTCTTTCTTCCATCTCTTGAATTCTGTTGGTAATGCTTGTGTCTGTAGTTCCTGTTTTTCTATAGGGTTTAATTTCCTGGATGATCTCATATTGTGTTTTCTTCATAGCTTCCATCTCCATTTTTAGGTCTTGAAACCCTTTATTCATTTCCTTCCCCTGTTTGATTGTAGTTTCTTTAAGTGATTTGTTCAATTCTTTCATCCCTTTTTGTGTGTGTGTGTGTATTCCTGGTCTGGTTTGAGGGATTTATTTTCCTCCTTAAAGGTCTCTATTCTCATAACCTCAGATTTGAAATCTTCTCTTGTGCATCTGCTGTTATAGTATCTCCAGGGATTGTTGTGGCGGTGGGATTGCTGGTTTCTGATGGTTGCTTGTGTTCTTACGCTGACCTCTTCCCATTATGATGCCTCTGGTTGGAGCATGTGCCCAGTGCCTGCTTGGACACTGGAACTCTCTGTGATCTGCTGGGTGACCTGAGGTGAGATCCATTAGTGTTCCCAACTGTGGTGTCTGCTCAGTGCTAGAACCCACCATTGCTGGTATTTTTGAAATTGCCAGCTTGCTCTGCACCCCAGGAAGTTCAAGGGCTGTCCACCTGCCAGGCTTGTAGCACTAGCCTTCAAAGGCTGAGGGCCTGTTCCTGTGGGGACCCAGGACATTGTAGTTTTGCTGTGTGGCTGGAGGCCAGACCCATCTGTGATCCATACAATTTGAACCTCCCTCACCTGTGGGTCACCAGTACTGGTATTTTATGGTTCTCAGATTGGTCCTTAGGTTGCTGAATAGTCACTTCTGTCCTGCTGATCAAACAAGGTGTATGTTAAGTGCTGCCATCTTGCATCTCCCCCATACATATAGTTTAATATAGATATAGATATAAATCTTTTTTACTGGGAATAATACTAATTGAAATTAGATACCAAAGATATAAGAGAGATACTTTCCACTGTGGACAGCAAGGTTTTAATATTGAAATATGCTCAGACAGAAGTTGAAGTGAAATCCAGATAGACATGCTAAATTAGGCTTTGTTCTTCAGGCAAGAAAATGGGATTAGACATAATGGGGTCAATTATGAAGATACACGATACTAGATTTTGGGCTCCAGATTTCATTCTGTGGGCAGTAAAAGTCATAGCCCTATTTGAACAGATGACTAGCCTTCTAAAGTTGCTTGCATTAGTCTCCTTTGCTGCTGTTAGAACAGCTGATGCTGGATACATCCTATAATAAATAGGTGTGATTAAGCTCAGTTTGCGGGTGATAAAAGCCTACCTTCATGAAAACAGTTCCATCAAAAAACCTTATGACCAGCCCACATTAGGGTAGATCACATCATGACAGAAACTCAAGCAGGAAGGGCAGGTCAAATGAATATGTTCTTGTCTGGCTAACCATATCCTTATGAGATTAATTAATTCCTTCCAAAGACAGCACCCACAGTAAACCAGTTCCATCTCTCTATGCCTTGCAAATGCTTTACTGTCAGAACCCACTCCAAGAATGGAGTCAGTCCTGTTAGGACACTTCTGGATGCGTGTGAGAAAACTCTAAGAATACAAGACAAGAGTTTTGAGACCTCAGTTTCTTCAAAACAGTTCTTGGATTATGTTTTCATGCTTCTTCCAGGTGTCCCAGATAAACGTGAGTTTGCTTCAGATTATTCATTATTTCTTGCTCTTGTTATTCAATGAAATGTTTATACACTTGGAAAAACATAATTTTGCAACATGTCCTTGTGATTTTACACTTTACTCATCTTATTCTTCTTAACTATCAGAGTATAAATTGTTTGATGCCCTCAATAAAGTCAGCTATTGCATGAGATTTTAGTTTGGCTCACTTACTGGCTTTATTCTTCTTGGTCCCATTACCTTTAGACTGGTAAATTCTCTACGACCTCTCAGTAAACTACACTGAAGACCAGGTTTATGCACTTGGATTTGACTGGTACACTCACACTTTACCATGGCAGTGTTTGCTAATTAATCTAGCAGTGGGATTATAGAAGAGCATTTGTTAATAAGAGATGCATAGTCAGCAATTTATTTTTTGAGGAATATTTGTCTTCTCGGCCATTATTTTAAGGCACTTGAGACTCACTAATAAACAATGCAAGCAAAAAACCCTGCACTCCTGAAGCTCATATTCTCCTGGGAAGTCTCATGCATAAACACATTCAGTTCTCCTGTCAAAGTTACAAAGTGGAGGTCATTAACCATATTTTAGAACCAAGTCATTAGAAAATAAATTAATTTGCCAAGGTGACACAGTTACTAATTGCCAATTAAAAGTATATTTTCAGGAGTATGTTAGGGAAGTTTAAGAAGGGGGCTAAAGTTGTAACCCAGACATATTTTATGGAAGTCCAGCCTAGAGGATTGTCAGTAAGACTAACACAAGATAGACTGCAGATAAGACTCAGCCATTAAGAGGCTACTGTCATCCCATGACCTGATTTTGATCCCTAGCACCCACATGGCCACTTACATCCATCTGTGACTCCAGTTCTCTTCTGGCCTCTGCAGGAAGACATGCATGTGGTCCAGAAACATCCATTCAGATAAGGACCAATACATAATACAAAAGATTAACAGGAATAGAGATCAACAGGGTAATTCATATTAAGAAGACAGAGTATGAGCAACCAGTGCTAAACAGAAGAGAAGAAATACATTAAAAAGAACAACTGTGAATTCCAACTTATAATAACCATAAGCATGATTCTGTGTTCTGTAACCAGAACTGAATATATTTGCTCAAACCTATAGTCCAAGAAGTTCAGAGGAAGAGCCTGCAAGTTCATGCTCAATCTTATTGACATGCAAAGCTCCAAGGTGCTTAGGCAGCCTGGACTTTACAGTGAGAGTAACAATAACCAAAACCAAATACCAAAAAATGGGGTTAGGTTAGGGTTAGGGTTAGGGTTAGGGTTAGGGTTAGGGTTAGGGTTAGGGTTAGGGTTAGGGTTAGCAGAGCTGAATGACCTTTGTCAGAGCTTTTTAAGATTCATTTAAAAGTTTCAAAACATGGTGATCTCAGGGAGCTCATTTGGATAGCCATACTCAATGAACATTTTAGATATCTAAATACTTACCTCAACTTGATTATAAAGGGATGATAATTTAAGGTTTATGTGCATCTTTTAACAACTTTGAATCATTTTATTGTCTTTGTCAAGTTAAGGAAGCATTTAACATGAAGTGGGAGTTTGGCAGAAAAACATCAGAGTTTCAAGAAGAACAACAAATGTAATTACTCTGAAGTTGTTGAAATAACACAATAACACAGAATGAAAATAAGAGAGTATATTGTAGTACTATTTTGTCTTTGTATTGTGCTTTTTCTTTAAATATCTCAGGGGACTTTATTAAAGATCATAATTATAGTCAATCTCCGAACATTCTACTGAATTAGCTGATATTTTGTTATCATTACAGATAATGAGAAGAATATTAATTTGTCAAGGTCATTCAAGAAGTGAGAAGCTGAAGTAAGAATAGAACATTTTTTAATTCAAACCATCTGGTAAATATAGCCACACACAATGGTTTTGGCAAAGTGCATTGAAATGTCAGGAATGTCAAGTATTAATTGAAAAACAGAAATATACCTTTGGGAAGACAAAGGAAGCAACTGTGAAGCTTTTATGTGGGAAATGCTTAAGAATGTTCCTACCTCTGTGCTCTCCTCATGCATCCCACGTTCTCCATAATTCAAAGTATTTTAACATGTAACAAGTAGAGACAGTTACTAAACCACACTTCTCATAAGGGTCATATTTGTACATAGAAAGCTGGGGACAGCAGGAAGAGCTGTCACCTGGAGAAAAGTGCTCCCGCAACAGTGAAGTTCTGCAAGTGAATATACAGACTAACAATTATTTTCATCTGGATAGATATAAACATCAATGCTTAGAGTAAATAGAACTAAGCATAAAATATAGAGTTTCTTTGTTTTAGTAGCAAAGAGCAAAAACAAGCTATGGAAAGCTCACATCAGTACTTAAAAATATAATTAAACTTATATCTGCATACTAGCCCAAGGGGCATGTCCCACAAAAGTCTTCACTTACCAGGAAGTTGGGACAGAGGGGAGACATTCTAGTGGGACTCTAGATGAGAGAAGCATGGGAAAATAGCGAAGTAGAAGGATCCAGAGGGTCCTAGAAATCTACAAGTAGAACATTATGATAGGCAGATTTGGGTCCAGGGGTCCCACTCAAACTAAGGCACCAGCCAAGGACAATACAGGCCGTAAATTTTAAGCCCCTACCCATATCTAGCCAATGGTCAGAACATTCTCCACAGTTGAGTGGAGAGTGAGATATGACTTTTTCATGTACTCTGGTGCCTCACCTTTGACCATGTCCCCTGGACGGGGAGACCTGGTGGCACTCAGAGGAAGGACAGCAGGTTACCAAGAAGAGACTTGATACCCTATGAGCATATACAGGGGGAGGTAATTCCCCTCAGGAACTGTCATAGGAGAGGGGAATAAGGGGAAAATGGGAGGGAGGGAAGAATGGGAGGTTATAAGGGATGGGATAACCATTGAGATGTAACAACAATAAATTAATAAAAAATATAATTAAACTGTGGTTCATATTTTATGTAAAACAAAAGCAAACACTTTGTTATTTATAAGAAATGGATAACTTCTTTTAAATTCCAATGCCTAGATGAGGACAAACACTTGAGAATTTCCTGTGACCTCCACAGATACACTACTACATCCAAGTACACACACCACCAAAGAGTAAAAGAAAATTCACAAATCACATGAATGTCCATTTCTCATCACTACTTCCTTCACTTTGCTCATTTTATTTTCCAAGCATATATTTGTGAAAGAAGTCAGTTCTTTCATTCCACTCTTATGAAACTAACAAATAAAACATTTTATAGCATTTTAACCTGTAAAGAAAGGAAAAAATCCTGTGTACTTGAATATCAACATAAAGGTTCAGAACAGAAAATACTATATGTACACATTCCACACATTTAATTAAATTTTGAAATTTTCATTTGACTGAGTGCATACCACATTAATTATACATAGGCAATATAATAGAATGTAGGTAACCTTTCTCCAATTTTCTTTAAAGATCAAATTTATATTAGGTAGATTCTCATAGGTAGTTAGGGAAGAGTCAATGCACACATCAAGGCTGGTTTTTCTATCACAAGTAACCAGCTCTTTCTTTTATGGCTGCATAGATGTCTCTTGGAAACACAGATGCAATCAAATCAACAAATAGGTGCCTCTTTCTCAAATGGTATCCCACTTTTATGCATATATCTCACCTCACCTGATAAAATGAGTGTCAAAATGCAAGTTCACAAGAGCAGAGACTCCCCAGAATACATGTGATTGCTACAACAATGCTATGTTTAAAAGGAAGAAAAAGAAAAAGAAAGACTCAAAGGAATAATTCAAGAGAATTCTCTGAATAAACTCATCTTCAGCATACAATCTTTTCAACCCTACTTGATTTGCAATCAGTTTGATAACTTGACACTGTTTGAATAAATTACCAGAAGGCAGTTCTCCACAGAGTTCGTTTTGCTCATGAATGTGTACTTAATCTTGTATAAACAAAATGATAGCCATCCCATATTAGAAACCAAATAAATTCCATATTAGGTGTCAAATAGAAGATATGTATTTAAATTCTTAGAAGGCTAATGAATCTCAATAATAATCTAATATTAACTTCGTGTCCCATTTCCTGAGAATTTTATACACAGAGAGCCCAAGCTAAGAATTTCCTTGTTGTTGGACAGATGGTATATATGTGCTTAGAAACACTGAAAATGGAAGACTATTGTCTGATATTAATAAAGTTTAGCTTACCATACATTTAAATAGTAGCTTCTTTAGATACATGGATATGTTGCTAGGTATGTTGGAGTCATTTTGGAAGAGGGAACCTTAACTGAAACAATAGCATACTAGATTGGCCTGAAGGCAAAAGTGTGGTGCATTCCTTGATTTGAAGATTGCTGTGAGAGGGCCTAGCTCATAGTGGGTTGTGGATGGCCTGGGGTGGTAGTCCTTTGTGCCATAAGAAAGCAAGCTGAGGAAAGCATGAACAAGCAAGCAGGCCACACATCTCCAAGGCTTCTGTATCACTTCCTACCTCTAATGTCCTTCTTTGAGATCCTGTCCTGGCTTTCTTTGATGATGGAGTGTGATGGTAGAAAGGTAAGCTGAAATAAGCCCTTCCATCACCATCTTCATGCTGCTTTTCGTCTTGTTACAGCACAGCAATAAAATTTTCTAAGACAATTCTCTAGATTTCACTGGTAATGTCCCCTTCTATCTCTACTTTTTTCGTCTTTCATCTGTTTGTTGCAGTTTCTTACCCACTAGAAGTAACATGAATTTGAGGACCACATGGCTGTCGACTATAAGAATCCCAAATAAAACGAACTTTCTTGTGCATATGCTAATTTTAGGACCAGTGGATTTGCATGTGTATTTGGGGTGTAGGAAGCACCCAGTGGGCACAAAACTGAAGGTCCATTTCCTTGCTGGTTTGTGAGCTAGTGACCAGCATGACTGCTAACAGTATCTCCAGTCCTCACAAGGGACTTTAAGTGTTCGAGGCAGCAAGTCCCCAATGAAACCTCCAACTCAGAATCTTCCTGATTTTATTATATTTTGCTTCCCTGTACCTCAAAGTTTCCCAAAATTATGAGGTCAGGTGTTCACACTGTGCCAGGATCATTTTCCCATTTTAATGGCAGTATTATAATTACAATTTAAAATATCTCATGCTGAGAGAACTTACCAGTATAACGTATATATTAGTCAGGCTTCTTTTTATGCACCTTGGACCCCATTGTCAATTATTGAATTGAATAGCTGACCCAATATATCAAGATTTCAAGGTCAAAGACATAGAAAGGACATGATAAGGCTGTTATCTGCACAGGAAATACCACTGATGCTTTTTAAACATCTGTTTGTGTCTATATGTCCGGGCAGCTTTGAAACATGGTCATTGAAACTGTGTCTTGAAGTAGACAGTGACTCATACTTGTCAAAATGCTTAATTGAGTGACTATTGCTCTCCTGCCCTTCATGGGATATCTACATTACCCTCCACCAAGGCTCAGGGAATATCACAGAAGACAAAGCAAAGGGAATATAAGATCCAGAGGGCAGAGGGGAAGGCTGTGAAGAGCTATTCTTCAAACATAACAGGACTGCTGCACTTACGGGCACACAGCAGCTGTAGCTATCTGCACAAGACTTGCATAAGAACAAGACAGCGAAAGTTCCAGCAGGGAGCAAGGCAGGGCCAACCACTTCCTTCAGGAAGTGCCCACTGGTTTTTCCAAGTGCCAATGATGGACGCATACCCATGTGCATGTGAGCAGAACTCATTAAAGTCAGTGGGTTATAAAAATAAATGCAAATGTGAAGTTGAGGAGACATCCTAGGGAAAGCTGGAGTAGGGCCGAGGAGACTGGATATGGTTAGAATACACTGTCATTCTCAAAGGATAAATTGTAAAATTACTTAAAAACCAAATTAAAGTATGGGGAACCAATCAGAAGTGGAGGAGAAAGGAGAGGTAGAAATAATAAGAACAAAGTAAGACTTTGTAGGAAATTTACCAGAAAAGTAATAAAAATAAATACTTATTTAATTAAATCTTTTTATTTTAGTAAAAATACGTCTTTCTTTAAATCAACTAGTTCAAACAAATCTCTATTACAAATACAAAGTTATAGAACTATAATATTGATATTTATTTTAGGTAGTAGTGCATGAAATTATACATATTTTTCTGTGTCCCTACATTTTTATATGATTTTAAAAGTCAATTGTTTGAATTATGTTAAGCTTGAATATGGCAAAAAAAAATGTCTTCTTTCAAACAGCTTTTCCTAGAAAGCATCTACTCATAAATTCTCAGAATCACACATAATCTTATGTATAGTCATCTCTAATTCCAATCTAAAAATGTTGAGAAGCACCATATGTTTAAATTTAACCAGAATCCCCTAAATCCCAGTGTTTGCTACACCCGATTCGACAGGAACTGGTGACACCTTCTGAGTGTGCTCAGAATCTGTTATAAGCTCACTGTGTTTTACTTATAATCAGCAAACTGATTGTCGAGTTGCTGCAGCAGAATCAGCTTGATTCAGCCTACACCACTCATGTGGTTCAGTACACCTGAAAATCATCCTGTACTGCACTAGTTCACTTTTATGTAAAAACAGTATAGGTTTTGTTTAAATAGGACTTACAAAATCTATATAATTGTTTTATAGCTAGGGTGAGTAGACATCCACTATAATCTGAGTGGTAGGCAGACGTGCCAAGGATGTAACAAATGGTATGGCTTGTATATCACATAGTCCCAGATGTCTGAAAATTGGTTAATCAGAAACTGGAAATTAAATAGTGTGACAGTGAAGATGTATCAGAAAAACCTACATTATTCATTACATTTTTTCTTTGATCTTCTCTCAGATAAGTTTTGAATTTCCTAATCAACAAACAGTAATTTTAAATGCCCCCAAAGCAATGCAATAGTAACATAGATTGTGTCATTTACTGGTCGTAACTGAAAAGTTTTAAGATATATTTTCAGGAACATAGGGGAAAGGTATATAACTAAAGCAATGGGACGAGTTATAGCATACATGAAAACAATTTACATTGCCTGATATTTTTCACACTTTTTGGTTATTCAAGGTTCATGAGAAAGAATACATCTAATGACTTCACCCTGAGGTCACAATGGAACAGCTAGAAACCAGAGGACCAACTGTGCTGGTTTACCACTCCAGTTCTATTGAGGATTTAGTATTAAGAAACACGTCTCAGAATCTCCCTGAATCATACCCATAACTCACATGTACCTGTTTATGAAATGATTCAAGTTAGAATTCAAAACAATAATTTACTTTCAGTTCTTAAATCAAGACAGGATGTCACCAGGTCTGCGTGAACACTGCTGTCACTTTGAGTGCCAGCTGCCAGATCACTACAGAAAGTGAATGAGGACAACACCCAAGATATCTATTTACAAATCACCACACATGTGTTGTAGAAACTCATTAAATACTGTCCTTGTGTTGCTTGCAATTGGCAACATGCAAACTCCCAAGGGATAGTGAGAAATATTACCATGATACCTGAGGCAGCATTTTATGAACAGACAATGGATAATCCAAAAGTTGCACCTCTCCAAAAGCTACTGCTTCGCTTCTTTGTAGGCATACACTGTAGAAATAATGAACTGCCCACGCTTAAAGTGCCTCTGTTCAGCTAAAGCAAAGTAGACACTGAAGTTTACATTTTCAAGCAAACAAAAAGATTTGATCAACTGAGTGTCCCAACTGCACAAGATGTCTACTGTTCTTTACAAATATCTCCACCTGATTTTCACTTACTATTCCAGTGCATTTCAAAAGAAGATGACATTGTTTCCTAGGACTTCCTACCATATAAAAGGGTTTCTCTTTTTGCATAAATGTTTACACTTAAAAATGTTTGATGAATTAAACATCTATACAGTTTATATTTCAGGGTGCAATACATGTTTAGAGGACTGTTCTCTGTAGTTTACATAAACATGTGTTCTTTTATTTTAATTTATTATCATTTACTCAGATTACATCCGCATTCTTATCCCCTCACTTGTATCTTCCCATTCCTACCCTCCCTCTGTCTTCTGCCCTATTCCCTTCCCTTAGACCTCTGACAGAAAGGGACCTCCTCCCCCACCATATGACCACAGCCTGTCAAGTCTGATCCAGATAGCCTGCTTCTCCTTCCTCTTTGTGCCGCTGGCCCTCCCCACCAAGGGGAAGTGATCAAATTGGGGGCGCCAGAGTTCATGTCGATGCTATCCCCATTCTCCATACAACCATAGAGAATGAGCTGTCCTTTGGCTATATCTGAACCTGGGGTCTAAGTTTAGTGCATGCATTGTCCTTGGTTGGTGCAACAATTTGTGC
Organism: Acomys minous; assembly: GCF_964271855.1. Lineage (NCBI taxonomy): Eukaryota > Metazoa > Chordata > Mammalia > Rodentia > Muridae > Acomys > Acomys minous. The sequence continues at coordinate 50,900,490 of NC_140489.1, forward strand.
AGGCTCCCCTGAGTCTAGATCCATGGGCCTTGACAGTCTCCTTGTGGGGCTCCTGAACCTTCTGGCTCCTTCCACCTTCTCATTCTTCCATACCACTCTAACCTGGAGCCTAGCAGCAAGCCCTAGCATCTGATCTGATCCTCCACTGGGTGAAGTCTCTCAGAAGACAAGTGACTGTATACCATGCATGTCTTTCTGTATCTAGCTCTACCCATTTGTTTGCAAAATTCAAGACTTCCTTGTTAGTTGAATAGTATTCCATTGTGTAAATGTACCACAGTTTCTCTATCCATTGAGGGAAATCTAGGTTACTTCCAGATTCTTGCTATTATGAATAATGCTGCTGTGAACTTAGTTGAGCAAATGTCCTTGTTGTATGGTGGAACATCTGTGAGGTGTATGCCCAGGAGTGATATAGTTGAATCTTGAAGCATCACTATTCCCAATTTTCTGAGAAAGTTCCAGATAGATTTCCAAAGCAGTCGTACAAGTTTGCACTCCCACCAGCAATGGAGGAGTGTTCCCATTTCTCCACATCCTTGCCAGCATGTGCTGTCACTTGAGTTTTTTTATCTTAGCCATTCAGATGGTTGTAAGAATGAACCTCAGAATCATTTTAATTTTTTTATCTCAAGTGTGGTACGTGAAACAGATTTGTTGTGTGTATGTGATGCTTGTCTGCTGGAAACAGAACTTGTGAGAGCAGAGATGATGTTTGTCTACTAGAAAGGGAACTGCCTCATGTGGAGGCATAGTCTTTGCCAGTTGCAAAACATACTGTGTGGACTATGGGCGAGTATAAATAGTCCAAATAATAAAGATGAATCACTTTTGCGTTGCTTCTCATTGCTTAGCTGTTTATCATTTACACTTCAAGCTCTTTCTAGAGAGAAATACTCCAGAGAACACTTCACTGTTCCCTCTGCTAGAGTTGCAGTCACTTTTGCTGTTTGCTGTTTAATGAGTTTTCTGGAATCCTGAGGACTAAGCATTGAATCACCCCAAGGAACTGAGTTTCAAAAAGGTCTCCTTCTCCTGTCCCTCCCTATTAGCCTTCTTTGTTTCCATTCTAAGGTAGGTAGGATGGAAGAGAGGTAGAGACATTAAAGAACTACAATAAAGTAGGTTTTAAAAAGATCAAAGCCTACAGTCCTCTTTACATTTTAATTAAATCAAAATGTTCTTTAATATGACAATGGTGATTCAATAACTCAATGTCTTTATTAAGCAAAGACAGTAAAAACAACAAGATTGTTGTCTCATGATTTAATGGAAAAGACCGAATGGTACCCTTTAAATATGTTGATTGCTTTTTAAATAAGCAACTAGATGTGGTCTAAACCAAGTAAACTTTACAAACCGTAAAATTGACTATTCTTAATATTAGGTTGATTTTTCTAAATGTTGAGTTTCTGCATGAATTCATCCACAGAATAAGACATTATACTAATAGCATAAAATGCAGTTAGAAAAGAATGGGGTTTCTAGAGTTACTAATTTTGGAAATTGCATTAAAAAGTACCTAACCCATAATTCATGACACAAAAATGATAACATGGAATATGTAAAGTCTGAAAATTACCATTATTTTATATTTTCTCTAGCTAGCAAAACTCCTGCACAAATATTATTGAAATCATAATTACATACCTTATGTAAAGGATTAATTGTGCCTTATTTTATGTCTGACAAGAAAATTATAACAGAGAGAAAATTGAAAATATTTTTAATTTCTAAAAAATCTAAATTTCCTTGCTGTAATACATTCATAGATAGGACTCTTCTTGTAATTAATTAACATTTGATTGAATTTCCTAATATTACAGTTTTGTTAACATACAAAACCTGCACAGTTTTCACAAGCTTTTCCCATCAGGCATGAATGTAATTATCCCTTATCTTTCAACACAGCCAACCCTTGTAAATATAATTACAAAGTTTTATGTTTAGCGAAGCATGCAAAATCTCATAAAATTAATATTGTATTTATCCTCTTACCTTTGTTAGTTATTAAAATTCACCAGGGACTTTTTGAATTCATCCTCTGTAACTATAATTTCTAGCTAGAATTAATTTTACCTTGATTTCCAAACTTTAATAAACCTAGTTACAGGAATTTATAATTTGGTATTTGTTAGAAGTTTAGACTTCCGATACAAAAACTGAATCGGGATTATAAATTTTAAAACTAGGAAATTGGAAGTAATTTTACGGAGCATAAAGAATAAGAAAAAACATGTGACCCAGGGAAATAGGTAATGAAAACATTTTAATGTCATGTGGATATCTTCATTTTTCTGATTTATTTTATTCAATTTATGTGTATGCATGCTTATTTGTGAGCATGAGAGAGAGAGAGAGAGAGAGAGAGAGAGAGAGAGAGAGAGAGAGAGAGGAAGGGAGAGAGAGGGAGAGGCAGACAGACAGACAGATAGATATATGTGCATGTGTATAAATATAGGCTTATATCCCTATATGCATGTGAGGTACTGCTATGTCACGCTCCACATTATTCCTTTGAAACAAGGTCTCTCATTAAAACTAAAAAAGGCCAACCAGGCAGCAAACCCTAGTAATCCTCTTATCTGTGCACCTCCAGTGTCAGGGTTTCAAGTACAAACTGTTTGTATGGGTACTGGTGATTTAAGCTTGGGTCCCCAGGCTTATTCAGTACTTCTCTTACTTGCTGAAACATCTCTTTAGCCCCAGGCCTCTTTGTTTCTCAAAAAAAGCTATAATATATATTAAGTTATAGCACATATTATGAAACACATTTTCATTGCAAGACTGATTATTTTATTAAATATATATTTAAAACATCAAATGTCCAATTTGAGAATATTCCTTTAAATTCTAAGAAAGTCTCATGGAGTGTTGTTGAAAACTGAATAAAAGTCTATTTTGTTTTAAACTTAGAAAAGATAATCAGTCACCCAATATCATGTACAGAAAGCTAAGTTCAGTCCTAAGAATTAACATTTTGTTTGTTTTGTTATTGTTTGACTGGTTGTTATTTATTCTGCATTAAATACATGAAAACTTCTGTATTTGAAATTTTTTGTGCCTTAATTGGCAAAGCAGACTCTGGAGCTTAAAAAGGACAAATCTATTGTTCAGACTTCACTTGTGTTGCTGTCATAAAATAGACTGACAAAAAGCAACTGAGGGGAAAGAGTTTTGTACAGCGTAAAATTCTAGGTGATTGTCTTTTTTCAGAGGTCAAGGACCTAGCCTTCGCTCAGTTTCTCCAACTTACACAGTTCAAGACCTCTGCTTAGGGAACTGCGCTGCCCACAGTGGGCTAGGTCTTCCCATGCCAGTTAACTTAGTTAAGACAGTCTCCCACAGACAGTCTCATACACTAACCCAGTGGAGGTAACTTCCCATTGAAATCCCCTTGCCAGATGATGCTATCTTGTGTCAAATAGAAAATGAAACTTACTACCACATGCATGGAAGAAAAATAACCCAAGAGAAAGTATCAGTATATTTAAGATACAGCACTTGCTTCTAGTTATAACTATTTTGAAATTTGCAAATTGAGGGTTTGCATTACTCATAACAACATATTAGATGCACCCACATTCATTCTGAATACTAAACCAACTGTAGATTCAGGATAAACCTGGAATTAAAACCCTCTAGTGCATAAATTGTGATAGAACTGCAAAAGCTGACTTTGGTAAACCCAGACTTAGGCCTCTACATGAAAATGAAGAGGCTTAGATAATTATATGTTCAAAGAAACTGAGTAGCCTAGTTAGGCTTTCTAAAAAGAATAATATAGATAAAATCAAATTTAGAATATTATAATAAATACAATTGAAATATAAGCCCTTTAATGTCTATATAGCAATGCACACCAAAAATGAAGAATTTCAGAAAATCCTGATCATGTTACAAAATATGTAGGTCACAATTTGTGCCACCCATGCACAATAGGTCAACTAGAGCAGTCAAGTTAATAGTAAAAAAGCAGAAAATGGAAATGTTTTCAATGTGCGCACACTGGGAAGAGACGCAAAGAAATCCAGAGAACTACAAAAGCAAGGTCCTGAAGTAAAAATCAATGTTTTAGTAGAGGGCCAAGTACAAACACTTCTTAGTAGTCAGGGGATGATGTGGACCTGCCCGCCATTGCTCCACCATTGTTAGTTGTCTGTCTGAGCATTTGACAGAGCTTTGTAAAATCTACTGTAGGAGAAAATGCCTTCTAGACGACATCTTTTTTTTCCTTTCCCAACTCAAGATTCTTGTGAAAATTCTTATCCTAATGCTATGGTATTAAAAGACAGTGATCTCTTTAGCATATATAAATTTTTGCTGAGCATATTATGATCTCACCAAGTGGTCAAAATGAAGCTCCAGAAACTGGCCAGAGAGCAGTCAGAGTGGGAGAGCACTGCAAAAAAACCCTGAAGGCAGAAGTCTTACGGAAACTCTCAATGAGTTTAAAGAAAGCAGAACTTCCCCAGTACTCTTTCTCAGAAACTTAAGAAGGAGATGGAGGAACTCTGAAAAACCAAGCAGGTATTTCTTAGCTGAAGAATACACTTGGGAAAATGAAAAATGCAATGGAAGGCATCAACAGCAAGCTAAGTGAATCTTAAAAATTAGCAAAACCAAGGGGGACATCAGGACAAAAAGAGTGAATATATGTGAAGGTTTGGGTGCTACTAAAGGAGCAAGTATGCAGGTTGTTAAAGTTACAAATTAAGTTGGTAAAGAGGTTAGAAGTCTTAATAAAGGGACACTAACAGAAAACTTCTCAGGCCTAGACCAAGATTCAAATACCCCAACATAGGAAAGCCCAAGGTCGTGTGCAGATTCCATTTACACAATCGACACATTATTCACATCAGACTCAAAAAGCAGACTGATACAGAAATGTTCAAGTCTGAAGGGAAAAAGAAACGACACACAAAGTGGACAATTCACTTAATATCAGACCTTAATAAAGAAACCCATATAGACTAAATATGGGTAGGATGGTGTTTTTACCCTAGCAAAAGACAAAAAGAACTCAATTTTGTCCACACACTATATGCAACAAAGGCATCAGTTAGAAATGAAGGCTAAGAAAAGGTAGAAAGACCATAAGCCTAAAATATAATTTATTGTTTATAAAAGAAAATTCTGCTATACTGAAAGGAACTATGTAATGATTTTAAAGAAAATACTGAGCTTATTAACTTAAAACAAAAGTAATGTTGTAACAAGGTATATAAACCATTAATAACTTATCATAGAAATGAAAGACAAAAACAACTGAAAATAAAACTACACTAATATGTTAAAGAATATGTACTATACCTCAGCGAAATATAAATCAAAATTCCATTGAGTCCCATCACATCCCAGTCAAGGACGCCATAATTAAGAGACAATAACAAGGGGCCAGAAGGTGTTAAAAGCCCTGAATGCTCTTGTTGAAAACCTAGGTTTAATTTCCAGCATCCACTATAGGCAGCTTTCAGTTGTCTGTAACTCCACTTGGATCTGATACCCTCTTTTGGGCTCAGTAGACACTTGCATACACTTAGCGCACATACACACACACACTGAAATTTTATTTTATGGAAACAATAGCAAAAACTAGTGACAATAGGAGTAAGGCAAACTTTTAACACTGCTAATGGGAATGTAATTTGATGCAACCAATATGTAAATCAGTATAGATGTCCATCTGAAATATGATACTATATATACTATAGAACTCAACTATATACTCTTGGGCACACACACCTGTAAATCAACATATCACAGAGATCCTTGCACATCCATATTTATTGTAGCACTATTCATAAGTATCGAAGGAATAGAATTCTCCTAGGTGTTCAAAAACAAATAAATAGATTTAAAAATCTGATATATAGTGGAATTTTACAGACAAGGAGGTTTCTCTTGCTATGAAACCCTGAGAACTGAAGTTAGGAATGCCAGTGATTACATAAAAAAGCTGAATGTGGCTCCAGGTATCTGCAAAGTACTGGAGAAGACTAAGGCCTCAGAGTCTGGAGGATCACTGGTATATGTGCACTGCCGTCTAACCAAAAAACAAGGAGTTCCAGGGGGGTAAGAGACTCTGTCTCAAGGGAATATCAGTGTCGTTTTCTGATCATAATGTGCATACACACGGCCACATGCACCAGCACATACACAAATACACACTATTACATACTGCTTACTGGTGGTGTAGTTATTGATGTTATTGAAAGTAATTTAACACTGAAAGTCATTTTGTGTAAAATAACAGAGTCAATGTGTGCTTATTCATGCCTCTTTCCGATCAGTCAGCAAATAAAAAGATCACTGTTTACCTCAGGGTGTTTGATTTCTTTTAAGTGTAAAACTAAACAGTGTAAAATAAAAATATTGTTATTTAGTTTACTATCACAGATCAATATTAGATAATGAAAACAATACTCAGCCTAGTGTTTATTGAATGAGTAAAAAAAAAAAAAAAACAACAACAGCAACCTACTTTTCAGTAGTTCAGTAGTTCCCTCTAAGTGGAGCTCCCATGAAATATGAAATATGATGGATGCAACAACATTATTTTGAGTCTTTAGGGTTTGAAAGATGGTCAGGATTAGTTAACAAGATAGAATTGCTTTCAAATTCTATATTACCCAAATTTTTCAGTTGTCTAGGAGCAACTGCCTACCTGTGGCAAATTTTTATTCAGGGGTATTGCAAAGCTCACATTTTTAGGTCATTAATGTCACAGCATATCATTTAAAAAGAGACTGCTGTGGCCACAAGGGTCCTATAAATATACAGGCACTTTTCCATTGTAAAGAAAAATGGGCTTTATACACAGAAGTAGTTATTTGTGACTCTTGTCATGAAGAAAAGATTCCATACATTATCAGTTGACCTCTCCTAAGTTATAATTAACAATTATTATTTGTCATGAAATAAACTTCTTCCTCCAAATATCCTGGAGCCCTGTTGTAGAGGCATGCCATGCTCTGGGGGAAAATAACTGCATTTACAAAGAGCCTCCACTCTGCTTAGCCTACTGCCCACTTCCCTAGTCTTTTATCATAAAATCCCAAGTTCACTCTCTCTACCCTAACCCCCACTCATGGCACAGTGCTACACGGAGTTTCTTAGTCAGAAAAGCAGTACCCTGATCAAAGATGACATGCAGATTTGTGAAGCAATCTATATTGGAAAAAAAAAAGAAAATGTGTATGTGTTAATAAAAGAGGATGTAGTCTATATAATTAAAAGAAAAACTGTCCCAGTGTAGAAAGCATTCTCTCATAATACTAGTATTTGGGAAGTAGAGGCAGGATGAGGAGTTCAAAGCCAGTCTGTGCTACATAAGACCTTGTCGAAAATCCTAGGAAATAATAAGTAAGTAATAAGCGCAAACCACATATGCTGTCATACATAGTTAGCTTGGTCTCAATAAACTTTTGTTCCCACCTTGTTAAAGTCTCATGACACCTGCTTCACAAAAGTGGTGTGAAACTGAATAATAAGCCTGAGAGCAAATAGAAAACACAAATACTATTTTTCTCTGCCACTTTCAGTTGCAGTAGGGAAGCAGTCACTGAAGATCAACACCGAACCATGTCCCAAATGTTCATAAGGTAGAAAATAAAGCCACTGCATGATGAATTTATTATTTTAATGAAGACTGCATTTGGGTTTACAAAACATTCTGTAAGATAAGTGAATCCCAGGAGAATTAACTAATAAGTGAGAAAGAAGTATATGTTTACAAACAATCCCGATCCACATAATAATATTTTTGGAATAAAAAATGCTTTACAATTGAGAGAAGTATTTATACCAGTGTACAAACTCATTCATATGAAATTATTTTCAAGCATTATTCCTAATAAGAATTTGTAAACATGTAGAAGCCACCTTCTCTTTTCAGAGGTAAGCTTTATATATCTACATAAATTATTTAATAGTTTCAAAAATTAGCATTTAGCATATACATTAAAAATATTTTTAGAAATAAAAACATTTTAAATAGAGGTAAGTGACAAAATGTTTATTTATGTGAACACTTTATGAAATTTAACTCAAGACACTGGTCACAGGATATGTTGGCCTCAACTTCTCCTAGTCAGTGACCCTGTTTATGGGGTGATCAATGCCAGTCCTGTACTCATGCAAATTCAGCAGATAAGAAATGATGATTATAAGTGTTTACTGTGTGACCGGTTCATTACTTAAGATGTCTTTGAGCTGCTGTAAGGTTTTCCTTTTTCCGTCCTGCCTTAGAATCAATAGTTTGTGTGCGTAATGCCAAAAACAAGCAATCAAAAAAGTTGTTGTGCAGTTCAACTTTCACCCAGAATGTTGCTTCTATATTGTATACTTAGAAATCTTTGAAACTCTGTCTCCTCCATCTTCTTCCATGATTGATGAAATCATCTGGCTACTTTTCTTTTATGACTATATCTCAGCCTGTGGATATGTTCATCTGTACTGCTTCTTGCAAGACCATCACTGTAGGAAATTGTTTATTTTATATGACCACCAGAATTAAGTGGCTTAAGGATGGTGCAGTCTTTCATTTTCATATGGCTCATATTGGTTTGATGCTTAGCACTGGGAATTTCAGTGTTTGTCTTCTCCCGAGGGAATTGATTGGCAACAAAGATGATTTATACTCTTAGAGGAAACAGAAAATAGCTTGAGTGTGTGTGTGTGTGTGTGTGTGTGTGTGTGTGTGTGTGTGTGTGTATGTGTGTGTGTATGTGTGTGTGACAAATAACTAATGCAAAGGGGAATACCTTAAGACATTTTCCTGCAGAATAATTTCTTTTAAAAGGCCACATGTATAAAGAACATAGAATTTGTGAGCTGTATATATTACAGTAACTTTTATGGAACACTTAAATACAATGCCCAATTGCTGAGGCTGCCATGCCCTGAGAAGCAACAATATTCCCTTAGAACTGATGTATCCAGGCACCAGTTTCCTGAAAGAAGAAATGGCTCTCTGTTGTTTTGCTCCTGTTCATTTGTCAAATTCCCTTGGGGAGGGAAGATCTTATTCATCAGAAGGTACCATGAATATCACTTCTTAATACAAACAATTTTTCTATTGTGTTCTCTGAATATCTCATTCAACTAATTACATAAAATTTTAGTAAATTTAGCATTTGGAAGGTAAATGTTAATTTTTAAAATTAATATATAATTCAATATTTCACCCTTTTTTCTCTCCAGCCCTTCCCATGTGTCTTATGTCCTATAAAATCCATGTTTTCCTTTAATTATATATATATATACACACATATGTATATATGTGTGTACACATAAGTATACAAATATAATTTGCATGGTTCATTTAGCATTACTTGTATACATATGATTTCAAGGATGACCAAGTAGAACTGAATAACCAATTAAGAGGCTCATCCGTGGGAAAGACTATCCTCCCTTCCTTAGAACTCTTTCATTACCGCTTTGGGGATGGGGTCCTGTGAGATTTCCCCCTTCCGTGCTAGCTTATCTGTACATTATGTATTCAGCCATACTGTTGAGATAGCATGAGTGAAGCTTCTCTGTTCTTTCCAGGAGACACAATCTCTGCAGATTTCGTGGTTCACTAGCCCTTAAAAGCTTTCCACCCCTCTTCCATGACATCCTGCCAATTAGGAGCAGGAACTATATTGTAGAATTGTATCTCACTTTGGGGTGGGCACCCCTATAATCAGTTGTACTCTGCCTTTTGACCAGTTTTAGTTAACTATAATTGCCTCTTTTTTTGCAAAAAAAAAAAGTTTATTTGACAAGGAGTGTCTTAGAAAATAGCCTGACCAAAAGCAGTTTGGAGAGGAAAGACTTTATTCAAATTAAATTCCATACCCCTATTCATCACTGAAATATGTCAGGACAGGAATCTGGAGGCAGGAACAAATGCAGAGGCCATGGCTGGGTACTGCTTACTAGCTATTCTTTCTGGCTTACTCAGCCTGCTTTCTTGTAAAATCTAGGACCACCAGGCCAGGGGTGGAATTACCCGCAATGGGAAGATCTCTCCCCTATTAATCACTAATTTTTCAAAAATTCCTTATAGGTTTGCCAGCAGCCTGATACAATGGAAGCATTTTCCTAATTAAGGTTCTCTCCTTTCAAAGATTCTGGCCTATTTGAAGTTGGCATAAAAATTAGCCAGAACAAGGGATGAAAGTTACACTTATCTATAGGTAATGTGGATAAAAAATGTAAATGTAGTTAGCAATTATGCTATCTTAGTAAAAGTGGTAATAATAGGTTTTTCTTTAATATCTATGAGCACACTAGCGCCAGGCAGTTGGCCTGATTTTTCTCCTGTTTAGGAGACCTTACATTCAATTAGAGAGCTGTTGGTTACTGTCAAGATATCAGTGCCACTATGTGCCCTAATGTTATTGTGCCATTTTGGTCAAGGTTGTGTTTTATAGGCATCAGCTAAGTAGTACTATTGACTGAAGCTCACACAGCACTTAAAGATAGTCCTTCAAGAGGATATACCAGGTCATTTCCGTTTGGGATTCTTCAAGTCTGAAGTGTGTAATGTCTTCAGCAATAGGGATTTACTCTCAGCCTCTGAGAGAAATGAAGGGCTATAGCAGTAGCCTGTATTATTTTGTGAATCTCTTGGATTCCCCATCCAACAACTTTGAAAATGGTTTTTCATACTTGATACTGGGATTTTGATACTCTTGGCTCCTGGGAGGTATTGTCAGACCATTTAGCATAATTTTATTTAAACGGTATATGTATACTCATATACTTGTATGTATTTATTTTAATAAATAAAACTAATATGATTCCTTATGGATTTTCAAATATCCTTAGTCTTATTTTCTTCCCTCTGTATTCTTGTAGATTGACATTCCACCACCTCTCCAACTGAAGTTCTACTCCTATTTTACCTGTTTCCTCCTTCATATCACTTGCATCCATTTTAACCATCCACTGAGTAGGAAAATGTTCTAATAAACCATGATTTATGAGGAGTGAAAATTCTTCAGTTGACCTCTTTCTAGTCTGCAGCTTATTAAAAGTATCCTGAAATTTCATATCATTAATGTTCATCAAGTAAATCCATGAAGTCAATCAATTAATTGAGTACAGTATTATTCATTTAATGGCACCAAGAATATAAATTACAGATCTATGTTCTTGATAGCTAGTTAATTTAAAACACTAGAAACATCTAAATGATTAGTAGTGCGAAAATTAAATACTGTGACATAATTTTCATTCTTCAGCAACATTACTATAGAGGCTAAAGTGTTATCTAGGGGAAGCTCAAAGTAAAATAACTCAAAAATGACTACAAGACACCAAAGTACTATTCCTGTGGTATTCTGTAGCAGTTGGGCATTATTGTACTTGTGGTTTTTTCATGTCATTTTATATTTCTGGTTGTTTTGTTTGCATATAGCTTGTGCCCCCTGTGTATACAGTCATCTTGAAGGCCAGAGGAAGGCATCAGGTTGCCTGGAACAGACAGTAATGAGCCACCTTGTGGGTACAAAGAAATAAACATGGGCTCCCTAGAAGAGCAGTCAGTGGTTATTAACTATTATTCATCTCTGCAGGCCTCAGGATTTCATGTTGTAACTTAAGTTTTAAACTTCACAGAATAACATTACTAGAACTTACTTCTTAATGGATGGCGACTTAGATGTTCTTTTTTTATATATGAAAATGTTTTGGAGCTTTCTGTTAGGAACTTAGTGTTGTTATAGTAATATAAACAAACAATACCTGAGTTGTGGTTTAATTTTTAAAATTAGTATAATAAGGTTTCCCCCACATTTTCCTAAGTACATAATCTACTAGTTGGGAAGGATTCAAATAAATTCACAGTGTAAGGAAAACTAATGTCACTTTCCATATATTCCACCTAACAAATTCTTTCTTTCTATAAGACTTCTAATGTATCCTCACTTGTTCTTAAGGTTATATTTGTATGCAGTAGGACAGTTTATGATTCCAGAGGCATATCAAGTATAGTTGATAAAAAAAAAAAAACAACCCCAAAAATTAAAAGCTGAAATCTCCAAATGTTTGTCAATGCGCTAGAACATCTGAGAGTTGCCTAACCTGTCACATGCATCTTTCAATGGCTGTTTAGCTGGAGATTGGTCTTCTATTTAGGATGAACATTCTAGGGTGTCTAAGATTCTGCTGGACTAATACAGCAAACTCAGCTCTCCTCCACATAGTCTCTTGTGCTCCAGCAAGCTTATTGGTACTGGATCACATGGCACTCGCAGGGTCAGAGAGAAAGCAAGCTGAGAATATCTTGAGGAGTAGATCTAGAACTGACACACTGTTGATTATTCCATGTATTTTTGGACAAAACAACATATAAAATTAGCTCAGATGAAAAAAGAGGCTGTGCCTCTACATCTATGCATTTTGATTGGTTGTGATTTTCTGTAAAGGTCTCTATCTAACACACAAAAAAAAGTTGTTTTTATTTTTGTTTTTTGTGGGGTTTTTTTTTGATGAGTGATGAGGATTTATGATTTACCTGTGGGTATAAATATTTAGAATGCAATTAGGGATTAGTTGGTTTACTAAAGTGGGAGTTGTAGGTTTTCCTCCAAGATTCATGACTTCACTAGCTCAGGATGGCTGGCTAGGTTTCTAGTACCAGGCATGATTTGCTTCTTGGCAAGAGGGTCTTTGTCCAGTTAAGGAGCCATTGGTAACTGACAAGGTATGTGTGCCACTACTGTACCTTTAGGGTCATAGTGCCCTGCTGGTCATACTTGTATGGCTCATAGGCTTCACAGCTGGGGAAGCCTGTTGCTTCTTTTTTTGAAGCTTGAATGGCACCTTCTGCTACAATAAAAGTTTGTTATCAGGGAAAAGGCTATCAAATGAGCTCCAGCTCAGGAGCTCTGGGCCCTGTGTTTGAAAGGCAATATGTTAAAGTTATTTCTTATAAAACTGTTTGTTTCTCTGTTTCTCTCTTAACCTGGCTACCACACAAATAATTGAGACTCATATATATTTGTTTAATAATAAGCTTCACAACATAGTAACTGAGCAGTTATTACTCTATTCTTAACCCTTTAAGCTAATCTGGTTTCCTCCCAGCATACATCTCAGAGATACCTGCACTTTATAGCTTTCTTTGCTCCAACTTGATACTAATGTCTCTTGGACTTTTGCGCATGGCTCTATCCCCTACTTCTTCCTCTCACTCCTCCTCCCCTGGCTGGCAGGAAGCCCAGCCCTATTCTCTTCCCTGCTCAGTGATTGGCTGTAAACTGCTTTATTGACGTACCAGGGAACAGTTGAGGAGCAGTGGTTACACAACATTGAGACAAAAGATTCTTAGGACAAGGATTGCAACCAGATATGGGGGAGTACAGAAATCAGCATTTGAATTAAAGAATAACCTTATGCCTACAGCATTGTGTGTTTATTCATAGGGACTTAATTTCTACCCCTGGAGGCGACCAAGGCCAATGGTCATGGCCTATAATGTTTTGAGAGTTTCTTAAACAACTTTGACAGACAACTCAAAGGGTAGTTTATCATACCTGGTGTTCAGGTTTCTGTTTAAAGGCTTTCGCCTCTTGGGGATGGGATTTTTTTCATTAATATTTTATATGTATATTTATACATAGTCTTACATGTATTATAATTTTGTTTCGTTTTTACAGAGAATATTAATATTATGATTCCTTATAATGTTTCAACACATCCCTACCGTTGTTTTGTCCTTCTTCCTTCATCATCTGTATTTATCCGTCCTTCCCCTATAAGTTGTCCACCCAAGGGCCTAGAAATCAATGCAAAAGAGGAAAAAGAAAGATACTAGGAGTTTGAGGATCAGGGAGTTTTCTGTGAGATCGTGTCCTCCAGAAATGTCAGAAGCTGTACCTGTAAAGTCAGACTAGAAAGATTTTCAAAAGATGAACCTAGCAAGGACAACAGCAATAAACACACTAATGTGCATGGTGAAGGCCCACATGGCCTCAGTCCTACACACAAAAAAACTACAGGCAACTAAGGAATGATAAGAGTGGGAGAAAGTCTTCCCCAGTAAAGAAAACACCAATTGTCTATTCAATACCAAATTGTCAGTCCTGAAAACATATATTCTAACAACATTAAACATACTGAAAAGATTGTATTTATGCCTTTAGAGACATATTATATGTATGTATATATGTATGTAACAATAATTCATGAAAACAGAGGCTGCGAATCTGTAAGAGATTAAGGAGGGGTATATGGGATGACATGGAGAAAAGGCGGGGAAGAAGAAAACAATTATACTATAGTCTCAAAACATAAAAAATATTTAAAAACAAAAGCAGTGGACCACATAAAGGAGGCATGGAAGTAAGAGTAGGGGGTGTGGAGAATAAGTATTCAGTGGGTGAGGGAGAAGGATGAAAGAAAAGAATGGGAAATAAATTTATTAAAATTCATAAAATAAATATGTGAAACTGCCAAACAATAAGCATATAATGAAATATATTATTACAACTTTAAGAATGAGAAGAAGTTCAAGAACTAATTTAAGTCATTTGTGCGGTCATTAAATATTCTTAAAATGCAGATAATGTAAGTCCTAAAATAATTATATATATAATTATATATAGAACCATATATTTATAATATATAATATTATATAATATGTGTTATATGTTATATAATATATAATGTTATATATTATATAATCTATATTAGAACAATATACATATATACATTTGCATGTAACAATAATTTTTAAAAAAGAAGACAGAGGTCATGAATTTGAGAGAGAGGAGAGAGAGAGAGAGAGAGAGAGAGAGAGAGAGAGAAGTCAAGGTGTGGGGGTACTTGACAGGGATTGGAGGAAGAAAGTGTAAGGAGGAAGGTAATGATGTAATTATATTTTAATTTCAAGTAATAGAATTAATAATTAAATGTGATTTTAAATAAAAGGAAGTAAAATTCTCTTTGAAATGGGTTATGAAGGAAAGGAAAAAACTGAGAAATTTTCCTGTATTTAAAAAATTTCTAACATGGACCTTAATCTTCCTCCTTATACAGGTGCCTGGACAGATACTAGTCTATCTATATTCTTTTCTCCATGAACATCAGTTTGTATGCATCCTTTCTCTTGACATTCCTCTCATGAACGTATCTACCATCCTGGTGCCCAAACATGTTTGGCCTTTACTATATATGCTGATGACTCTTACCAAATTTGTTACATGCAAATATAGCTTAAGTATGATGGGAGCAAACTGACTGAATTTTTTGAATAATACAATGAATGCATTCCTTTTCAGTTGTTTCCATGTCAATGTTCCACATTTGACAGAATTTGATAAAAAAATAAACTTCATAGAGGTTGTTTTACTAGGCCCAATTCTAACTCCTTCCTGAAATAATAAACAATTAAAGTTGAAACTAGAAAACTGATACTTCATTTTTATTTTTCTTTCGTCAATGGGCTGAGCTGTATTTTCTTTTTCTTTTTTTCTTTTTTTCTTTTTTTCTTTCTTTTTTTTTTTCAGTTTTGTTGTTAGCATATCTACTTCACCATCATTCAAACACCTCATCTAGTATTAAATGTAAGCTCTTAAATACTATGTTCATTCTGGAACCCCCTCCATTTTTTTTTATAATTCTCTTGATAACTAAAGTCAAAGATAAGGTTTTTACCAGCTCTCAGAATCCTATTTAAGAGTTTATTGATACCCTATGTGCATATAAAGGGGGAGGAAGTCCCCCTCAGGCACAGTAATAGGGGAGGGGAGTAAGGGGAAGATGGGAGGGAGGGAAGAATGGGAGGATACAAGGGATGGGATAACCATTGAGATGTTACAAGAATAAATTAATAAAAAATAAAAGAAATAAATAAATAAAGGAAAAAAGAAAATAAATATGCAGCAATTTCATTGAAAAAAAAGAGTTTATTGCTATCAAATAACCTACCTTCTTGGGCTGGCAAGATGGCACAGTGAATAAAAGCAAGCCTGGGGACGTGAGTTGGATCCCAAGTACCCACATGACGGGAGAAGAGAACTGGTCTGAAAATTATCTTCTGACTCCCACTCATGCATGTTCATGTGCACATATTTGCAAAATAAATAAATAAAATAAAATACAGTCCTCCAAAATGACCATCTTCACAGCATCTTGGATAAATAGACGTTTTTATAATGCATGAAAACATAGTATTTAACAAATGCTAGAAAATTTCACAACTAATGAAAGTGTGCACATATTTCCACAAGAATTTTAAAAGTAATACTCATACTATGCTGAGTTTATCAAGCAATGATTTCAGAATAGGAGCTTTCATGCTCTATGAAAGAGTGCAGTGCACTCACAGGCTACTGAGAAAGGAACACAGGATGGTTCAGGACCTCTGGCCCTCAGTACCAAGCAGTTGTTAGACATCAAAGCTTCACTTCAAGTAGGAATATGTTTTCTCTTATCTTTCAATATTTGGGGAAAATATAGAATTGAAAATTTAAAATAAATGTAAAATAACACAATTCAATGATATTAACCTTGCAGTCACCAAATACTGCAGAGTTCATAAGCATCACTAAATTCTTTATTCTGCACATATCCTTTCGCTGCATTGATTTTTTAATGGTAATGGCTCTTGGAAAATTACAGCTCTATTTAAACAACAAGCTGGTCTAGCAAGCTCATTCATTATTGGCTCATCTTCATACTTAGGTACTGTGGTCATTTTTCACTCCTGAGAAAATCTTGTATAAGCAGCAAAGTCATCCCTGTAACTGCTAAAGCAGAATCAGTAATGAATTTCTACCCAATAAAAGGGCAATTCATCCAGTCCTAGTCCCAGAGGAAAACAGAACCTTATGCAAACTTCTCATAGGAAAAAAAAAACAGTATCCATACTCAGCAAATGTAAGTTGCATATTCATACACTTACATTCGTGGGGTTTTTTTTTTCATTTATTTTCTTAAACCATGCTGGAGATTGCCATCTAACTACCACACAAGTAGTAAAAAAAAGTTAATTCTCTGTTATTTATGAAAAAATGCAATACCAGTTGGGCAATATCTTCTGCTTTTATAAAAATTCCTAGTGTGTCCCACACATTAATTTAAATGCTGAAAAGAGAAACATAGCTGATGTTTTGCCAAACAGACATGTAGTTAAGTTACCTTCTGCATATTTAGGTGCATATCACCAGGTCAGTGTAACCCCTCACCCTTGATCAGAGAACTTCTTCCAGCAGTGGACTGCAGCCTAGAGCTCGTTAAAGTGCTTAAAGTAAGACACTGCTTAGTGGTTGGCACCCAAAAAAATTGCACAATGTTACCCTCTACAAAACAGGGTAAACGTAACACAGAAGAGAGGGCAAAAAGACTGTATGAGCTAAGTAATGAGGGAGTAGTTCCATGGGATGCTGGTAAGACAAGGCTGGTGCATTCATGAGCACATAGCAACTGTGACTGGTTATATGGGACTTGGGAGATACAAAATGAAGAAAGGATGAGAAAAAAGTAGAGAGTAGGCAAAGAGAGTGGGAAGTAGGAAAAGAGAGGGAATGGAATTAAGAGAGAAATGGAGGGTGAAAGGTTGGATGGAGGCATGTAATAACGTTAGTTTCACTTGGGAAGAAGTCAGTCAGTATGAGTGGGAAAGGGATGAGAGGATAATGTATGAAAATGTAACTGTGCTGCAGTGTATATAAAAATGGTGGCAATTTTACAGCAGCAAAAAATATGCAAAACTATCCTAAAGTAATAAAGCTCTCGTGAATACTGTCAATTCAAAAACAACAGCAGCAACAAACAAACATGACCATGACACAAGAATAAAAAAGTATGAGAGTTATGTAAAATATGTAAGGTCTTCCATTCTTTAATGTATACCCTGTATCATGCAATGGAATTTGTATGATTAAACAAATAAGTTATAATTAGATTTTCATGTGATTTTTGCATTTAATCTAATATATTAGTAAATTTAAATCTATTAGGCATTAAAGGAAATGCTGTTTGTAAGGCAAGTAGTTGAAATGCATTAGACGAATGAGATCATTGCAGGCAAAATCCATTACCCTTTTCTTAACTTTACCTCCTCTGACACTGGAAGTTTTCTTATTGATCTGTATCACTTTAGTATTAGATTCAGTTATTATTAGTCTATAAGCCTCTTCTGGTCCTTCTGGCTAACTGCCTTTGAAGATTTTGAAACTTTTTAAATTCTGTCTTTACTTATTCAGTTTGAACTCCTCTTTGCTACAGCCACACCTTAGGTCTTCATTTAAATATTTTTTTTAAAAAGGTGAAAATCATAGTATCTTAAGTCACTGCTTATTGCTGGGAAAAGACACCATGACCAAGGTAACTGTAATAAAAGATAGCATTAAATTAGGGGCCTGATTACAGTTTCAGAAGTTTAGTACATTATCTCCATGCCATGCAGCATGGCAGCATGTGTGGCATGGTGCTTGCGAAAGAGCTGAGAGCTACATCCTGACTCATAAGGAGAGAGACTGGGCCTGGCTTAGGCCTCTGAAACCCAAAAGCCCATTGTCAAGTTTTCTCCAACAGGGCCACACCTACTACAACAAACCCAGACATCCTAATCCTTCTCAGATAGTGGCACTTTCTGGTGAATAAGCATCAAATACATTAGCCTATTGGGACCACTCTTATTCAAATATTCACATGGGGAGGATATTTAATGGAAGATGGGGGAAAGAGGAAAATACAGGAGAAGAAGGGCTAAAATAACACTAAGGATGCTCCAAAAAGCCATATAAATTGTACTTATTCACAGTGAACTAAAGTACATGTTTATGTACTTTGTGTGTGTGTACATATAATATAGTATAAAGTACATATAAAATATAGTAATATAATATGTACATGTGTATACACAGACATGAAGTATGTATATATGCATGTATGTACTCCATTTGGGGTGATGATGCTCCAGCCATAGACTGTCTAACACAAAACGCAGTGCTAGAAATGAGAAAGTTTCTTTTCAGTTAGTCAGGGAGATCCAAAAGATACCCAAAACAATATAGAATATTGCTGTTGGATTTTGTTACCTTCTAGAATTTGGAGGAAAGTCTCTATTGCTAAAAACATGACCAACTTTGGAAACAAAGCTTAGAGCAATTAAGCTGGATCTGAGCTGAAAAAAACCTTCCTGAGGATTCTCTTTCACAATACCACAAGCTGCCATGCAAACTGCAAAAGAAGAAAACTGCCCAATTGTCCTAACCAGATGTGATGTCAAGAACTGTAGTACATAACCATAGTCATAGCCAGCAGGGCATGCTATCCCTAATGATGCAGTAGTGATACTTATATTTTGAGGGTAACCAAAGCTCTTTAACTGGACTTTAGGCTTGATTACTGCAGGGGATTCATGTCTGGTACTGTATTCTTAGTCACTTACGGAGGGCAAGTGAGGTAATGGAACCTTAAAGAAAGTCTACTATTGACACTTTCCCAAACCTGTGCAGTTTATAGCTGCATTTTAAATGTTTGTCTCCATTCCCTTTGCTAAATATAGCTCTTATCTCTCACCATAGAATCTTCTTTTTGCAGAGAACACACAAATATTCACAACTCACAGAAATGTAGAGAACAACTAACTGTAGACCATCAGTCTCCACTGGTGCATCTACAGCATAATTACCACCTAGGGTGCTCTGGGGACATGGAAGAGGAGGGGGCAAAAAGATTTTAAGAATCTGATCTAGCCAACAGATAGTACATTCTCCATAGTTATGTGGACAGCGGGGATTGACTCTGACATGAACTCTGGTGCCCCATATTTGACCACCTCCCCTTGGTGGGGAGGCCTGGAGGCACTCAGAGAAAGGATAAGCAGGCTATAAAGATGAGACTTGATAGCCTATGACTGTATAGTGGAGGAGGAGGTCCCCCTCAGTCATAGACCTAGGGGAGGGGAATAGGGTGAAAGAGGGAGGGAGGGAGGACCAGGAGGATACAAGTGATGGGGTAATAATTGAGTTGTAATCTAAATAAGTTAATTAAATAAATAAATAAAAAAGAGTTAGAGGACCAGAAAATCAGTTGCAAGATTTTGATTTCTCTATGCAATTGAAAAGTTTCACCAAGGAAATCTCAAGGATATGGCTAATTGAATGAGACTTAAACATTGCCAAATGGGATGAACTTTGAAACATCGTTTTCCATCCTTTTACTCTAAGAAGATGTCTGTCCTTGATGGTGAATGTAGTTGTTTGATAGAACAGAAAGACAGATACTTTTTTCTAATCCAGTCTACTAATCTATGTCTTTTTATGAGATCATTAATATTGAGAGTTTTTAATGACAAGTATTTATTAGTTCTTGCTGTGTATGTGAGTGTGTGTGTGTGTGTGTGTGTGTGTGTGCACGCGTGTGCATGCATGCGCATGTGCGTGTAATGTAAGGTTTCCCCTGTTTTGATTAACTGTTCCGGTATTATTTATTCTTTGTGTCCTCTTGAGTTTTCCTTCCAAAGACCTCTGTAGAGCTGGATTCCTGGACAAAAACTGCTGACATTGCTTTTATTGTGAAATATTTTGTTTTGTTGTTCTGTCTATTGTGATTGACAGTTTTATTGGGTATAGTAGACTGGATTAGCACTTGTGATCTCTTAAAGCTTGGAGAACATCTGTATGGGCTTTCTGGTGTTTAGAGTCTCCATGAGAAGTTTCCCTTTATGTGGAACTTGATCTATTTTTCTTTCAGATTTTAATAACACTTTACATATCATTTCTTTGTTCTGTCCCTTTGTTGTTTCAATTATTTTATGGCAAATTTATTTTCTTGTGCTATCCATTTGATATTTTGAAAATGTGTGTATATGTAAAAATAATAAAGAAGTAAGGTGTGACTCTGAAAAGAAATGGAGGGATGTTAGAGGAAGGAGGGAAATTAAGATAAAAACAGTACACATGCATGGTTTTTAAATTTTAATAAAAATATAAAAAGAAAGATCATATAAAATACATTGCTCTAATTGTAAGATTTAATTCTCTGAATTATCCTTCGCTGGGCAATGACTTACTCCCACATTTTCAAATTCTACCAAATAGTTCTCTCATTCTTGCTCTGATTACTTATTTTTCAGGCTTTTCACATTTTCTAGCATTGAACTATATTTCTAATTGACCCATTATCCACAGTAAACCATATCAATGAAGTATTACACATTTCCCACTGTTACTTTCTATTTCTGGTTTTGAGAGAGTATTACCAAACTTCTAATTTACTTGTGCACTTATTCTGACATTAAACACATGAATAAAATGCAGTTAATGATAGATGATAAAATAGAGACACTAAGTTAAATTTTAATATCATATAAAAAACAGAGTTTGTTTGCTTGCTATTGTATATTCTATGAAAATGTGTATTAGTAAATTTCAATTTTTTTATTTGCTGAATTTAGAAAGTTTATTTTCTACTCCAAATTCTTTATTCCTTCTTTTCTAGCTTTTATTTTGTTATGTTTAACTTGACAATAAGAACCTGCTGTAAGTGTGCTTGGGTAAGTGAAAATTAAATGTGAGTGTCATTAGAACTAATGAAGTATAAGATGGTTGGCAGAACATTAAATCACATGCAGGATCCTTCTAAGAGTCTTTGCAATTTCCCACAAAGCCTTTGCATTCCTCATGCCTTTTTTTTTTTCATTTCTAGAAGGTGAGATTTCCATAAAACTGCCATCTCACTCTTGATTTTATTTTAAAACTGTCTACAGAAGACTTATAAAATAGCAGCCATGATTAGAAATGCTAAATATTTGTACAGAACAAAACCAACCTATAATCATGTGTCACACAATGTTATATATATATATATATATATATATATATATATATATATATATATATAACTTATATTATATATATAATGTGATATGCAACTGGTAGCTTATAACATTGCATTCCTCATCATTTTAGAAGCTCTATTTTACTTCTTTTAAAAATATTTTATTGCATTTAAATTACTCAGATTACATCCCTATTGTTATCCTCTCACTTGTATCTTATTGTTCCCCCTCCCTCCTTCTTTCACCCTATTCCCCTCTCCTAGTCTATCTTACTTCTTAGAGTAATT
The DNA here is from genome assembly GCF_964271855.1 of Acomys minous. Classification (NCBI taxonomy): domain Eukaryota; kingdom Metazoa; phylum Chordata; class Mammalia; order Rodentia; family Muridae; genus Acomys; species Acomys minous. Next base: position 50,922,567 of record NC_140489.1, read on the forward strand.
TTATGATCTTTATTGCCAACCTCTAGTCTAAAAACCCATGCCCATACTTATCATTCAATATATAACACAGAGAACTCAAAGCCATTTTCTCCTGAAAATATACAGAAATAAAACAATGAAAAACAATATGAAGTGTCTTCATATCCAGTTGTTAATGAGCATATTAGAAAGACACAAATGGGGGGGGATGCCTATCAGCCATTCTTTCAAAGCCCACACCCATGCTTTCTGATATGTCTTGCCTTTTATTTTGAGTACCCTCTTCTCTTTATTATTTATTCTTAAGCCTATATTAAAATACCTTTACTAAACCCCAATTCCAATTCATATAATGGGGGTTATTACTATGTATAGTCTCCAGAGTTAGCTTTGGGAGAGAAATGGGGCTTGAAGCTGTCACATTTATACTATGGAAAATATCAATGGGTGATGACAGGCAGGCCAAAGGGATGGAGCAATTTTATGAAAAGATATGGTATAGAAGCAGAAATATAATCAAGATTCTCAGAGAACAGCACATGAGAAGGGAGATATGAGGCTCCAGAAAAGGGGTCAGATTAATGAAGATTCACTGCAAGGAGTAAAAATAAATGAAAAATAAATCTGGGTGAAGCTGAAAGAAGAAAACAAAGAACAGAGGAAGCCAAATGGGTATATGAGCAGCTTGATCAATGGTAGATAGAGACTGGTTATCTCAGTTGTCAGAAGAAAGGTCATGGGTGAAATTATGTAGAAAGACTAACCATGCTGACATTACAGATATTGATGCCCAATTCCAGCTTCAGTACTCTGAAACCCACCCCTGAAAGTTTCATTAAAGGTTATTTTGCCCAAATTTTTGGAATTTCCATCACATCATTGCTACACAATTGTTATTCAAATCATCCTTAACTGTTCTATGGTGTTAGAAGAGTTGTAATTAGAGGGATTTATATATATATATAAGAATATGTAGAATTTGATGCTATGGATGTAATCAGAAAAAGAGTGACCTTCCTTCTCTCATTCTTAACATGGTTTATCTTTTGTTCAACATATATATTACACATTCTGATTTTGCATTCCTGTGTGTGCCTGGTGATAGATAGTTCTCAGAATGTCTGACAGTATTTCTTGTAAGCATCAGACATCATAGAGAAAAGCAAAAGACTTTGAAATGTCATTTTGGATCAGTGCACAGTGTGACTCAAGGTTGTGCAGATGGAAGAGCTATTAAGTATGTGTGAGTGTCAATATTGTAAATTTCAATGTGAATCCAAACTGGCCACATTTTAAAAGCCAATTGATGGGTTTACATCAGATTTTCCCATGAGATATTTTATGTTAATTGACTAGTAAGATTAATTAATAGGTCTCACACTGAGTTGAATTTAAGTATTTGGTATGAGGGTGAACATGGAGATCAGTTACCACACACCATAATTTGATAATTGATTGACACTTCTCATACATGGTTACAAGATTCAGACAAGATCTAGTTTCAAGTCACACAAATATACACAGATACATAAATACTATAGCTATAAGCAATTGATTTAATCTGGCATGGTAAGAAGGAAAAGTAAAGTTGGATACTTTCAATTAATATACTGAAAAGATCTGATATGATTTCAAAGTTCTGAAAGTTAATATATGTGTGTATATTTGCATGTATGTGTGCATGCGTGTGTGTCTGTGTGTGTGTATGAATAAATCTATATATTTGTCTTTTACTGGTGGTAAGTTAAATCTTTTTATGATTACTGTATTTCTACCTAACAGCTTTTCAATTTCAGTGGCTTATCTTTTCTGAAGGAAGCTGATACGTTGTTGGCATATAAAACTTCATAATTACTTTTTATGGGTTTTTTGAGTCATTTCTACCTGAGGCTTGCCTACAATTCAGTTTGCATCTAATTATTATATTTACCTTGTAATCCCTTTGTCTTTACCTCCCTATGCCAATAATTCAGGTGTCCAGTGCTGCATCTGGTTTTATGTGGCACTGGGGTTTGAATACAGAAGTCGGTGTGAGTTAGGCAAGCCTCTACCAACAGGCTACATTCCCATTTCAATATTAATAATTTTTATATTTTCATTGTGAACAATAATTTCCAGCTTTACAAAGAAATTTCTTGACATTTAATACTTTCACCTTAAGTTCTCCTTTCATATTAAAGTTATATTTTATTAGAGTTTATTTTGTTCACTACAAATTAGTCCATTATTTTTTAAAAATAGTTTAGAGTTATTTATTTTTGTTTTGTGTGTGTATGTTTTGCCTCCATGTACGTATATTCACAGCAGGCAGGCCTGGTACCCTCAGAAGTCAGAAAAGGGCACTGAATGTCCTAAAGCTGTGGTTATAGATAATTGTGAGCCACAATTATCTACGAGTAATACTACGAAATGCAGGTTCTGTATAAGAGCAGCCAGTGGTTTTAAGCACTAAACCACCTCGCCAGTTCTTAACACTTAGTCCTTCTGAATCTCTTCATTTTTAGATATGTTCTGAATAATGCACAAAGCTGAGACTAGTTTTTGGAGTCTTTTTAATATGAACTAACTTCCTTCATGTTTATTGTTAACATAATCAGTCTCAATCTTTCTATTTTGTTATAGCTATTATAGAAGAGATTTTATTATATTTTTTATTTTATATGATATGCCCTCTTCATGTTTCATTTGAAATTCTTCTTTAACAAATAAAATGTTCTATATCTTTGTTCCTATGGTGTTCTTTCTGTTCATGCTATGATCCTGTTGTCTAAATCTCTTCTGCTTCTTTGTGTGTCAATTTTTCTCTCACTGATTCTCTGAATAACAATCCATAAGTTGATTCTTTTTCCCCCTGAGTTTTTTCAGTATCCAAAATGTTATCATTTCTGGTCTCTGATCCACCCGTCATGATGTTCTTCTTGTCATAGACTTAGGGCAGGGGAATAGGGTGAAAGAGTGAGGGAGAGAGGAACTGGAGGATACAAATGATGGGATAACAATTGAGTTGTAATCTGAATAAATTAATTAAATAAAAATTAAAATTAACAAAGTTATCACTTCTACTTTGCCAGAGCAAACAATTGTTTAACTTCTTTCAAACTCTTCCTACTTTTGTTTTCATTATGAATAGATGTTTAGCATGCAAATTCACCAAATGCAAGCTGATGTCTTTCCTAAGTCATATTTTATTTAGAACAAACTAATATTTTCATGCCTGATACACTCTGAAAGATGAGATTGTAAAAACTGTGCTTCCTAGGTACTTAAGTTTGAAAATGTTTCTCTATCAAGATAATATATAGAACGTATGGCCTAGATTTAATACGCCACTTCCATGTAATTGACTTTTCCTTCTTATATGCTTTATTTCTACAAAGTTACGTGAGTATTGAAATTGAGAAGATTAAATCAGTTCCCCCAGAAGAATACAGGGTTAAGATCCTGTGAGGCTTCAGTTAGAATATTTTCTTGAACTAATTAATACATAACCTTGCTTTATGTTCATTTCTCCTTAAGGATGCTAATTCAAAAATGTGTTTTATTGATCAACATTGAACTTAAGGTCAATAGCGCTCCGACTCTTGCCTGAAAGACACTGATCTAACACACGCATATTCGCTCCATGAAGCATATAATAACCTTATAGTTAGGAAGACTGACCCATCTCATCACTGTACTTGGGGATCATTTTAAAAAAGAAAACTCACCATCAAAAAAACAAACAATTCACAAGCTGTTTCTACCCACAAAACATGCTTACATTAAAGGGAGAAGGGATAGTGTCTGGTTAGTCTGGTCTCTAGTCCTATGAGACTAGACAGGCTGGGGTCAGTTGGTAGGGGACAAGAGCTCTCTGTCTCAGAGGACTAGGAGAGGAAGGAGGGTAGGACCGAGAGGAAATGGGGAGGGGATGGCTACAATTGGGATGTAAAGTGAATAATTATTTCAAAAATAAATTAAAAATTTAAAAGTAAGAAGGCTGGAGAGATAGATAGCTCAGAGGTCAAAGACACTGATTGCTCCCCCAGAGGCCCTGAGTTTAATTCCCAGCAACCACATGGTGACTCACAACGATCTATAATGTTCTCTGATGCCCTCTTCTGGCCTGCAAGTATTCATGCAGGCAGAGCACTGTGTACATAATAAATAAATAAACCTTTTTTAAAAACATGCAAATATCCAACAATTTTGCATTTGTGCATCCACAGAAAAGCTGCAACAGCAAAGATGGTATTGATTTTTCAGTAACAAATTACATTTTATAAATATGCATGCTTGCAAGGTTGGAAATTGTAAATATATGGACTAATGAGAACTGGCTTACATCTTTTCCCTGATTTTCTTTGAAACACATTTCTTTTTGCTCCGCTTTGATGTTATTGTTGAGAATTTTGATGTCAGCCTAATTGACCTGTTCAAGAAAGCTATTTTGATCTTTTTCATTAGGCCATGGAGGATTTATTGCTTTTATTTTTAATACTCTGATAATTGCATTGGTCTGTTTCAGACTTTAGCGCATTAATTTACTTTCCTATTTATCCTATGTTTCCTTTTAATACACAGGTCTAGGTCCTCTTTCAGTTCTCAAGTCATAATTACAAGGGCAATGTCTCACCATGAGAGCCAGAGATTCTACAACAGAAGTCCTAAACCAAACATTAGAAGCTTGCTTTCATCTTGAGGTCAGCTTGTGGTCAGGGGAGCGCAAGAGACTTCCAAAGCAATATAGGCTGTTGTCATTGGCCTCGGTTGCCTTCCAGAACTTGAAGACAAGGCTATATTGCTGAAGGCACAACAGACTTCAGATACAGGGCTGGGAGGAATGACAGAGGAAGTGACCTGAGATCATCCTCCATGAAAGCTAGTTTTCACTGGAGAAAGTATAGTAATCACCTCTGTGGATTGATGTTATTTCCTGTCTTTAGATCCAGCAGTAATTTTCAAAATTGCAATTGGATAGCCCTGAATTTGCCACATATATGTTTAGGATAGCAAGGTGTTCTTGGCCAATGTAGCCTTTATTAGAATAAAGTGCCCCATTTTCTCACTTCTGATTAGTTCTAGTTTGAACTCTCTCTCTCTCTCTCTCTCTCTCTCTCTCTCTCTCTCTCTCTCTCTCTCTCTCTAAGATATTGTGATCATGATTACTGCTTAATTCCTGGTCTCATTTGATTGGAGGACTTTGTTTTTCTGGCAGAGAGAGTTTATTTACAGTCCACCAAAATAAGAGAGTTAAGGTGGAAGGAACTTAAAACAACTAGCCTTATTACATATACAGCAAACAGCACAGATAAGTGAATGAATGCATGTCTTTATTCCTTTTGCCACTCTCACACAGTCCAGGACCCAAATCTGGAAATAGTGCCCCACACCATCTACAGGCTCTTCCCATACCAATGAACACAATCAAGACAATCTCCCACAGACATAGATACAGTCACAACCAGATCTGGGCAGTCCCTCATTGACACTTTTTTCCAAATGATTGTGTCACTTGAAATACTCATCACACTTCCAGACGGTCCATAAGTCCAAGCTGTCCCTTTGATTCTTTGATGATGAGAAAAATGGTGCTTAGTTGTCTCACCAAAGACAACCTGCTTGTGGAAGTTGAGATGTTCTTACCAGGGGTTTGGGGAAAGATAAGTTTCAGATTCTGGAGTAACCTTTTATTCATACCCTGTAACATTTTTCCTCAATGTTACCAGACTATGAGTGACCCCAGACCTAAATCCTGTAGTCTACGATGCTTTAAATCTACACTATTTGAATACCATGTTGGTTCTCAGATTCAGCTATTATATTGGTTTTCAGATTTGTGTGTTTAGGATCCTTAGTAGGAAAAATAGAATTCTCATAAAAAATCATCTTTATTTGATGAACTTTTCCAGAAGAATGCTTGCTGAAAATAAGGCAGAAGATAAAAGTCATGGTCAAATACAACATAAATATATTTAGTATTGTGTTTAATGAATATCTACACATGTATGTGTTATGGGATAATGATATGATATAATAAGATAAAACAAAAACTAATACCTAGAAATTGGAAAAAACAAACAAACAGAAGGAAAAGAGCCCAAGAGAAGGCATGTTAAATGTAGACTCATTTATTCAAACAATCAGGAATCCCATAAAAACACTAAGCTGAAAACCATAATATATATGAAAAGAACATGCTTGCATATGTGTGCACATATATCTATATCTATATCTATATCTATATATATAGTATATATGTATATATATATATTGGGTTGGTAGGATTAATACAGTAAAAATTAACGATCTTATCAAAGGCAATTTAAAGAACCAATGGAGTCCATATCAAAATGCCAACACAATTCTTCATAAATCTTAAAAGGACAGTCTTCAGATTTATATGAAAACCCAATATCCCAGGACAACTAAAACAATCCTGAATAATAGTACTGTTAATGATATCTCCATCCTGATTTCAAATTATACCACGGAGCCATAGTAATAAAAACAGTAAGATATTGGTACGAAATTGCCAATCAATGGAATTAAATTGAAAATCATCAAAACATAAACCCACACACCTGTGAATAACCTGATTTTTGATAGAGGTCAGAAATACACACAAGAGAAAAGACAGCATCTTCAATGGTGCTGGTCAAACTAGATAGCTACCTGTAGAAGAATTCAAATAGATCTATACTTATTACCCTGCACAAAAGTCAACTAAAAAGGATAAAACACCTCAGCATAAAACCAGATACACTAAACCTGATACAAGAGAAGGGGGAAATAGATTTAAACTCATTGGCACACACAGGAAAATAATTTCTGAGCAGAATAACTATAGTGTAGGTACTAAGATCAACAATTAATAAATGGTACCTTATGAAACAGGAAAGCTTCTATATGGCAAAGAACACTATCATTTGGACAAAGCATCAGCCTAGAAAATCAGAAAAGAATTTTAACAACTCCACATCCAAAAGAGAGCTAATATTTGAAATACATAACAAACTCAAAAAACTAAATATCAAGAAACCCCCAAATAATCAAATTAAATAATGGAGTTAATGGAGTACAGATCTTAAACAGAATTCTCAAAAGAAGAAACTCAAATATCTGACAAGCACTTAAAGAAATATTCAACGTCCTTAGCAATCAGCAAAATGCAAATCAAAACTACCTTGAGATTCGGTTTTACACCCATCAAAATGACTAAGATCATTTACACAAGAGACAGAACATTCTGGCAAGAGTGTGTAGCAAGGTAACATTCCTCCATCGTTGGTGAGAGTGAAAACTCATACACCAACTTTGGAGATCAGTGTGTGTGTGTGTGTGTGTGTGTGTGTGTGTGTGTGTGTGTGTGTGTGTGCATGCGTCCTTAGGAAAATGGAAATCCATCTCTCTCAAGATATAGTTTTACCACTCTTAGGCATATACTCAAAGGTCACTTTATCTTACTACAGAAAGACACTTCCCCAAACATGTTTGTTGCTGTACTATTCATAATTGGACATTGGAAGACATTGGAAACCACCAAGATGTCTATTAACAGTAGGGTGGATAAAGAAAACATACATTTATGCAATGGAATATTATTCAACAGTTAAAAATGAACTTATGAAAACTGCCAGTAAATTGATGGAACTAGAAAAATACTATTCTGAGTGAGGTAAACCAGACCCTCAAAGTCAATTATAGTATGTATTCAGTTATATGTGTATATTAACTGTTAACGCAATGATAACCAAGCTACAACTTTGAACCACTGAAAGTATGTATAGAGGAAGGTATTGGAGTTGGGTGTGTGGAGACATGGGAAATATAACGAATAGCTACAGATGGACTCGAATTGGAGGATCAAGTGGAGACTAGGAATGAAGAAGGGGATGAGAGTAGGAGAGAGAGAGAGAGAGAGAGAGAGAGAGAGAGAGAGAGAGAGAGAGAGAGAGAGAATTAAAGGCCATTTGAGGGTAGTATGAAATCTTAATACAGTAGAAGAAAATGAAATCACCATATAATAAAGAATACCTAGAATCTCAACTTTCCACCTCTTGCCATTAAATGAAAAATTTAGCACTGGGATTGGGTTACACTTATTTGAGTTATTGGTCAAACGAGTCAAATGGGAACCTCCAAGCAACCAAGGCTTTTGTGAATATTTTAGGTTGCTCTTCAGAAACTGATGGTAAGATCCCATTGCTAAAGGAAATACCTACACTACTTGCTAAACATTAAGACAACAAACTGGTACTACAAAGAGCCTTCACTCCTATGTACTAGCATCTTTGGTATAAGTAGATACTCTGAGTATTACCAAAGAAGAAATATAATTCCCCAGCCCAGGTAAAAATGCTTTAATCTACAAATGTGTCCTTCCTACAAGATATGCCAAGGCAATAGTGGCACAAAGTTTGTGGGAGTAACAAACCATTAGATAGAATCCACAACTCATACTACTTGGGTAACCAAGAACTAGATAGCCCAGAGACCTAAGGCAAAATCAACTACTGTTCTAAAACCAAACCAAACCAAATAAACAAGCCCACACTCATAAAATAGTCCTAATGATATTCTGCTATACTCACAGATACGTGTTTTGCTCAGGCACTGTCAGAGAACCACAGCCAGACATGCAGTGAATGAGAGACATCGTAACAGTCATCCCTAAGAAGGATGTTTCCATCATATCACTCTTCTCAAGGAACAGGGAGCCCTGTAGAAGAGTAGGCAACAAAACTGTAAGAGCAAGAGAGGATGAAGAACACTGAGGAAAGGTCTTTAAAATATACCAGGACCTATGCACATGTGAACTCACATAAACTGAGGCAGAAATGCACAGGATCTACATAGGTATGCACCAGATGGGGTACAAATCTGAAAAGATATGTGGACACATGCCCCCTTCCATAACCCAGAAGGTATCTCTAATTGATAACCACTTGCAAATGAACTTTTAGTCTCCTCCAAGGGATTCTTACTGAGGGAAACAAATGACTCAAAGGTAGGCTGAATCAAACAGAAAATGAACTAAACAGCATCATTGGAGACTCATTGTCTTATAATGTCATGTCAGGGCTGTTCCTTTTTCATTATTTATTATTTATTTTATATTTACTTAAATATTTAAATTTATGTTAAATGTTAAAATTAAATATTTAAAGTTTACAATATTATTTAATAAATAAAGTTTGTCTGGGTGCTGATTTTTGTGCATTAATTTCGTATCCAGCTAATTAGCTGAAAGTGTTTATCAGCTGTAGGAGTTTTCCAGTGGAATTGTTATGGTAATTTGTGTAAACTATCATATCATCTGCAAATAAAGATACTTTGACTTCTTCCTTTGCAGTTTTTTATTCCCTTGATCTCCTCCAATTTACTTATTGCTCTAGCTAAGATTTCAACTACTATGTTGAATAAGTATGAAGAGAGTAGCTAACCTTGTGTGCCTTATTCCTGATCTTAACAGAATTGCTTTTAGTTTCTCCCCATTTAAGTTGGTGTTGGCTATGGGCTTGATGCAAACTTCCTTTATTATGTTGAATATGTACATTGTATCTCTAATCTCTCCATGACTTTGAAAATAAAGGAGTGTTGGATTTTGTCAAAGATTTTTTTCTGCATCTAATGGATGAGTATGTAGTTTTTCTCTTTCTATTTGTTTATATGGTGGATTACATTTATCAATTTAATTATGTTGATCCATCCCTGCATCTCTGAATGAAGCCTGCTTGATCATAGTAGATGATCTTTTTGATACTGATGTATTTTTGGATTCAATATGCAAATATTTTATTGTGTATTGAATCTAAATTCATATGGGGAATTTGGTCTGAAATTCCTTTTGTTGAGTTTATGTGGTTTGAATATCAGGAAAAATGTTGATTCATAAACCAAACTTGGCAATGTTCCTTCTGTTTCTATTTTGTGGAATAATTTGAAACCTGTTAGCATTAATACTTCTTTGGTAGAATTCTGTGCTTAAACCTTCTGGCCCTGGGCTCATTTTGGTTGGGATATTTTTAATTACTGCTTCTATTCTACTAGGGGTTATTGGTCTCTTTTAATTGCTTATCTGATCTTGATTTAACTTTAGTAAGTGGTTTGTATCAAGAAAATTATTAATTTCTTTTAGATTTTCCAATTTGTTGGAGTACAGGTTTACAAAGTATGCCCTTAGGAGTCCATGGATTGCCTCTGCATCTGTTATGTCACCCTTTTCATTTCTAATTTTGCTACTTTTTATGTTCTCACTGACTTTTAGCTAATTTGGATAAAAATTTGCCAATCTTATTTTTTCAAAGATCAAACACTTAGTTTCATTGGTTCTTTGTATAGTTTATTTTGTTTGTTTATTTGTTTCTATTTTATAGACATCAGCCCTAAATTTGGTTATTTGTTTCCATTTACTCCTTTTGGGTGTTTCTTCTGAACAAGTCACTACTGAATAAAAAATTGAGTCAAAATATAGATTAAAGACTATTTAGAGTTGAGTGAAAATGAAAATAAAACATACTCAAACTTCTGGGATGCAATGAACGTGGCTATAGCACTAAGTGCCTATCAAGTAAAACAAACAACAACAAAAAATGATGAGATCTCAAATTAGTAGCTTAAAAGCACACCTGAAAGCTCTACTTGGAGGAATTTCAGCCATCCCTTTATACTAAGCTAGTTCTCTTCCTTAAAGCTAAGATGTATTTCTTATAGATGGCACATAGGTAAATTTGGTTTCTTGTTCTATTCTGTTAGCCTGTGTGTTTGAATAGAGAGTAAAGGCTGCTGATATTTTAGGTTATTATTAAAATGTGTATAGTTATTCAGGTTATTGTGCTTTTTGTTTTGTTGTCAATTTTTTGTGTTCTTGTGATACTTTATGTTATAATAATTATAGCTTCATATTACTGTCTTAAGCCAAAGAATTTTCCTAGTTAATATAGATTATTGCAGAAAGCCACAATTTGTCAAAATGCAGAAAACAGTGTAGGCTTTGAACGTGTTCAAAGTTACTTTACTTGGAGTTCTTTAATGCTTATACCTCCCTTCCAATCTACCTATCCTAGATAGATTTTTTTAAAAGGCTAATGGGAACAGGAGAAGTAGATCTTTTTAGACTCATTTTCTTGGAGTGATTCCACTGGTATAATCAGCAGGTTCCCACAGACCAACTAAACAACAAACCAGCATTTCAGCAAAGGTAACTGCAACTGCAACCACTGGAACCCAGAGCAGCAGCCAGAATCTAGAAGTGATCTCTGGAACAATTCTCTCTTGCAGCATCTAGAGAGGAGCAACAAATAGTCAAACAATAGGAAATGATGCCAAGACCAAAAAGCCCAACCTCTTGCTTTGGGAATATATATATATATATGTCTGTGTCTACACTAGAAGATATATATAAACAGTTGCCAAAAAACATGTCTCTGCAAGAGGTGGTTCCCCTTCTAGTGGACAAACATTACCTGTTCTCTCACAAGTCTGTTTCCAGCAGAAAAACACCTCACACTCTCACACAATCTGTTTCACATCCCATACATAGGATCAAAACAAAAAATATTTTTACATACACTACTGACTAGTGTATCCCTAGACTTAGTTGATATATGTACAGCATAAATCCTGTTCCAAAGGCTCTGGGAACATAATGGAAAAGAAGAGTTGAAAGATTGTAAAGACCTAAAGGATCTGTGAAACTGAGAAAAGTCATGCATTCTATACATGAAAGGAAAGCTGCACCCATGAAATCTCAACAGAATGGCTGCCTAAAAAGACTTGGAAAATGACAATATCAATGGATAATTCAGTGTAAATAAGGAAATTATCACATGGCTCCATTCTTAGATAACTATCTAAAGACAATTAATGACTGTAGAGAGAGACTCACTCTTCCCCAAGAATAAGCCATCAATTGGGTTATTCCATACAAAATAATCAGCCATCAAAACATATGCATATAAACAATACCACTCATTAGATTGTATGTGTGTATATATATACATATATAATAAAAATATTATTATATAATAATATATTATACTATAAGTAAATATGTTACAAATACGTATGTGTATCTGTATATATTTGTAATAATAAAAATTAAAGGAAAGGCTGTCATGAATCATGGGGACACTTGGAGGAATTTGAGTACAGAAAGCATGGGGTAGTATTGATGCAAATGTAGTACTCATGTGAGAAATTCTTACAAAAAACAAGTGAAAAAACATATCTAAACTTCAGAAAACATTACCCACGACTCAATAGCCAATTACTTTTACATGTTATTCAATACTCTCAAAAGAGCTTGGTACACTCAGTGTAACTATTCTTTCTCTATTTTTCCATTTCCATACATCTTCCAAATTACAATACAATTCCTATAAAATCAATAAAGATGAGAGTATCCAGTCTGATAGTTATTATGTGCTTAGACAAAAATCTACCCCCTCATATCTGTGTGTTATTCAAGATCTATGTCTTCATTTGCTTTATTTATTTTAAAAGATAACTAAGTTATTATTTCTGTACATTAGTTACATGAAAATTTAATTGATATGATCAATTTATTCAGGACAAAATGAAGGCAGTTGTTCTCTATAGTACCTGTGCAAACACAAATTACAATGTTTGTTATTTTTAATTATATTGTGTTAGATAAAATGACCTTCAATTCCTCCTCTTCTTGCACTTCCACCTCTTACTTGCTGGGTTCTAGGCCTGTGCCAACATACATGGATTTCCATAGCTCCTTAATCAGTGAATTAGATTTGTTTATATTTGTGTTAATTATAAATAAGATGTAAAGTTAGACTTCATTCTATTTAAATCTAATATAGAAACCGGGTCACATCTTTTGATTTGCCTTGAAGGTAAATGTCAGTGAGTAAATTTCATGCACCGCACACTTATTGGCCCCTGCAACAGTGATATATTCAGCTGAGCCAGAGGGATGATTCCCAAACAAAGGTTTTGGTTATTTTAAGTGGTCATTTGGATGTCTAAAGTAAGGTCCCAACCTAGTGTACTAAGGTTCTGTGATACATAATTCAATAGTTATGTCTCAAATAAGTGACTATTGCTATTCACATATACAAATAACACTTGGATAGAGAGTAAAGTACACAAAATAAAATATTTTATTTAATCATGTGCATATGTTTGGCCAGAATTTCTTTGATATTTCAGAGCACACTTGTGGTGTGTGTGTGTGGGGTGTCGGGGGGGTGTTCATGTTGAATCTATGGCATCAATTTTACAGCAATGCTTGATTCTAACACCCAGTCAACCCCGACTCTCCATCTTGCTCTAACTTTACAGCCATTGTCACAACTCTAGCAACATTTTTTTACAGTTCAAGTCTAAAAAATAATCTGTGGAAGAATAAAAATTCATACATGTCTATAACAAATTCATTCCCATCTCTACTCAACCACTATATGTTGCTTTACATTATTAAAAGCAGTCCAATACAGTCTTAGCCATCATGATCACCTGGTTTAACTGGTGAAACATGTTTTCATGGACCCTCCATACATCTGCTCATCCCCTATCAGCACCATCAACGTGGTATGCACACAAGTCAGATCATGTCACTCCAACTTTCAGAAACTTACTGTTCCCTTGTATTCTGTGGACTTTGTTCTGACTATTCCCAGTCCTTCACAAGTTCTGAAAGCAGCTAGTCACGACCTGACTTTCAGGGTTCTGTGAGGCTTAGTTAGTTGCCCTCACCACTGTCCTCCTTACTTGTGTCTCCATCTTTCTTTTACATAAGACCTATCCTGATGATGCTGACTGTATTACTTAACAATGAAATGTGAAAGTCTTACTCTATAGTGTTCTTTCACCATTACCACTGTCTATTTTGCCATAACACTCATGAGCTACTAATATACTTGCTGTGGTCTGAGTGAAACTGGGACCTACAGCATCTTAAAGAGTGGAGGGGTGGCCTTGGTGGAGTAGGTGTGGCCTTGGTGGAAAAACAAGTGTCAAAGAGTAGCCTTTGAGGTTTCAGAAGATCAACTCAGGCCCAGTGGCTAACTTGTTCTTTCTGCCATGACAATAATGATCTAAACCTCTGAACCTATAAGCTACCCCCATTTAAATGTGTTCCTTTATATGAGTTAGTATACATCCCTGAGACAGGCTGGAGACTCACAATGGGGTAGGCTCCTTGCAGGATATGGGTATAACTCTAGTTGAGACCCTCACTAGTGGCAGACATGGAAACTGAAGAGGCCACCCTCTAAACAGACAAGTCTCCTAGTTGAAGCAGGGAAACACCAACCCACTCACACAAATATTGACCCCAAGTTTACAAGATGTACAGGGATAAAGAAAGAGCAGGGATTGAGGGAATGTCCAACTAATCCTGGCCACAACATGCAAGAAAACCCATGCCTGAAACTATCAATGACATTTTGCTGTACTTGCAGATGGGAGCCTAGTATAGCTGTCCTCTGAGAGGCTCCACCTAGCAATGGATCGAAATAGATGCTGATACTCACAACCAAACATTGGTCATATGTAAGAAGGCAGCCACAGTTCCTTTGCTGGGACATTCCCTGACCCATCCTAGCCCTGTTATAATACCTCCAGTACAAGGCGCTTATCTATGTGCCTCAACATGTATGAAAGTGTTCATAGTAACCTCTCCAATCTATACTCTTATTCATAAAATTTCATTTCCTCTGTTAAAAGTTTGTTGTTTAAATCATTGACTATGGTTTAAAATTTTAATAAAATATTTATACAATACTTCATTTAAGTATCCTTATGAATTTAGTGATCAGGCCTTAAATATGTTCAGCTAATATCTTTAATAGCTTCTGTCATTTATTTCTCATCCTAGGAAGATCCAATTTTCTTTATTTACTTTTTAAATGCTTTATTTATTTGTAATATATATTTTCATCATATCCTCCAACTTTTCCCAGATCCTGCCCACTTCCTTGTCTACCTAATGTCAAGTCTTTCTCTCACTTTAAAAACAAATCAAAAAGGCATCAAAAAATGGAGCCCATATTGTGTAGGTCAAGTATTCCTGAGCATAAGACATCCCCTAGAGCATGGTTGATATATTTAGTGCCATTCCATTGGAATAAGACAACAAACAGAAGCTAAAACAAACCAATTTTCCCTCTCCCAGCAGCTGTCAATTCCAAATAGCTTCTGGCTAGGGGTAGACTTGTTCATACTAACCCTTCTCCAGACTGTCATTTTATTTGGCTTGGATTTGTTTAAATCTTGGGTTTGCTTGAAACATTTTTGCGAATGTGTGTGTGTGTGTGTGTGTGTGTGTGTGTGTGTGTGTGTGTGTGTACTCCAGTCATGATATGACAAAAAAAATACTGTTTTCTTGAAACTATTTGTCACCTGGCTTCTTAAAACCTTTCCACCTGCGCTTCTTCATAGATCCCTGAGTCTAAATGGGAAAGGTTGATAAAAGCATCCCACTTAGGGCTGAGTGTTCCAAAGTATCTCACTCTGTGCACAATATCCACTTGCAAGTCCCTATGTTGACTGCCAGAAGAAGTTTCCATAATGAAAGTTAAATGATGTGCTGATCTGTAGATATAGTAATGTGTCATTAGGAGTCATTTTATTGCTATATTAATCCAGCAGAATAATAGTAACATGTTTTTCCCTAGGGGTTGCGATCTCTCTAGTCTTGTGTTCTGGCCTCATGAACAGTGTTATATCTGT
Source organism: Acomys minous (assembly GCF_964271855.1). Classification (NCBI taxonomy): domain Eukaryota; kingdom Metazoa; phylum Chordata; class Mammalia; order Rodentia; family Muridae; genus Acomys; species Acomys minous. The sequence continues at coordinate 50,938,236 of NC_140489.1, forward strand.
GTTCTGCCTCATGGACTAGGCCTTAAGTCCAATGCCAGGTGCTTGATTGCAACCATAGAACTTGTGCTTATATTGTACCAGTGAGCATATCTTGCAGGCAGGATATTATTCTAGTCTACATAATTTGTAAGTGGATGAGACTAATTATTACTCTGTCCCTTAGTATCATTCTGTTTGAGTCAGTATTCTATTGCTGTGAAGAGACACCATGATCATAGCAACTCTTATAAAAGAAAACATTAAAAAAAATTTTAGTTCATCATCGTCATGGTATCATACAGGCAGCCATGGTGTTGGAGAATTATCTTAGAGCTCAACATTCAGCTCCATGGGCAGCAGGAAGAGTGGAACTCTGGGCTTGGAATTGGCTCCTTGAAACCTTAATGTCCCACCCCCAGCCCACCCCCCAGTGACACACTTCCTCCAGAAAGGCCATACTTCCTAATCCTTTCAAAAATCACTACTCCTTGGAGACCAAGTATTTAAAGCTATGAGCCAATGCGGGCCATTCTCATTCAAACCAACACATGTGCATAATACCTTCCAACACAATCAACATCAGTCAATAATAGCTAAAATTCCAGTTGATCACCAGATGGATTTCTCTGTGTTTAATGACATAAGTATGTGGTGGCTTCAACAATAGAGTCTTACTATCAGGTTACAGGTTACATTAGCAATAGCCTATAACATTTAGGGAGCAAGTTAAAAGACGCCTTTAGTCAACAACTCAAAAGGATATGACCCATCCCTGATACCCAGAATTTTATTTGGTAGCACACGGTATCTATTTGAGTATCTATCTACTCTGTGTCACTGATTATTGTGTTCCTTCATTTTTACCTGTGGGTTTGTAGTCAGTAACATCTGTGGAGAGGCAGTTAACCCATAGGTAAAGAGCTCTGATGTAATGTACCTGCTTCTCATGCCACATTCTGCCTCATCCTTTCCCAGTGTATAATGTTTATTTCTGTTACATGTTGGAGTATTTCACTAGTCTGAGAGAGCTTTTTATACTAATTTCTAAGTTTGGGTGTTTCTAAACTAAAGACATAATGTATATTTAACTCAAAGTATAAAAAGTTAGGCTTACTATTTTGAATAATTAGGAATGGCTAATATTTTTACCAGAGGTTAGAGAAAGAGGCAGTATTCTAGTTGTTTTTCTTCTTCAAAATAGAATTTTAATTAGTCCAACCTTTCAGTGAAGTTTGAGGCACCTCCACAATCCTTCTGACTAAGCAGATTTTGTCCTTACCATAGGAGAGCATCGTTTGCTTTAATCTCTGCAATCTATCTGTAGAGGTTGCTGACACTGAGCCCTCTATTGCAACTCCCCCAACCTCCAGTGCAGCTGTGAGATCAGCTTCACACTATTGCTTTTCTTTGTAGTTTCAATCCAACCTTTGATCATAGAAACAATTTTCTTTCCTATGTATTGATCTCATCTGTTTAGTCAAAATGTTTCTGAATAATATTTGATATACCTTTTTAAAACTATATAAAGCTTTTTAACCTCCACCTTAATTGATTTTCCATACTGTTTGATAATGAACTCTTGAACACTTGCTTCAGAAAGCAGTTTTCAGATTTATACATCTATGATGCCTTTATAGGAGAAACAGTCAATCACACAAGAATTCCATTTGATGGAGGGGAAACAGCTATACAAGTGATTGCAGATAAATGTGACACAGTGGGGTATTCTGAAGGCACAGCAGTGCACTGTTAAATTCACAGAGTGCAAATACCCCTGAGGAGGGCTTCCTGGAACAAGGGTTATGACTCTGAGAAAAAGGAATACACTTTGTCAGGTTAGGATAAGGGAACATTTACAAAAGAAATAGAAAAATGTATCTAGGCCTGAGACACACCATAAATCTTGGAGAATAAAATTTTATATACATATAATCTTTACATTAAATGTATATCTACTACAATCTGTCTTAGTTACTGAAGACAAAGCTGAAGAAGGCGCTGGAGTGCCATGCCTCAGATCTCAATACTTGGGAGGCTAAGATAAAAAGAAGGTGAGTTTGAAGGGACATTGGGCTACATGGCAAATTCAGGGACAGCGACAGCTATAGAGTGAGACTTAGTCTTAGTCTCAAAAATGGTAACATAATTTATTTAATTGAAGAAGATAATTAAGGACGGGAGTGCTGGAAACATTCTGTTATATTGAGGGTAAGGTATAAGAATTCAATCAGGGTAATGACACCAACATGTGTGCATTATATACACTGCATCATGACAACAACCATGTGAATGGTAAATTGAGAAAGAAAAGGTTATGGGGCCATTGCAGTAACAATGTAGCAAAGTAACATCATAAATAAGAGACACAAATCTAAGCCATGGAATCATGGATGAGTAAGAAAGACATACTCAAGACATCACTTAGAGTAAATGTAAGTGCCCACAGGGCTCAGAATGGTTAAAGAAAAGTGTGGAATCACCCTTGGTTGTCTAATTTGAACACACCTGAGCATTCCTGTTAATTACTGAGGAAGAAATTACAGCAAGTTGTTTACATTAAATGTAGCATACTTAACTTCAGAAAAGATACACATGAGATGTATTTATATAACAAGCCCTGCCCTCTACCTAACACATAAAAATAAAAATCTTTTCACTCAGCTGGGTGGTGGTGGTGGCGCATGCCTTTAATCCCAGCACTTGGGAGGCAGGGGCAGGCTGATTGCTGTGAGTTTGAAGCCCGTCTAGTCTACATAAAGAGTCCAGAACAGCCAAGGCTACACAGAGAAACCTTCTCTTGAAAAACCAATATATTTTTTTTTTTCCACTCAAACATGCAGGCTCATAGTTTTGCCAATGGAACAGCAGGGTGGTTCATGCTCATTTTCAGACTGGTGAGATTTAGACTCACCATTAAAAACATACCTCTGGATATTTCCATAAGGGTGTTTTGTGAAAGGGTTAAATGAGCAGGGAAGACTTACCTGGACCATGGAAGCCACAATCCCATGTCCTATGGCCCCAGAGTGAAGAAAAAGTGAGCATTCTTGTTCTCCCTAAGTGAACTAACTGCTAGTGTTCATTATTCTCCTCTACCCCACCCCCAGCCCCTCTTGTTTCCAGACTATATAGATGCATTATGACCGTCTCTCAAACTCTGTGACTTCCCCATAACTATAACCAACTGAACTCTTCTCCTCTTTAAGTTGTTTTCCTCAGATATTTTGTTGAGGATAATGTCAATACAAAGCCAAGAATGTACTTCTATTTTTCTCCATTCACTGGTAAAATTAAGCCTTCACACAAGCTTCTCAGTCCAAAGACACTGGAGGGAAGTTGAACAAATGTTTAGAGGCAGAGAAATAGTTTTCACAGCCCAATGTTCAAATATTCCAATTTTCTAGATATACATTAGTTCCAAAACCCTGCACTTTCATAGCTAGTTCAGTGGATGCTAATGCCCTCCTCCACTCAACATCCTTTAGAAGCACTGTCCTAGAATACTCCATTCCTTACATGGGGACTATATCTGAGTAGCTTCATGAACTTCTTGATCTGAATTCTATTCAGCATCATAACCACAACAGAAAGTTCAGCTTCTCTATTTGCTGAAATAGCAATGCTCACAAAAAGTATATCTTAATATTTTACTGCGCAGCAAGTCACCTGAGCCAAGGTGAGTGTCATTAATGAAGCTTCCTACAGACAGTAAAAAAACATACCAACAAATGCTAGTTAAACTGAATGGTGTCATGTATTGTTCTTTCATACTCCCCACCCCTTTAAAAAAATCATCTGCTGTTTTTCTTGGCTGCACATCAGGAATGAACAGAATCTATCAAATGTACAGTGGCTAAAAAGGAGAGTGTCTCAGAAAGAAAAGGTAGATGTGAGCTAGGCCCATGTTCTCAGCAAACTGACCTTCAACATTCATCTATCCACACATTAGAAAAAAATAACCTAGAAAAAGATCTTATGCCTTCCAGAAAACTTAGATTTAAGCATAGAAATAAAACTTACAAAAGACTTCAAAGACAGCATAGGGGTACATGAACTGGTCATGAACTGAGTTTGATTGTCACTTCTTATCACATATAAGCCAAAGCAAGCACTGAGAGGAAAAATGTAATGAGTGGGACTTTATTGAAAGAATGAAAGCTTTAATTCTTTAAAAAAAAATACTTGTAAAAAATAAAAAGGTATAAAAAACATATTTTCAAAGGTTTGGACTCAAAAATCAACCAAACTGCTGGTCAGTTAACTATTGCAGAAAGAATTATTCAGGCTTCTGGGGTACGAAAATCAATAGTCTTACCAAGGGCTGGCCCTTGAATGTTACAATCCCAACTTGCCAGGCAAGATGTACTTATGGACTCAATAGTGGCCTAACTGCTGTGTCCATATGCAGGTGCTTTCTGGTTGGCTATGAGGCCAGTCCCACAGGAGGGAATGCATTCATTATACTGTAAACCATATCAAAAGCCCATGGATGGTGAAGTTATAGGTGTTGGGAAAACTTACTATTCTTGTTTTACTAAGTGACTATATTGTAAAATTGCCTTCTAAATATGTCTACACCTATTTGTGAAACTCTCAACATTGATCAGAGAAGCTTTTTTGTTGTTTTTTTTTTTTGCAGTAGATCGAGGTTAATGCAGAGACTGACAACTAGTCATAATCACTGAGAAAAGTGAAACCATAAGTGTTGACCTTTAAATGGGATGTAACACCTTCACATCCAAGGCTTGAGGACAATTACAGAGGAGGGGATAGAAATAATATCAGACCTTTGCACATCTTGCAGGCAGGGTGAGTATTGAGTTGAAGTTTTTGTGGGTGTGTTGCTGTTCCCCTCCCTCTATTAGGATTAGAGAGTGTCCTTCTCAGTCTATTTAATCCATGCTATTAGGAGTCTCTGCTAAGTCCCCCTCTTATGCTCCCAGGAGCCTACCTTGACTTGGGTCTCCAGCTTGCCAAGGAGATGCCCCCATCCACAGTTTCTCTTTTCTCTACAGGCCTTTTGTCTTCCCACCCCTGCTCTCTCAGGGTCTGATCTTCACCCACATTTCTCTCTGTATTCCCTCTCTTATCTTGTTCACTCTCTTCAACAACTATATCTGTCTATTCTATTTTCCCTTCTGATTAAGATTTAAGCATCTTCCCTTTGGGCTTCCTTATATCGTATCTTCTTTGGGTCATAAAATACTATGTTTTTACTGTACTATATAGCTAAAATCTACTTATGACTACATACCATTTGTGTCTTTCTGGGTCTGTTTTACCTCACTCTTTTCTAGTTCCATCCATTTGACTGCAAATTTCATGATTTCTTTGTTTTCAACAGCTGAGTAGTATTGCATTGTGCAAATGTACCAGTTTCTTTATCCATTCTTCTTTGGTTGAGGGACATCTAGGTTATTTCCAGATTCTGTCTATTATGAATAAAGCTGCTATGAACATAGCTGACCAAATGTCCTTGTTGTATGGTAGAGCATATTTTGAGTATATACCCAGGAGTGGTTTAGCTGGTTCTTGAGATAGCACTAGTCCCAATTTTCTGAAAAAGTGCCACATTGATTTCCAAAGTGGCTGTACAAGTTTGCATTCCCACTGGCAATAGAGGAGTGTTCCCCTTTCTCCACATCTTTGACAGCATGTGCTGTCACTTGAGATTTTGATCTTAGCCATTCTGACCAGTGTAAGATGGAATCTCAGAGTTGTTTTGATTAGCATTTCCCTTAAGACTAAGGACAGTGAGCTTTTCTTTAAGTGTTTCTTGGCCAGTTCCTCTGTTGAGAATTTGCTGTTTAGCTCTGTGCCTCCATGGAAGAGAGCCAATCCCTGACACTATTAATGATACCCTGCTATACTTGCAGAAAGGAGCCTAGCAGAGTTCTCCTCTGAGGGGCTCCACCAAGCAGCACTTCCAAAAAAGATGCTGAAACTCATAGCCAATCATTGCTCAAAGCATAGGGAGCCTTGTGGGAAAGTATGGGGAAGAAGAAAAAGACCTAGAGGTGACAGGATCTCCACAAGAAAAGCAACAGAGCCAACTAATCAAGGCCCGACCCAAGACTGAAGCATCAACCTTGCATGGACTGGACTTAGGCCCCTATAAAGATATAGCCAATGGGCAGCTCAGACTTCATGTGGATGCTCTAGTAAGAGGAGTGGGGGCTGTCTCCGACATGGACTCTATTGCCAGCTTTTTGGTCGTTTTTCGCTGTCAGGGCTGCCCAGCCAGATGGGGGAAGACAATAAGCTCAGTTTTGATGCAATTTGATGTGCTGGGGTAGTTGGGAATGGGGGCTCCCCTTTTCTGAGTAATAGGGGAGAGGAGATGGAGGAGAAGGGGGGAGAGTAAATGGTAGTTAGGAGGAATGAAGCTACAACCAGGATGTAATGTGAATAAATAAATAAATAAATTAATTAATTAATTAAAAATAATATCAGACCTGGAAGATGAAAAGGGGTCTTGTGAGATGCTGTGTCACAGGCATGGCATGCTGTGACACTTATAACAGGCATGATTTCAGGCATAAGATCTACCTGGCCAGATCAATCTGGTCAAAATTTCAGCATAAGTGGGAGGTGGGGATACAGGTACATGAGGCCCCACCCTTATCTGAGGAGCTATTGGCAGTTGATGGATGCTGAAGGAGAATTAGTCTTCTTTGGGAGTGTGGCCACTGAGAGGTTACCAATGTTCCAACAGATCCCTGCACACACACACACACACACACACACACACACACACACACACACACACAATGGCCATATACTGTACAACTTGTAGAGTGGCTAAAATACACATCACTGACAGTGCCGGATGCTGGTAAGGAATTGAAACGACCAGCAGTTTCATTCACTGTTAATAGGAATTCCAAGTGAAAGCTACTCTTACCACCTTATCGTTATCTATATGAAAAAGAAATGTTAGCAGTTTCCTATAAAGCTAAACACACTTGTACAGCTACAGTAATAACCCTGCTGTTATGCTCCCTGACATTTGCCTAAGAAAACTAAAAACTGACATCTATTCAAAAACGTACACACAGATGATTATCAGTACCCCATCTAGCCACCTAGATGTCGTTCGTAGATGTCGTTCGGTAAATAAATGGAGAAGGAAACTGTGAGCCATCCAGACAAGGTGCATTATAGAGTGCTAAAATCAAATGAGCCGTGGAGTGTTGCAGCCTTAAGAACACATCATTACATGTAAGGAACCAAACTGAAATGGCTGCATACTGCATGATGGCCACTATTTGATGTTTTATGGAATATGTAAGTGTAGAAGTAGATCGGTGATTGTCAGGGACTGTAGGCCAGGAGGGAAGAATAGCTAAATACATAAAGCATAGGGAGGCTTAGGGCAGCTTTAAAAATTCTACAATGGTGAACAGTGTCATTACACATTTGTCAACACTAAAAAACCATACAAGGAGAAGCCTTGATGCAGTTGAGAAATTTTTTTAGCTGAAAATAGTGTGTTAATAATAGGGCATCAATGGTAACAAATAAACTATGCTCCTTCTAAATGTTAATCAGGGAAATTTGGAGAACTAACAGCATGTACAGGAATGCCAACAGCATCTTATTATGTTCAATCTAAAAGTATTCTCTCAAACTTGCCTTTCATGGTTTCAAATGACATCCTTGGAGATATTACATTCAAGTGATCTACTCAAGCAGGGTGGTTTTTTTCCTTATTTTTATTTTCTGTCTAAGTGATACATATTTGGCACTATGTTCTACAAAGTTGTGAAGCTAGAGTAAAGTAATTGGCAAAACACTAATACTTTAGGAGGCAAGAAATAGAAAAGATCACTAGACTTTAATAAGGCTGCATTTATATAGGACAAAATCATATGCCTTGAGCACTCAACATTGATGTCCATTATTTTCCCACAGCATTCCGTTCTTAAACATCATCTGACTTAACCAACAGTTGAGGAAAACTCAATATGTTCAAAGCAATTTATTCCCTACACAACACCTGAGTTATAAAAATCTTGAAAGAAAATAAAAACCAAAGGCATGAAAATCAGCACAACAGTTTCATTTTATTGAATTTAAGTTCAAGCATACAAATATGAAAACCCATTCATTCTCTTACACACACAATCATTCTCTCTCTCTCTCTCTCTCTCTCTCTCTCTCTCTCTGACTTCATGATAATTCAAGATGCAGATATCTTCACAGAGACAGTGCATCTCAGAGGACCTAACCCCATGAACCACCAAGGAAATGATATAAACATTGCATCCTGTAAGTAGCTCATTACTAATTTAAGAGACGTTCACAAAAGCAAGCTAAACTTAATATTCCTGAGCTGTCCACCTCTGCTGAGGCAGCTTTAGGAAAAAGTCAGAAACTTGCCAGGATGGCTTCATTAATAATTATCAGTTCACATGGGAGGATCATTAGAAGCAGTGAAGCAGGAATCCCTCTCAGTGTTTACAACAGGCAGCGTCATGTCCGTAGATAAATTCTAAAGCACATATTTTGATGGCTTTCACAAATATTTATAACATTGTCCTTCAAATGTTAACGATCACCTGCATGCATAAGAAAGTGATTTCAGTGTTGGTGACAGCCATCATACCTTGCCAGAGGGCCAGCCTGAAGCATGAGGCATGGGGAAGAGTGGTAGGATATGTACCCATCTCTTATCTATCATGTTGACAGTGAATCTGCTTCCTAGAGATCAATTCACCCCCAGAAAGAATGGACAGAATAAGAAGTCCCCCTCAGTCACAGTCATAGGGGAGGGGAGTAAGGGGAAAATGGGAGAGAAGGAGGAATGGGAGGATACAAAGGATGGGATAACCATTGAGATGTAATAAGAATAAATTAATAAAATTAAATTAAAAAAAAAAGAAAAAAGGAAAAAAGAGCAAACAGTACTAAGAAAGAAACATTAAATGTTATTCCTGGCCAATTTAGCCTCCATTTCATGCAGGTCAATCTGTGATGTTGCAAAGTCTCCAGGTGTTGGAACCATCCTCCCAGTGTGGTTCTGCCCTTTGTCCAAACTCCACTTTACAGACTCATATGGAGTTATCTACTCTTTGATCCACATGCACAGTTTTATTTCTTTAAATACGAGTAATACTATCATTGAGTTTCTAATTCCCTTATGTTGTCCATCCATGACTCAAATGGGATAAAATCTATCCATGTTTCCTGGATGTTCATGCTTGAAGGTAGAACTCTTTGTGTATTGCAGAGGCCCTAGAAGAGGAAACTCTGAACTAGATATGCAGTGCTAGCCTTAGTGGCCTGTGCTGAGAACTCAATGGGGACATTCTTTGAGTGCTTAAAACATTCCCTGAGAAGTAGACACTCTTTCCAATGTTATTTGTTTATTATTTATTTGTTGTTTATTTTTATTTCTGGGAGTATGGATATAAGCCTGTGTTTCATGCCATGTGTTTATGGGTATATAGAGAGACCAGGAGAGGGCACCAGATTCTTCCCTGGAGCAGGAGTTTCAGGCAGTTGTGAACCTTCCTGTTGGTACTGGAAACTAAGGTTGGGTTCTTAGGAAGAGCAGGAAATGTGGTTAGCTAATGAGCTATCTCTCCAGATGCAAGAAGCAGGTGATCATATCATGACATGAAATAGAAAATATTCAAATGGAGATCGTATAAAGTCTTGAAAGGTTGTGGAAATGGGGCTAGAGCGTTATCATCTCAGCTTGAAAACCATGGCAACAGAGACTATGTCAAAAGCTCGCTCAGCCTTTTTTTTTCTTTCTGCCCTTTTTCAGTGCAGAGAGAAGACAATGATGCAACGAGACTAAGTCATACTTTATGGAAAATTGTGATCTTGAAATTTGGCTGCATATGTGAATTACATCAAAAGTCTTTAAAACTTTAATCACCCTTAAGGCTCAGTCCTGGACATTTCTTATGATCATAAAGTTGATTCTGTGTGCTGAAACTTTGAAACTTTTACAGTTTGTCATCATGTACAGTCAGAGTCAATGTCTACTGCCATATGTGTGTGCTGTTACTTTAGTTCAACAATGGCTTCAGGTACTTTTTTTGGACCTAATGCTCCTTTTTTTATACCTAAGTCAGGACAAAAAGGCAAGACCTACCATGTGCCACAATTAAATGTTACCTTACTGGATTGAGTCCATTATTGAAGGATGTTAAGGGCTCTTAATAGAACCTGATTCTGTCACCTAGCATATTTCTTAGACTCTCCAGCTTCATGGCATCTAAAAATGTCAGAAGCATTCCTTTGATATTTTCATCCAAGCCATAAAGCAAATCAGTGAGCAGGAAACAGCCTTCGAGCATGTGGGCTTGACATCCTCAGACAAGCATCCAAATACAGATTTACATAATTATGCTAGCCTGTGGTTCGTTTTGCCATTTTACTCAAAGCAGTGCTGTTAATGACCTTTAAAATTTGGTGAAGTACAAATATTCCAACTACAGCATATTTTTCTGCTTCCATGGCTAGAAGTGTGGAAGTGGCATCCAGACAAGAAAAGTTATTCTTAACATGAGTTTATAGATATGCTGATTCTTCCTTAGCTTTGGGATACACAATGAGAAACATTTAACCTTTGGAGTGCTGGCCATGATGTGCCACCCAAACACCCATCCTTAGGAAATGAAGAACTATGATCCTAGTCACTGCTCCATCATTAGTTTCAATGCTATGCAAACCAGCTCAGCAGAAAATCACTCTAACACAGGCCAAAAGACTTTCTATACAGGAAAGCAGAATCTAACTGAATGATCAGCTTCAAACTAAAACACTCCAAACTACCTATAGCATCTTAGTAATCTCACTTTCCTAATTGCCTGTAGGGTCAGCTGGTCTTAACCTCAAATTTACTATAATTTCCCTCCCTCAGCTCAAATCCACTTTCTTTTCTTATTAGCCATCCCCTTCAGCTGGAAAACAGCTCCCATCAAATTTACATGCTAATTTTAATGTCAGAGCCATCATTTTAAAGACTGTACAAGCTATGGTTCGCAGAGTTCAACAGGGACCTGAAACAAGTAGATAAACAGAAACTTTCCCCAAGCATGAATAATCATTGACTGAAGGCTATGAAGAAGAATCATTTACAAGACTCAACTCTACCTCCAATCTGTTTTACTAAAAGATGGACATACTGTTATAAAGATAAAAGGAATACTGCCCCCTCTACAGCAGGAAAAACAAAGGTTGGTGACTGAATGCCTCTTTAGATCCCTTCAGCTTGTCGATAGTACCAGAGGAGTTCCCATGAGTAAGCTCTAATAACATCTATCTATTGGTTCTTTCCCTCTCCATAATTTATGGCTTTAGAGATTCAAATTCCTTTTCCTTTGTCTTGTCAATTTTCTAAAATTCTGTTGAAGGTGCTGCACACAGTAAAGTTTTTTTTTTAACCTCTGAGAGGTTTTTATTGTCTAGTTATCTCTTCTTATTTATGTTAAGAAACTTCCATTTGCTTCCCTCAGTTAATCTATTGTTTATAATAAGCATGTAATCCAGGTAAGAACCAATGGTGACCTTGTTAATCCTACAGAAAGGGAGTGTGTGAGATGGCTGAGGTGAATGAAAACTGAGCAATAAGACGGCAGTGGATCGGCACCATAGAATGGCTGGAAATTTTTCTGTGGCGTTGGTGGACATGGCAAACAAGGAACATAAAATATAGTATCGTAGAAGCTAGATGTTGCTAGAGTCTTTTTTAAACTTTATTTACTTTCCATCTCAGTCACAGCCCCATCCTTCATTTCCTCCAGATCCTAACCTCCTTCTGTCTTCCTCCATCCCTGTGCCCTAGTCTTCAGAAAAGAAGAGCCCTCTTCCCTTACCAATTGATACCATACTATGAAGTCTCTTCAGGATTGTTTGTATTCTCATTGTCTGTGGCCTGGCAAGGCCACCTCACCCATGGGGAAGTGATTGAAGTGCATACAACAGAGTTCATGTTGGAGACAGCCCTGGTCCCCTTACTAGGTGACCTACATGGAGACTGAGTTGCCTATTAGCTACATCTGAACAGGGGGCCTGGGTCTTCTCTATGCCTGGTCCTTGGTTGGTGCATCAGTCTCTATAGTGCCACTCCTTGAGCACAGATTTGTTGGCTCTGTTGGTCTTCTTGTGGATCTCAAGAAGACTACTATTACCAAAACCAATGTTGACTTCTGGTTGAAGAGGATGCCATAAGCAAAAGCCTTGCTGAATCCATGCCTACCCTCATACATGAGATCATATCTTGAGATCAAAGTCCAGGGAAGGGAAAAGAAGGGGGGAAATTAAGGAGAGAAAAAAGATATTGAGATTGATAATTTTGAAAAGGAGATTAAACAAACTGGGATGATAGAAATAAGCTTTATTGCCTCATGATGGCCAGTTACAAATTTGATAGCATGAGATATTAAAAACATTGCCTGACTATGGACAACTCTATGAAGTGGCCTTGGTGACTTTGGGCAAAAAAAACTTAGACCTGTCACTTCTGTCACTTGGAAATCTCCCAAGGTATCTAACCACACTATTCACTTGAAGAGACCACAGCTTTCAGAATCCTTAATAGGGCTCTGACTTTTTAATGTATTTAGAATAAACCTATCACATGATGGGTGGATTCTCTCCATACACAGCTTCTTCCTTTACCATATCTGTAGGCTAGCTGTACTTCTAGGCAAATGCACAAATGCCAGAGCCTTAGAAAGCCCATTTCTTACCCAATTGGAAGTGAACCACCTTTGCTGTATTCTTTTTCCTGATGCAAAGTTTCCCCTGGAAAAGTTATGTTTCCCAAATTTATATCATAAAAAAACACAAACACCCCAAATAACAACTTCATATAATAAAGCATATTTTATTATATAATGGTGAATCTTTTGACATTGAATTATATACTTGATCTAAAATTACATTTTAGGGGCCTTACATTTAAGTGACAAATATTGGATGACAGACTCATACTGTAATTCTGGTGCCAAATATAAACCAACAAAAAGAAGCATCATTGTATGTCCTAATATAGAAAATATTTTCTCAAAATTGAAATAACTATATTAGTGTTGAGTGTTCTGTAAAACATGAAGCAATGAATACCATCATTTGTAATTTAACCTGGGAGACAACTTGTCTTAACTCTGTTGAATCAGGCTTTAATAGAAACATCACCTTGTGCTAAAAAACTGTTTCCATTGCTGCTGTAAACATGGCTCTGTGGTTAGGAGTACTAGTTGCTCTTCCAAAGGACTGGATTCACTTCTGGGAATTCATGTAGTAGCTCACAACCATCTGGAATTTCAGTTCCAGAAAAATCTAACAATGTCTGCTCTTTAAGTACACCATGCATGCACTTGGTGAACCAACATACATAAAGATAAAAACACCTATATGCATGATTATTTTAAAGAATACATTTAACAATGGCCTATCTTTCATGACATTAATTTATTAATTACTTAGCTAGCACTGAACTTTTCTAGAGAAGCTGACCTGCTCACCATTAGTTTTGCTTGTCTGGTGCTTAAACAAAGCATTAACACTGTTGAAACACATGTTGAATTTGTCTTCTCGGGACTTTGAAATATAATATTATCTAAAATGAAGGTTAAAAACAATAGCAAAAATGTTCAATAATAATGTGTGTTGAAGCAATAAGCAAGTGTAACCAGATAACTGAGTGAAGAAGAATGTGTCAAGAGAAAAAAAAAAAAAAAGAAAGAAAGAAACTCATATGAGAGTGAAAGGAGAATGAGCTATTAGAAAGGAAGAGCTGGAGTGTGAAATAATGGAGATATACTGCTAAGGACCCTTCATTATAAATAGCCCAGTTGAACTACATTAAACAAAAATAAATAAATAAATAAATAAATAAATAAATAAATAAATAATTTGATTCACACAATGACGATCTAGGGGGGAAAAGGTAGGGCTGGCCTTCAAACCTGAAATCAGTACCATGGTTACCGTCTATAGTATCTTCTTTGCTTCTTATTGATTATTATTGTTAATATTTTCTACTACAGACTGACTCTGGCATGTACACAAGTACTCGTGATTTCTAAACTGGGGCCTTGGACCCTTGTTCAAATATCTGTTTCCTTCCAAAATCTGTCTTGACAATAGACACTATCAAGATTTATTTCAAGAGTATATGAAAAAAATACATTGACCTCAGGAAATGAATATAAGTGAGGCTGCTGTAGAGCAAATCTTCCTTTTTAGATTTTAGCTGTTGAAAGCCTACAATTCCAAGGGTAGAGAAGGTGGAGGATCACATGTACATTCAGAGATAGACAAACAGATAGATAGATTGATTAATGAATAGTTTGATTGATATATCTGAATGGAAAATTTCAGAACTAAAGACAAATATCAATACCCAATGTTCTGACCATTAGTCACACAAATTATCATTGTGTTTCTTGTTGCAGTTTAATTATGGCAACCAACAGTATCAGCAATTTTAAATTTCAAAAAGAATAAAATGACTTAATTCTCATCAAGCTCTTTTATCTGCAAATTAAATCTTTACATTTCTATTTTGTAAAACTCTCTATTTGCATAAAATTGTCTGTGAACAATTAGAGTTAATTAAGATAATTTATCATGTAAAAGTAAAGCTGCCTTATCAGTGAGTATCAGCTTGTTAAGCAAACAAAGAACACATTTTAGGAAAATAATTAGCCCTTGTTACCAGGTAAGACACAAGTAGGAAAAAAATCAGAAAAGATCTTTACAAGTTCTTCAAATCTGGAGGTGTTGTGCAATTAGTGAATCATTCTTGATAATACTCAATTTGCAATCCAAATGCTATACCTCATATAGTAATTTACATGTTGGCAATCTTCTTGTATATGATGTATAATAATATTCCACAAGAACAGAGAATCTTCATAACTGTGTAAAGTACTCTTTTGTTAGTCTCATGGACATTAAGTTTCTTTGAGGATGTGTCACAAAGTTATGTTCCATATTACATTAATGTGAGATAAACAATTAAGTAACATTAATATATATGAAACTTTTATAATGTGCATATATATGAGGATTGATATGTTGAGGTTTATTCTGGTTATCAGAAAAACAAGATGTTAAAGTTGTTTTAACAAGTTGTTAAATATGGTCGTTACTTAAGAGATGAGGAAATTTACTATAAACAACTACTAAGTAGTGACATCACTAGTGTAATTACATGTAACCTATAACAAAGAAAACATATCTTTTGGGAATATAAAATATAAATCAAATGAGCTTACTGCTCATTATTGAATATTTAGTTTACATAATTTTCGTCTTCTTTAGAATGCAACTCATCAAATGAAGGTATAATTCACATGTTTGTTTGATGTGGTATGTTATTTGGAGCCTAAGATACAAAATAAATAGTATTTGAGTCAGAGAAATAAAAGGCCAAGCCTCTTAATAATGATCAGAAAAATTCAGAATAGAAATTAAAATGCTAATGTATGACAGAAATTATTGATAAAAAGCTGATGATATTTGACATGTGCAAAGTTGGGTGTAAAATGTAAAGCATGGTATAAAAGAAAATATTAAAGATACAATTAAAGAAAATACTACTAATATGTATTAGATTTAAAAATTTAAGGAATATCATCATTTAAATACAATGTTTCTGAGTAACTTATAAGAACCAAATGGAGCAATTTTAATGAATACTTACTTCATTTTGCAATATGACATGACAGTGTATTTGCAAATTCTTTAATGTAAAGAAAATTGTATATTTTACCCCATTTAACAAAAGAAAAAAAAAACCTTATCTGAAAAGAATGGCAAGAAGCATAATCTCAAAAAATTTTCTTCTAAAAATCACAACCTCTTGTTTATAAACAATGTATTATCAGTCTACTAAGGAAATTGTAATCCAAGGAATTCACAGGTAGTCCAATTCTAATTAGAAAAAGTACATACACTTTTGAATATAAAAGGGCAATATTCTTTTTTTTTTTTCTGAGACAGGGCTTCTGTGTGTAGCCTAGGCTGTCCTGGACTCTGTAGACCAACCTGGCCACAAACTCAAGGATATACCCCTTCCTCTGCCTTCCGTATTGCTGGGATTACCTACCACATGTGCTTCTGTGCCCTATGGAAAGGGTAATATTCTTTTTGTTTTGTTAAAGGTAATATTCTTTAGGCTGCTTTGAAGAATGTAACAGAAGGCAAAACTTACTTAGTACATAATTTTTAGAACAGAAAGTATGTAATGCATGAAATAAATAACAATAACCCCTTTGAACAAATAATTGCAAATAGAATTAAAATGAATGAATGACATGGCTTGTACGCAAGTAATATAGTCAGTTCTATAATTTAAATGCTATCACCAGTAACCTCTATATCTGTGATCAGCTATCCAATAGAAGAGAAAGGGAGAAAATAGATTATTATGAAGAGATACATGTGGTGAATTTTGAGAAGCAATAGTATATATCATTTCTTTTCACATTCCTTTGTCTAGACTCATGTCACAGAGCTACTCCTACAATCAAGTTGAGAGAGAAATGACTAGCTCCTAATGTTTCAAAAGAAATGAGCTACATATGAAAAGGTATTAATGAAGAAGAGAGTTATAATTCTATACCAGAAAAGAAGGAAGGAAGGAAAGAAGGAAGGAAGGAAGGGAAATTAGAAGGGAGGGAGGAAGGAAGGAGTGGATGAAGGAAGGAAGGAAATTAACAGAGAATTTAGCTCAACTGACAGTGTTTGTACAGTACACAGATAGCTTGGGCTTAGTCCCCATCACCTCATAAAGCAAGAAATGATGATAGACATCTATAACCCTAGGACTCTAGAGGTACAGAAAAGAGGATAAAAAATGGAAAGTTATCCTTGGATACACTGTAAGTTCAAGACTAGCCTAAGCATTATGAGACATCATCACAAACAATGAAAAGAGAAAGAAAAAACAATACACTGGATACCCAGCTTGATGTGGAATAATCAAAATAAATAAAAGAAGCATTATTAATGGGGGAGGTTAGTGTACACAAAGCTACTAATTACACAAAAATAAGAGTAAAACCACCAATTATAAATTAAAAAGTCTTTAGAAAAAAACATACTATACTCCATCATTTAGTGAATATATGTGAACATACAGAATGAAATGCAAGTTGGTGGAGAAAAGAAGTTTAATCAAGTGATAAAAAAACTATCTTTTGGACTGAAATGAAGAGTGGAGAAAGGACATGACCTTGAACTTAGAATTGCACATGACCCTAACTCTTAATTCAGGTGCAATATTTGAAGTCTCCTGGAGAACCTATCAAGAAGCAAAACTGGGCTATGATCCTCAGGCTTTACCATGACATTTGAGAGTTAACTCTAATAATTGGTTTCCAAGATGGTGGTGTCTATTATGCAATGTATATGACTATCTCATGGAGACCAGGGTCTGGACTGGAAGCCACAGACTGCAAGAACTGGAGAACACTAGGTGAGTGGGATCCTGCACAGTGCAGACCACAGGTGGGTCTGGCCCCGGGTCTACCAACAGCCCATGGAGGACCTGAGCCCACTCCACAGACTCTCGACCAGGACCCACCTGCAGCCTGCAGCCGGCCTCTATAGCCAGAACTCGGTATGTAGGAGGGTGGAACACTGGAGCTCCTAGCCTAGGGAAGTCTCAGGGAAATGGTGAATCTGTCCTCGGACACCCCTACCAATGCCATGTCAGTCTGTGGAGGACCCTGAGGCCCTGGGGAAGCCCAGGAATCTAAACACATTGCCCAACCACAGTGCCTACAGTCTGAATGGGACCAGATAGGAGCCAGGTTGCTGGCTGTGGTGGACCAAACCTGCAAAATTGGGCTGATAGAACCTGGCCTGGCCAGTCCCAATGGCCAGGCAGGGTCTCCCTTACTCTTGGAAGAAGCTAGACAGCCTTGAGGGATCTGGATGGGGGTCTGAACAGCGGCCACACTCAGTGAGACTGAACCACCAAAGGTACACTATCTAGACTGGTCCGAGCAGGAAACTGACTGTGAGCCAGAGCAGCCCAGGCCTGCACAATTGGGCAGTCAAAGCCCAGCCTGGCCTGTCTATACCATTTGGCAGGGGCTCCCATGCTCTGGGGAGAATCTGGATAGCCCTGAGGGATGTGGATGGGGGTCTGAACAGTGGCCACAACTCAGTGGGACTGAACCGCCACAGTCCTGCTGTCTGAACAGGTCTCGATGGGAACCTATCTACCCACCACAGCAGTCCCTTCCTGCACAATTGAGCAGATAAAACCCTGCCTGGCCAGTCCCCATGGCCGAATGGGGTCTCCCATGCTCTTTGGACAGGTTGGACAGTCCTGAGGGGGCAGGGCAGAGGTCTGAACAGCTACCACAACTCACAGGGACTGAACTGTCAAATGTACGCTATCTAGACTGGTCCAGGCAGGACCCTGACTGCAGGCCACAGCAGTCTGGGCCCACACAATTGGCCAGATAAAGTCTGACCTGGCCAGTTTACATGGCCCAGCAGAGTTTCCCACATGCTTGTGAGAGGCTGAACTACCCTGAGGAGTAAGGACAGAAAATTAAACAGTAGCCCCAACACAGGTGGTCTGAATCGTTTAAGTAGCGCAAATGGGATCAGGCAGAAGCCTACCTCTGCTAACCCAGTTGGGAGCCGAAAGAATAGAGCAAAGTTTCCTGGAGCAGAAACCAGGTCACCTGCCTATTCCAGGGAAGAACTCTCTGATCCCCATAGGCAAGGACATGCAACCTACAGTCACTCACCAACTATCCACTCTCAATGACCGGTGAAGGACACCAGAAGCTACCTCCCAATATCAAAGACAGCAAGATGACTAAAGGACAGCATAAGAACACAAACAACAAAAACTAAAACAATTCAGTATATCCAGATCCCAGCTATCCCAAGGAAAGCAACCCTGAGAACTCAAACACAATCGAAATAAAAGAAAATGACCTAAAATCTTTAGTAATGAAGATGATGATGGAATAGATAAAATCCATAATCAAATGGAGGAATATACCGCCAAACAAGTGGAAGACATAAAAGAGGTCTATAGAGAGGCACTGGAAATTTTTCAGGAAAATACAAACAACTGGACAAAGGAAATCAATAAAACAGTTCAAGATCTGAAGATGAAAATGGAAACAATGATAAAGACACAGATAGAAGAAAAATGGGAACAAGAGACCTTAGAGAAGAAAGCAAGCAATATAGAGGTGAGCTTCTCTGACAGACTCAAAGAAATGGAGCAACAAATCTCAGGATTAGAAGATACAATCATAGAACTCAAAGCAGCATTCAAAGAAAATGTTAAATCTGAAAAATACCTGACACAAAACATCCAAGAAATCAAGGACACCATGAAAAGGTGAAACCTGAGAATAATACGCATTGAGAAAAGAGAAGAGGTCCAACTCCAAGGCCCAGAAAATATCTTCAACAGAATCATAGAAGAAAATTTCCCCAATTTAAAGAAGGAGATGCATATAAACACACAAGAGGCCTACAGAACACCAAATACAATAGACCAGAAAAGAAAACCTTCCTGCCACATAATAATAAAAACACAAAATATACAGAAAAAATAAAAACCATTATAAGCAACAAGAGAAAAAGGCCAAGTAATATATAATGGCAAACCTATCAGATTTACACCTGACTTCTCAACAGAGACCATAAAAGCCAGAAGGGCCTGGGCAGAGGTGCTGAAGCCCTAAGCGATCACAGATGCCAGCTCAAATGACTATACCCAGTAAAACTATCAATAACCATTGACAGGGAAAACAAGATGTTCCATGACAAAACAAATTCAAATAGTACTTTGTCGATGCCGCCCCCGACCAGCAGGAAAGACACCAACACCGGGAACTCTTCTTGCAGCAGTTTATTCAGGAACTTCGACTACCAGAGTGACCTCAGGAAAAGCTCCCACAGAACCTTTATAGTGTGCCTGGTCCTATCAGAGACTGCCACGTTGTAGCTCTTGGTTGGTGTGTTTGGATCACGCCACCTCACGTTATGCCTTCAGGCATGCGCATAAGGGGCTGGCTTAAGGACACATCGTGCATGCACATAAAGGGGGCATTGCACAGGGGAAACAGCAGGGGGCACTGCTATCTGTGGCTCTCCACAGTACTTATCCACAAATCCGGCCTGACAGAAGTTACTAGAAGGAAACCTCCAAACCAAAGTGGCAAGCTACATCCAAAATTACATGGGAAATAGATAACTACACAGTCACAAAAATGTAACCACACAAACACTCTACTATACCAACATCAAAAACAAGGGACTTAACAGTCACTGGTCATTAATATTTCTCAACACCAATCATCTCAATGCTCCAATAAAAAGGCACAGACTAACTGAATGGATGCATAAACAAAACTCAACATTCTTCTGCATTCAAGAAACACATCTCAAGCACAGGATAGACATTACCTCAGGGTAAAAGGCTGGAAAAAGATGTTCCAAGCAAATGGACACAAGAAGCAAGCTGATGTAGCCATTTTTATATCTAATAAAATAGGCTTCCAACCAAAATTAATCAAAAGAGATGAAGTTGATCACTTCATACTCATCAAAGGTAAAGTCAACTAAGAGGACATCACAATTCTGAACATCTACATTCCCAATACAAGGGCATCCACATTAATAAAAGAACTATAAACAAGGCTTAAAACACACATGGATCCTCACACATTAATAGTGGGAGACTTCAACACCTCACTTTCCCCAAAGGATAGGTCAGTGAAACAGAAACTAAACCTAAAAATAAGGATGCTGACCAACGTCATGAATCAAATAGATCTAACAGATATCTACAAAACAAGTCTGAATGTTGATCAAGCTCTCAAACTTTTATTTTTCAGGCAGCAGTTTATATAGTGCAGGAGACAGGGAAGCATATTGTGATGGCAACCTAGCTGCAGGTTATCTCAAGACATGGGGAATTTCAAGCAGGGTTATAACGTTCTGCCACACAGGATATCTTGCTCTTTCATTATCTATCTTTAGTCTAACAGGTAAACCACAACAGGGTTGTTCCATCTTTATCTATCTTTAGTCTAACTGATGAACCACAACAGGGTCAGCTGATTTCTGGTAAAAGGCAAGCTCTCGGAGAAACAGAAACGTAAAAGTGCAGGCTTGGACAAGATGGTGGACCCTGGCCATATGGCCCATGGCCCCCAGCACTTCACACTTTAAAAGAAGTAATGAAAACTATGTGGAGTATAACTGTAATGGTTTCATACTGCAATTTCTAGGATATTCACTGAAAGCATAAGGGTATATACTAAGAAGCTATTATAAAATTAATAGAATAATAAATAAACAACATTTGATTTAGATGATGAAAGAAGAAATTATAAGGAGAACAAAAGATGAGTCATGCAAAACCACTACAACTTGCTCTGAGGAAATATTAATGCATTAATAACTGTACTACTGCAATGAAAGATAATGTCATGGGAATGTAGTATTTGCTTGAAAAGTCCATTATGAGTCGGAATTTTAAAAGATAAAAATGAAGTAAGACTAATAATCATAAAATACTGAATGTGTGAAGTACAGTAGAATCTGGGTTTAGATTTCATCTCAGAAAACTTGAAAAATGAAACATGTAACTTAAAAAGACAGAAAAATAGAACTGTATCTAGAAAAAATAAGACTAATATATTCCCATGAGACCTCTACCCAAGAGAACCAATTTTTATAAAAATAACAAGCTTGCTTTCTCTTGCTTCCTGAGCTCTCATGTGTTTTCTTGTTCTGTGTTCACTCTAGCCATTGGGATGCTTCCTGAGGAGCTTTCACCTGGGCTGAACAGGTGCAGTGTCATGCTCATGAATCTTTAGCTGTGTGACTTAAGTAAACTCCTGTTTACCATTTTAACTATTTCTCTAAAACATATGCATACATATACACACACACACACGGACGCAGACAATCTCCACATATTGTTTTGATATTGTCTCCAAAACAAGAACAAAAATATAAGAATTAAGTAAAAACTTCACAATGCTTCTGTCTAGTAAAGGAAACAAACAGGTAGGAGATACATAAATGTTCAATGTACATATGGAAAATACAGAATACAATTAGTCATTATACAAATGTAGCTCCAATTTGTATTTTTATTTTGTATTAAAAAGCAAAAAATAACAAATACTGGCAAGAATATGATAAAGAGAGAGCTAATATAAAGTTGATGTGCTGTAAATTAGTACAAACATGAGGGAGTATAGCATGGAGATTATTCAAAATAAAAAATAGTATGACAACACAATCCAGTAATGTCACTTCTGGGTAATTAACAAATGGAAATGAGATTATTATGTCAAACTGACATGTGTATGCTCATGCTTGTTGAAGGCCTATTCATAGCGACCAAGATATGTAATCAAAGTAAGAATGTCTCAACTGAAAAACAAAGAAATGTGCTCCATATTCACACAGAGTATTGTTGAACCAGGAAAAGATAAAACACTGTCATTTTCAACCCAGAGGTCGTTGTGTAAAATAAGCCATTCTGACATATGTAAGATGGAATCTCAGAGTCATATTGATTTGCATTTCCCTGATGACCAAGGTCATTGATCATTTCTTTAAAGTGCTTCTTGGCCATTCAAGATTCCTCTGTTGAGAATTCTCTGTTTAGCTCCATGTCCCATTTTTTATTAGGGTTATTTTGTTTGTTGGTGTTTAATGTTTTGAGTTCTTTATATATTTTGGACATTAGCCCTTTGTCGGATGTAGGATTGGTGAAGATCTTTTCCCAATCTTTAGATTGTCATTTCATTCAATTGACGGTGTCCCTGTCCTTACAGAAGATTTTCAGTTTCAAGAGGTCCCATTTATTAATTGTTGATCTGAGAGACTGAGCTGATGATGTTCTGTTCAGGAGGTGTTTCCTACCAATGAAAACAAAGCTCTTTCCCACTTACTGAGACTCACAGCCAAACATTGGGTGTATCAATTATGTAGGAAGTTGTGGAAGAGTGGAGAGAAGGAGAAAAGGACCTGGAGGTGACAGGAGTTCACAAGAAGGCCAACAGAGCCAACTAACCAGGGTCCTAATGTTATAGAGTTGACAAACAAAATCTAAGGCACATTAAAATAAAGTAATTGTTTTGTGGAAAATTAGACCCATCATGCCCAAAATAGATTGGTTGGAAAACTACTGATTGGTTCAGAGAAGTCATCTCCTCCAGTCTCTCTATTTTCTGTTGGGCACAATCCAGGGTCATGAAATGCTAGCAATATCAATGTTAAATTCATCTTGAAAAGTCTAGAAACTAAACAGAGCTGCACAATGTTTTTTAAATCCTCATGAAAAGTGAACAGTTTAATAGTGAGAGGAAAAACAACCTAGCATCTTTGCTTTCAATTTTAAAGGTAAACAAATTCTTTTGTTACTGACTCCTGAAACACATCTTTAATTGTTAAAACACAAACACAAGCCTACCACACTAATTATGTCTTCATAGGAATGGCTGTGTATTTGTACGCAGAAAGGCGGCAGACAGCAGGGTAGAGTGACATAACACTGTGCAAAAGCTGCTAAAAGGCAATGAGGGATAGTCATTTTAAAAATTAATTTAAAACAATTTCCAAATGTGCTGAGGGAAAACAAAAACCATTAACCAGTATTATTAATATTCACAACATCTGCTCCACAATCATGAATCAAGTCCCTCGGTTCAAACTTACTGTTTAATATAGCTGCTTCAAATACCCTATTAGTCTCTAGTTCATCATACACATAGAAGATAGCTTTAATTTAAATTTCTTATAAGCCTATCAAATATTTTTTATAAAAGGATGTACACTCTCTGTGTGCAGGATTATATGTAGGATTGGCTTGTTGTTATCTTGCCTTAGAGAAATCTACTCACAGCCTGTCATTTCTCCCAAATACAATTGTAATTGAAAGCAATTACAAGTCTCTCTTTCTATGTACTGCACTTGTTCAACTTAGAGATCATGATTTCCTCTTCTCTTGTATCTTCAGGCATAACATTTGTGATGTCTGCTGTCTTTAGGCAGGGTCCAGATTATATTCATTCCTCTATACAAATTGATGTGTTTTATTCAAGAGAAAGATGTTTTCTTCAAGGATGCCAAATACAAATAGTCAAAACACCATAAATGTAACAGTTATATAATTCCTGATTTTTTCATGGTTCTTCTTGCTGTATGTAATTTATTGTATATATGTGTAATGATATAAATGGATAGGTAAAACAAAAACTTAAAAATGCTAAAATTAAAACAAATTTAAGTATAGATGTAATATATGGGTATCCAACTTCCTAAATCCAAGTTAGATCTGGATCCTCTTTGAAATTTAGCTGATAAGTTCTACTTTATGCTTGAAAGTGAAGCAAGAGATCCCTTACCAAGAAAACAGTTGTATATTGGGGTCTATTATAAAGCCTTCAATTTCAGAGATTCTAAAACCTTTGTCATGCGCTTTACAATCATAACCTTCACATTTCAGTACACACACACAGAGAGAGACAGAGGTAGAGACAGAGAGACAGAGAGACAGAGAGAGACAGAAAGACAGTCAGAGACAGAGACAGAGACAGGGGACAGAGACAAAGACAGAGAGACAGAGAGAGTCTTTAGAGATAAAATCTATAAACAGCTATACAACAAGTAATAACATTTCATTGCCATGTAACATTTGTGAACAAATTCAGATGTAGCTGTCAAGGCCTTTCTAAAATCAGAAAAAAAACTCAAGAGTTAACTTTTGTGATAAATAAGAATTGGCTTGTTACATAAGATCTTAAAGACTCATGTTTCAGTAAACATCTGGTTTGCAAACTCACTCCTAATGTAATTAATTGCATATGCTCTTGCAGGTGATGTGGTTAACTCTCAAGCTATCTATCGTATAGCCAGATTTTCTGAATAAAAATGTATTTCAGGTTCTTCATTTACTTTCTGTTTATTTGCACTCTCAGTTCCTGAAAAAGTTTGTTTAAATTAGTCATTATATAAAATAAAATTTAGAGGTTAAGCATTTTCATTAAAGGCATGTTAGAAGTTTTTGAAAATACATTTCCTCATTGTGCTGCTATTCTTTTTCTTATCATATTTTTGGTGTGTATTTTGGTATTCTCTCTCTCTTCTCTCTCTCTCTCTCTCTCTCTCTCTCTCTCTCTCTCTCTCTCTCTCTCTCTCTCTCTCTGTCTCTCTCTCTGTGTGTGTGTGTGTGTGTGTGTGTGTGTGTGCATGTGCACGCATGCAAGCATGTGTATGTGTGCATGTGTATCTGTGGATGAGTGTGTAAACCAGAAGTGGGTGTCCTCCTTTTTCTCCACACATTACTTACCATGGCAGAGTCATCTTCAAACCCCAGTGATTTAGCTAGACTAGCTAGTCATCAATCCCCCTGGGATCTGTCATCTCCACATCTCCACCTCTTGAGTAACAGACCTAGCATACATACCTAGCTGTTAGTCTATGAGCTGGAAGTGACCCTGTGCTTCTTGCACAGCAAGTGCTTTTTAAAAAATGTTTTATTGCTTCTTTGAGAATGTCACATCTGCACTCCAATCCCATTCATTTACCAGTTCCTTTCTGTCTTCCTTTCACCCTGGCAACCTCCCCCGAAAAAAAAAAGAAGATTATTAATAATAATGAACATCTTGTTGTGGAAGCCATAGTGTGTCACAGTATGTTCCACAGTATACCCTTTTGTCCACACATCTTTGCTTGCAAGTGTTCATTGCAATGAATCATTGGTCTGTTTCCAAGCCTCTGGCTTCTACTACACTATCAATGTGGGACCCTGACAGGACTCCTTTTAGATATGTTGTTGTTTCCCTGTGCCATGAAGATCTTGAAGCTTTAGATCTACAGGACCCGCCCTTTCTTTATTGGAGTGGGCCAACTTAAAGCCCTGGATTTGGGCCTGAGCTGTAGCAGAGTTGGTAATCCCTCCAATTCTCCTGCATGCACACCACCAGAGTGAGTTCTCCTGCCCCATGCCTGCTACCTCACCCCAATGTCACAGCCGGCAAGAGGCAGTATCAGTGCTCCTGCTCTCTTGTCCTCAGGGTGACTCACTTGCCTCTTTGCCACCAGACCACTTCTACTGGGCTGCCCAGGTGAAGGTCATGGCCTGCTCTCCCAAGTACTGCAGCCAGTGAGAGGCAGGGGCAGCTCCTCAGTACTCAGGACCTCAGAACCTGCCTTCCCATTTGCGACAGATGAGGGGCTAATGGTGCTGGGGGCACAGGACACAGCAAGTACTTTATCCTCTAAGCCATATCCTCAGAATTCAATACAAGTTTTCATATATGCCTATAGCATGCGGTTTTTTTCTTAGTCACGCCCCTTCACCTGCTCTTTTGGATCCTATTCTTCTACTGGAGAGTCTCCCTTCTGTTTACACATCACTTTCCCTAGAAGCCAACTCAGATACCAAGCATGGTATCACTCTTCCGGCATTTTGATTATTGCTTTTCATAGTGAATTCCACTACTGAGGATGATATGATTGATTTTTCTGTTTCTGTGTATGTTTTTTGAAATAGTCTCACTTTATAGCCCAGTTGGCCTGGAACGCATGACAATCTTTTTGTGTTGGTGTCTCAAGTACTGGAAATATAGAGATGAGCTGCCACAGCTGGAGCTAATTTCGTTTTTATTTACATCTAGTAAGATTCCACTGTGTACTGATACCACTTTTTCTTTGTTCATTCGTCTCCCGGATGAAGAACTTGGCTTCTATAACTCATGCTTCAGTAAACACCACAGGCGTTTCTTTGTTGTGCTGATCCATATCTCTTCATTTATATTGTCATGTATGTGTATTATACTTTGCTATGCTGATCTATATACCTTTATATATGTGTGTGTATTACACTTTGTTATGCTGATCTGTATGCCTTCATATGAGTGTGTGTGTATTACTCTTTGTTATGCTGATCTATATGCCTTCATATATATTGTCAGTAGGGGAGGATCTGGATTATAAGGAAGTTCTGCTAATGGGGGAACCTTTTGCCTTTATCGTCAGTGGACTCTCAAAGGGAACTGCAGGTTCATCTGGGCAGGCTTGACTTCTACTATAGAGAAGGCAGTGAAACATCTGTAGTTGTAACTGGGTTATGAGTGTTATGTGGGAATCTTAAGGTAGGATGGCAAGTTCTCATCACTCCTTTTACAGTGACATTAGATTTGTATGGGGAAATTCTCTTGGAAAAGATGGAAATGTGAGAATGTGCACTGCCACAAGAATGTATAACATCAGTCATGGATGACAGTGGGCTTCTTCTTAATTAGTCCTACTGACAGCATCAACAATGCAGTTGGCAGGGTGTTTGGATCTGGCTGAGAATAAATATTTGCTGTCCTGATGAGGAAGGATGGGCTGAGGTAGTAGGAGAAAACTGTTTCTCTGTGCTCATGTCAGTTTTGGAATAGTATAAAGCAGGGACAATGTTCTGGTGGTATCAGGAATTCTGAAATGAGAGAAAAGTGAGCTTACACTATATCTCTGGTGGCACACTACTAAACACAGGCATCTAAATGTTGTAGCCTTAATATGTGGTAATTCTCAGGGAACACTTGAATTATATGTGAAAGAAATTATTTTCCCTGTCACAGTAACGTGTGCCCAGATTTAATATATCAGATGACAAATAGTGGTGCTTACAGATGATGCAGGTGATGAGGAAGTGTATAGCCATATTGCAGAAAAAATCACATTTTATTCATAGCACATAATGATATTGACTAGTTAATTACATTGGAAACAAAGTTCTGGACGGAGGAGTTTTGAAGGCGACGGGTGTCGTAAAGTTTAGGTTTAAGGCTGTTTTTTTCTACAAAGAAAAGACTGGGGATAATCCAGAATCATTTGCTACTGTGGCCAAAAACCATTTGCTCACACATCCTAGTAGAAGAATGAAGTTACAACTTTCAGTCATTTCTGGGTGGAGACTCCAAGTGTGTAGAGTTATCAATCTTTTCAATGCACATCAACTCCTACAGTCATTCCTATGAGCCAGCTGCTGTAAGTGATCCCAATTCTAGGAATGGAGAAGCTGGATGTCTTCCCTGCCTGTCTCTGTTCTCAAAACAATGACCTCAGACCTGATGCACCTAAATTGATGTCATGAGGCAGATGTTCCTGGAAACAACGGGACACTGCCCCATGTTGGTCACTCACCCCACCTTCATTGTAAGGCCACTCTTCTTCAGCAGGGTTAGCCAAGTGGGTCTTTAGGTGGCTATGCTCCACCTTGATACCCTGAAGTTCCAGTCACAGATATGTGAAAATGTCTCTTTTGTACCTATAGATCTTTTCAAGAGTGGTGGGAATTGACAGTCAGGGTACTTCCAATATAGGGTGAAATTCATCATAGCTCAGATATAATGCAGAATACTCTACAGTTGCACCTGGTAAGTGTGTGTAAGTGAAGCTGTTCAATGCACTATGACCCTTCTGTCAAAGTATTTCTTCCTCAAGATCCATACAGATTACTACTCGGAGGCAAAAGTGAGTATTTTCTTGGGTTTGCTGCAAGGGTTAGGGTAGGTTCGCTGATCAGATCTCATCAGCACACTTTTCTATGCCGCCTTTTCAAAGTTTGTCCCAGGTGATAGTGTTTGTGAGTCTGTGCTGCCCACCAGCTGTTCACACAAGTGTATTCAGGCTTTTTCATTAAGGCTTACCATGCAGGAAACTGAAGTGTTTGTTCCTTGTTTACTAAATCTTCACACATTTGAGGTTTTCTTCAAAATACAATTCTCTTGTTTAGAAAAGTAAAAGTAAACAATATGTTCTTACAGATGCAATAATTGTGGAAAGAATAAGCAAGTATGATACGTGTTTGTTTATTTTACTTGAAAATTGGGAAAAGCTTAAAAATACAATAGGGGAAAACATTTTAAAAGATAAATTATAGTATGCTTATGGATTTAACTCAGTTGTAGTGTGTGCGCCTGATATGCGTAAAGCCTTGGAGTCAATATTAACACTACAAAGCTTATTGTTGCAAATAGCTCGAAAAATTTTTTAAAAGTAGAAAACAATCCTGAAATTAAGAATCTGAAAGTGTAACACTGTTGCATTCTTATAAGTGAAGTATGTGCTCAACTTAAGAAAATAAAAAATTGATAATGAAGAAGAATTTGATATAAGTGAATAGGCAAAAATGTAGCCAGAATATATTTAAAGAGGCTGTGTAGCTAGAATAGACAAAATAGATAAAAATAGGTATCGGGATGTACCTCACTGATAGAGCATTTGCCCACCATATACAAGACCTTGAGTTCAATACTCAGCTGCACGCACGCACACACACACACACACACACACACACACACACACACACATATACAAAATAAAAGTCTAAACTCTGTGATGACAATAAACAAGTAGGTAATGTCACACCAGAAGACTTTAGTAGCATGTACCTTCATAAAGACTACAGAAAGCAGATCAAAAAGCAGAACAATCTGGAGCAGGAGCTGTCTCTGACTCTGTTGCCTGCCTTTGGATCCTGTTCCCATGGCTGGGCTGCCTTGTCTGAGCTCTGTGGGAGAAGAAGTGCTTAGTTCAGCTGCAACTTGATGTGCCTGGGTGGGTTGGTACCCACAGGAGCAGGAGTAAAGGGAGAGGGGTGTGAGAGTACATCTGGGAAGATAGGAGAAAGCGATAAAGTGATTAAATAAATTAATGAGTGAAAAAAGTTGTAATAATAAAAGCAGTTTTTAGCTTAGTGTGTTATTATTGTTACTATAAAATTCTATACTATATTTTGTTAGTATATACAAATCTGAGTTTCATTGTGACATTTTTATACATACATATATATATATATTTAGATAGTGTATTAACTTGATCACCATTCCCCTCAACACCTTCTTCCTGGTTGGTCTATTCCTGTCCCCTGATAGTGACTAATGACTCTTCTGCTTTCATCACACATTATGCTCACCATTCTCCTCTTCTCTCTTCATAAAAAAATAGATTGTGTACAATAAAATTATATAAATGTTAGTAAATATTTTCTTCAAATTACTGAATTGTAAACTTTTTTTCTGATAAATAATTGTGACAGTCTGAGGAATCGTGTTGTAAATAGAATATTGTTTGTATGTACCTCCAGAAGATTGTTCTGTGAAATAAACTCCATTATCAAAATAAATACATGAATAAATATCCTCTCTCTCCCATCTCATAGCATCCTTTCTACTTTCATCTCAGTCTCTCTGTCTGTCTGTCTCTGTCTGTCTGTCTGTCTGTCTCTCTCTGTCTCTGTCTCTCTCTCTCTCTCTCTCTCTCTCTCACACACACACACACACACACTCTATTCCTCTGAATAATGATATATTCAATTTTATCCTTTCTTTGCTACGAACATTTAATTCTATGGAAACCTGGTAAATAACCACTTAAATGTATGTGCTACACTATTTTCATATAATTTTTTTGTTTTTGAAATATTTTATATTTTACACTACACATACATGTTTTGTCTATATAACTATGGCCTATTTATAAATGTATCAGCTAATATTCAAGTGACTATTGGTTTCTAGAGACATGCATACTTCTGAATCTAGTATGAATAGTATACTTATCAAGTTTTTTTATCTATATATATTTAAATGATATCAACCTAGTTCATGTTTTTTAATTTTTTATTAAGTTATTCTTGTTACATCTCAATGGTTATGCCATCCCTTGTATCCTCCCATTCTTCCCTCCCTCTCATTTCCCCCTTATTCCCCTCCCCTATGACTGTTCTTTATTCAAGTGTAAATGTACAATTTCATCAAAGATCTGTGACACAAATAAATGTTGGTAATATTAGTCATGTAGAAGCTGCTACTGAAATACAATGTACTTCAATTTTATATGCCATGTATTCTAAATATGCTGTAACTGAGCTAGAAAGAACTAACAAAAACAGTTTCTGTAGAGATATGTTTGAAAAGCTAATAAAATGATATTATGAATAATTTTAGCCTACAAAATTTAAAAACCCAGTAAAAATGAAAAATAATAAAATATGCTAAATGAAATAGGAAGGTATAAACATATTTTTTACGTGCTGTAACAAAATAAGCCCAGAAATACTCCAATAAGTAGAGCTAACTACGGCTGCAGCAGTGAACTCTGCTCTGCTGTTCTATTTGGGACAGTGGTAATGCACATCATAAATATGTTGTTAAATGAAGGTGGAAAACAGAAATACTCAATTTTATGAAGCCAGCAAAATTCGGGCTGAGATATTACATGATTGAAAAAATTTAGACGTGAAATCATTATTTCTTGAAGACATTTAGTAAATAATTATTATCCAGCGACAACCTCAGTCCCAGTCTTCAATCCCACAGTGACTGAGCCTTAAGCCAGGTGCTCACAGTACACTGTGCTTCTTTTAAACATTGCACTGAGCTATCACAAGACTGTAGAGCCTTCCCTCCCACCTGGCCTTGGGGGCACTGGTTGGTGGTTCCTTAGCCCTTCCTTCAAATCACGTTGCCTTCATAAAACATGGTAACTGTGATTGTAGTGTTTATGTGTGTTCAGGTATTCCAATTAAAAAACTCAAGAGAACTTTATCAATAGAAAAAAAAGTAATAAAAGTGGCAAAGAAAGAAAAAAGTCTGTCAGCTCCCCCTGTTTGGATGTTGCCTGTTGCCAGGCCCTGGAAATCTTGTACCTGACAGCAGACTACAGTAACTCTCAACAGAAAGAAAGCAAGAAGAAATACAGCATGGAGACCAGCAGAAACAGTGTGTCTAGAGGGGATGTTGCTGCTGTTTGCTGAGTTGCTAATTCTGCAGCAAAGGGCCACCCCTTTGCTGTTTAATTCATCACTCAGCAGAGTTAAATTGTCCCGGTTCTTGACCTGCAAATCACTGCACAATAATTAAATGTGACGTACTAATGGTTAGAGTGCAGCATCCACCATCTATGAACATCAAGACATTTATGAATTTTTACAAAGTGCCTCAAGATATCCCCAGAGAAAGGCTCTGTGGCAAACACAAACATTTCCATTATTCACAACAATACTTGAATTATATAATGCTTTTGCTCCAGGCCTCTGAGAGACCTTTTACAGGACTGTTTACTTGTAAAAAGTCTATAGTGTGCTTATTTCATTGTCTTTTAAGCAGGAACATTACCTATAGGCCTCAGAACCTGCAAAGCTTGTGTGATGACTTTACCCTCCCCACATCAAACATGAATTGTGGAACATGCTGAGAATCTGCTGAAAGTGCAGAAGGCATCACGGCCTGACAAGAACTCCCATCAGCACACACTGCTTATTTAAACCACATTCCTATCTCATTTTGCCAGCATTTTAGTTTGTTTTGTTCCATACTATTTTGTCTTTTTTTTATAACTGAATATAACTAGTGCAACCATAATGTTATATAAATTATAGGCAATTTTTACTTAAAAGGTACAAAAAGCAGTTAACTTCAAATATTGAACTCAAAACTCATAAAAACTAAAAAATACTTTTATAAAAATATTGATTTCTACCTACAATAATATTATTACACAAATGAAAATTTGGAGTGAATATCTATTAATAAAGTTTTTATTAAGAATATTGCTTATCTAGTCTTTTGCTATGCATAAGTCTTCTATATACTGATTTGAGGTTAATTTTTAAACAAATTATAACTGCTAAGATATTTGAAACTAAATAATTAATGTGTTTTTCATATAATCAGGTTACTGTCTTTAAAACATTTTTTACAAATGACCTAATGTATGTAAAACATCGTAAAAAAAAGAAACGAAAGACAGTATATCAATTATTGCCATGGAGGAAAACATGAAGGGCACCAAATATGTGTTTTCAACAGCACATGTAATTACCAAACACAACTTTAACTCCTAGTAGCTTAAAAGTGATACTTATTTCTCTCTTGTAGAATGAGTCATTACCTGGGGTCTTGCTAAACCCAGCTGAGAGATTCCAAGGTCATGACTTGAATTTGAACTTGATATTACTTTTCGTTTTGCTTGAATACAAGCTCTGACTCCTGGCATCATTTCCTGTGACAAATGGCAGAAGTCTGAGAGGGCAAACCAAGGAGTGAGTGTACACATAGCAATATTGTTCTTAGCACAGCCACCAGCCAACACAGACTATGTGATGAAACTCAAACTCCACAGTGAAGGGGAGATATGACTGACTTACTCTTTTCCACTTTTGTCCACAGATGGTGTGATGGACGACTCTTCAACACAGAGAGGGGTTAAGAATTGAAAATAACCTAACAGCACTTTAGAAAAATCACTCCTATATTTTTGAAGATATGTTTCTGTATATAAATACTTCTGAGTCTTTTTTAAAGTAATTCATTCAGATTGTATCTCAATTGTTATCCCCTCACTTGTATCCTCCCATTCCTCCCTCCCTCCCTCTTTCATCCTATTCCTCTCCCCTAGGTCTGTGACAGAAGGGGACCTCCTGCCCACCATAAGATCACAGCCTATCAGGTCCCATTCTGGTAGCCTGTTTAGCCTTGTCTGAGTGACACCAGGCCTCTCCACCAAGGGGAAGTGGTCAAATAGTGGCACCAGAATTCATGTCAGAGTCAGTCCCTGCTCTCCACACAACTGTGGAGAATGTGGTGTCTATTGCCTACATCTGAATAGGCGTTTTAGGTTTACTGAATGTATTGTCCTTAGTTGGTACAGTACTTTGAGCAGAGCCCCCTAGATCCAGATCTGCCTTGATTGTCTTCTTGAAGGTTTCTAAGCCCTCTGGATCCTTCTATTTCCCCATTCTTCCATACCTCTTTCACCTGGAGTCCCACTAGGAAGTCCCAGCATCTATTCCAATCTCCTGCTAAGTGAAGACTTTCAGGGGACATCCCTTCTGCGCTAGTGTCACACCAAACCAAATAACCCAATTAAGAAATGGGGTTTAGAATTAAACAGAGAATTCTCTCTCTTTTTAAAATTTTTATTTAAATAATTTATTCAGATTACATCTAATTTGTTATCCCTTCACTTGTATCTTGCCGTTACCCCTCCCTCTATCTTTCCTCCTATTCCCCTCCCCTAGGTCTGTGACAAAAGGGGACCTTGTCCCCTACTATAAGATCACAGCCTCTCAGGTCTCTTCCTGGTAACTTGCTTACTGTTCCTCTGAGTGTTACCAGGTCTCCCCACCAAGGGAAAGTGGTCAAATAGGGGGCAACAGAGTTTATGTCCAAATCAGTCCCTGTTCACCATACAACTGTGGAGAATGTGCTGTCCATTGGCTAGATCTGGATAGGGGTTCTAGGTTTACTGCATGCCATTGACCTTGCTTGTCACAATAGTTTGAGCTGACCCACCTGGGTTCAGATCCACCAGCCTTAATGGTCTTCTTGTAGGTTTCTAGGAGCCTCTGGATCCTTCTATTCCCCCATTCTTCCTTATCTTTTTCACCTAGGTCTCAAAAGAAGTCCCAAAGATGCTCGACCATACAACAAGGACATATGCTCAGCAATGTTCATAGAAGCTTTATTTGTAATAGCCAGAACCTGCAAACAACCTAGATGTCCATCAGTCAAAGAATGGATAAAGAAACTTTGGTACATTTACACTATGGAATACTACTCAAATATTAAACAACAAGGAAATGCAGAAATTTGCAGGCAAATGGATGGAACTAGAAACGATCATCCAGATTGAGTTAATCTAGGCCCAGCAACATACATATGGCGTATACTCACTTGTAATTGGGCACTAGCCCAACAGAGATGTCCCCTGAAAGTCTTCACTTAGCTGGAGATTGGGATAAGCAGAGAATTCTCAAATGAGGAATATAGAATCGCTGACAAACACTTAAAGAAATGCTCAACATCCTTAGTCATCAGAGAATTGCAAATCGAAATGACACTGAGATTCCATCTTACACCCATCAGAATGGCTAAGATCAAAAATTCAAGTGACAGCACATGCTGGCGAGGATGTGGGGGAAGGAGGAACACTCCTTCATTGCTGGTGGGAGTGCACACTTGTACAACCAATTTGGAAAGCAACCTGGAGCTTTCTCAAAAAACTGGGAATAGGGTTACCTCAAACCCAGCTATTCCACTCCTTGGAATTTACCCAAAAGATGCTCAACCACACAAGGACACATGTTCATAGCAGCCTTATTCATAATAGCCAGAATCTGAAAACAACCTAGATGTCCCTCAGTTGAAGAATGGACTGTGGTACATTTACACTATGGAATCTACTCTGATATTAAAAACAAGGAATCTTGAAATTTGCAGGCAAATTGGTGGAACTAGAAATGATCATCCTGAGTGAGATAACCCATACTCAGAAAGATATACATGGTATATACTCACTTATAAAAGGACATATATTCAGTAAATCTTTCTAAAGGGCAACTCTAGGCCATGTACTGAAATGAAGTTGCATATTTAATCAGTAAATTGGAAGGCATAAGAAATCTAGGATAGTAAGTAGCATTTAAAAGCGTGTATTTAAAAGGAAATTTAACAGTTTCATTGAAGTCTATGCCTGAGTTATTCCATCTACCCTTCGAAGGTTATAGAAGAACATGAGCGGCCAGAAGAAATAGTTTGTGTGAATATTTTAAAGCCATAATTAAATAAAACATCTTAATTCCACATGAATCTATAAAGGTGTAAATCAGTGAAAGTAAATCTAAGAAAATTATATTTAATGAAAGAAATCCGTAATAGTTATCTGCAATTACCAGAAAGGAGATGATGTAATTCATATAATATTAAACACAATACAAAGTTTCATGTTAAAAAAAAATAAGATGCATGCTTGATTCCATTTTCTAGCTAACTGAGCATTAAGAGATTTTATTGCTGCCCCTGTAAAAAGGTTCCATGAGTATAGCACTTGCCGTGCAAGACCAACAATCCGAGTCTGATCCCTAGAATCTATGTAAATGTTGAAGGAAAAAAAACCAACTCTACAAAGTTAAGCTCCAAATTCTACATACATTCCTTTTCTTATGTGTGCCTCCCAAACATAATGAATACACAATAATAATGATTAATAATAAAGATAAGAGCAATGTAAGTAAAGTTAAAATATTTTACTACAGTGTTATCTTGAACTTTTAAATTTTGTTTGAGTGAAATGCCGTATATTACATGGTTGCAAATTCTTTCATTATTCCTATTGTAGATGTAAACAAGAGAAGATGAAGGACAAGTGATATACAGAGACATGCCTTCTAACCACCTTTCTAAACCGACAAAAGGAAACACTGCGCAAAGGTTTTAGACGCGAGGACAGTTTAAATTTCATTTCAGATATGTTTACTACTTTTTAAAAGCATAATGTGTTCATTTATAATTTCAGCCTAAAATTACACTGAAAATGTATCAACAAGAATCAGAGCAAAACAATATAACGGTGTCTAAAGTAGTGTAGGTGTATGCAAGTATTTTTAAGATTGCTGACCACCTGGTTTTTTTTAGTCTTGTATTGTTGGCAGCGATTTAGGCATCGAAAAGCATTTAGAACAGATTGAATCTTCAATAACTGTCACTGCAGAGAACACATGGTTTTAGCTTGTCATTTCAATAGACAAAGTTACTAAACATGAACTTGATACAACAAGGTGCCGATCAGAATCCAACATGTTGCTGATGCCTTCAGCAGGTATTTTATTTTCATTAGCTGCTGACAAGGGTGGAAATAGAAAGCAACACCAGCGCATTCACAAAGCTCAGTGATAATTGCTCTCCCTTCAGCTAAGTCAAGTCAGCTGTTTTTCTTCATTAATACAGGATATGGGCATTTCGACACGTGCTCTTCTCTCTTAATGAGTGACAGCTTGATAGATTCATGGGTTAGACACACGGGTGGAGCTACAGAGTCAGTGTGCTAGGCTCTGTTCATGAGTGGTTCCTCATCAACTTTTAGCAACATTAAAGTTTTAATCACAGTTTAGCTTTCTTTCCTTAGTCTCCTCTTTCATTTCCCCCATCCTTTTGTTCTTCCTTTCCTATTCTCTTAAGAAATCTTACTTGTTCTCAAGGTATTGATGATGTTATTAGTGAATTTTTGTTCTTCTTTTTGTTGTTGTTAGTTGGTTGGTTTGCTTTCATTTCAAAGTGTCTTTCAACAAAGGGCACATACAATAGTTTAGTAAATTAAAAACAGAATATCTTTATGAAGAAATATGTAACTGTGAACACTCTACTTTGAATGCATTTATATTTCATTTTAATAATTTTTATCTGATGAGAAGGACTAAATTATATAGCTCTTTTCAACAGGAAAGAACTATGAAATATATGAAATGAAAAATATAATCCACACAATAAAGCTCTCACACAATGACTGATGTAGAGGGGACTTCATGGATGTATCTAGTGCAAAAGCAGCAGCTATGACACTTAACACAATCAAATTAATTCACAGTTGAACTTCTTTTAAATGAAGACAATTTATGAGTCATTTTAATTCTTGGCTTAAACTAGTCAGATTTTTCAGAACAATTATATGTTGTGCTTAGCCCTACACAGTCAAATCTCTGTCATTTTAGAGTTAGTAGGTGCCTATAAATTATATATATATATTATATGTAACATATAATATATTATTAATACATTTATATACAAATATATATTATGGCATTACACAATTACAGGGAAACAATGCCTAAACTAGACACCAAAGGATAACAAATATCAGTGCCAGGAATGGAAATTTGGTTACATTTTTTGGAATTGTTGACCAATAAG
This sequence comes from Acomys minous, assembly GCF_964271855.1. Lineage (NCBI taxonomy): Eukaryota > Metazoa > Chordata > Mammalia > Rodentia > Muridae > Acomys > Acomys minous. Next base: position 50,975,936 of record NC_140489.1, read on the forward strand.
GTCTCATAGACAGGCCCCAAACACATTCAAATATCTTGGGCTTTTGATCTTGCTCTCAATCACTCTACAGAACTTGATAGTAACATCAAATTTCTGAAAATACCATATCACTTGAGTCATAAAGTATAATTAAATCAAAAGCATGCAGACCAGGAAGCTTTATCCCTACAGGATGACTATCAGAGTGCCAGAAGGTGCTATGGAAACTACTGGAGGAGAAAAGCAAACGTGAATCACACCCATCTGTAAACCCTGAAAGGTACGAAAATGACAGAAACAATTAAAGCATGCTCAGTGGTGCAGTAGTGGCATGGAGAGTATGGGAGTAATAACCTATAGGCATAAGGTTATTGTAGAATTCTAATGCTGATATCTGTGACCACTACCACCACCCCAAAGAGATGGTTGCCATCCTTGTTCTGAGAATTTCCCTCAGTGTTGTGTCAGCAGTGCTTGCCAATTGTCCCCTGGCATGCCAATTAAGCAGCTTGCAGTCTGTCACTGAGCAGGGCAGAGAATAGGGCTTGCATGTTGTTCTGTCACCCAAGGGAGGAGGAGTTAGAGGAGAAAGGGGATTCAGCGACAGGAGAGATACAAGAGACATCAGAAGGAGCTGGAGCAGGAAAGCTACAAAGCACAAGTATCTCTAGTATGTACACTGAGAGGAAATCAGATTAGTTTAGAGGGTTAAGATGAGAGTAATAACTGCTCAATTATTGTGTTGTGAAGCTTTTTATTAAACAAATATAAAAGAGTCTCTCAATTATTTGTGTGATAGCCAGGTTAAGAGAGAAGTTAAATTAAACAAACACACTTTTATAAAAATAACTTTAACGATAACCACTTTCTGATTGTATTTAAGTCCTACTTCACAATATGAAGTCCATTTCTGGCACCAGTATCAGGCCAAGAAACAACCTATGGCTTGATAGGACATAGTCCCTCTGGGAGAACCTACTACTGTTATGGTACTAAATGGACATGGTATTAAAGAAAAGCTGATAGCTACTGACTTATCATTAAATCCATAGATCAACGTATTTCTCAACCTTCATTGCAGAAGCTCCTATTTGCAAATGATGCACAATTGGTCAAAGGGTAGAGCACAAGAGACTTCTGAATGCTCAACTCTCATTGGAAGATATAGTACTCATTTCCATGTCAAAGGCTCAAGGATCCTTGTGGAATAGGGGATGGCCAAAGTATAAAAGTCAGAGCCAGTGAATGACGACAGAGAAAGCCCCGGACACAACACAGCAGCTGCACATACGACCTAAGAAATTTCAGCAGCATGCAGAGAACCCAGGAAAGCCTAAGCCATACACAGTCCCCACGTGTAAACAGCATCTGGGTATACCATCTCACCTCTAGCTGTAGAGTTAAAGGAGAGGCAATTTTCTTCTAAAAATGCACCCATTGATAACTTGTCCACACTCCAGTGGAAGACCACACTTCCAAGAATATTTGGAGAGCACAAATTGGCCTTAACAGAAAAAGAAAAAAGGAGGACCTAGGTTGGGCACCAGAGAAAGTCATCTGGGAAGATTTCAGGGAGGGGCATGGATATAATGAAAACAGATCATACAGAACCCAAAACTCTCAAAGAATTTATTAGTAAAAACACACCCTACACCCACTATCTAAAAGTGAATGTAAATGAAAATTCCAATGTAACTTAATGGCAGAAAACATATATGCTCAGTGCTTGCTTTCTTAGTATATGTCTATCTTAAAAATACATAAATTGAACAACATTTTTTGGGGGCTCTGGACAGGACTTCTAGACTTACCTGAAACCCTATTGCTTTCCAGTTTGTTGCAGTTAACAAGCTGTCTGACTGCTCTTGCCAGCATAGAATAATAGCAATGTGAAGTTATTAAACAAGTTATTCCAGGAGCAACACATAGAATAATGCCTGATATATAATAAGTATATAACAAATGTTATAATAAAAGAACAACAGAAGGAACATCAGAATGGGTAAGACGTTGAGTACTCTACTGCCTAGACATCTTGGAACAGTAAGGAAGAAAGATGGTGTGTGAGCATTTTCTTTCTGACTGGGAAAGGAAGAATTAAGTATTAGTTACTGTCACTTAATGTGTAGACAGAAGTTACTAAACATCCAGTTGTGTGCAGGAGAGCACCACAACATGATAAGTCATTTTGCCTAAATGTCAGTAGCTCCCAACAGATAAATGTTACTACAAGAAGTAAGCTTTGAGCACAAGTGGCAAGTCTCCATGGACAGAGATACTTCAAAGAGGAAACAATGCAATAACATATAGAGCTTCTTATTGTTGCTAAAATTATATTTTAATTATATGGTTGAATTTATGAGATACCTTAATTACAAGATAATAAGTATAATAAAGTCAAAAATTAACCACGTAGCATTCAGAAGGAGCTGTAAGATGATAGGACATTGAATCTGCCTAACAGATGTGGAGTGATTGGTGACTTGTGCTTTGTTCTAATTGCCATTGGTTAAGATTATGCGGCATGGCTTGTGGAGCAAATTCAAGGAAAGATTCTTTAACACCAAGGAACAGCTTAAGAAAGGGTAGAATATGGACATGCATTTTTACCCAATTCATGCTAGTTAACTGTGGAAAATAGACCCCTCTAGTGAATACAGAAAACAGTTTTGTTTCCAGTCAGTGGTCTATATGCTTGTCTTATGACTTAGTATGTCACCTGGGTGGAAAGATAAAATGCAAACACTCTGTCTTAATGAAGCAAAAAATAAATAAACAAATACATTAGTAAGCTATTAAGAGAAAAAAAAGTTCGGAAAGAATGATATTTTAAATATTCTCAAATGAGATAGAGCGAGGTAGATTTCCAAAGTGGCTGTACTAGTTTGCATTCCCACCACCAATGAAGGAGTGTTCCTCTCTCCCCACATCCTCGCCAGCATGTGGAGTCACTTGAATTTTTGATCTTAGCCATTCTGATGGGTGTAAGATGGAATCTCAGAGTTGTTTTGATTTGCATTTCCCTGATGACTAAGGAGGTTGGGCATTTATTTAAGTGTTTCTCACCCTATGAGCATCTACAGGAGGAGGAGGAGGAGGTAACCCTCAGTCATAGTCATAGAGGAGGGGAAGAATGAGAGGATACAAAGGATGGGATAACAATTTAGATGTAATATGAATAAGTCAATAAAATATATCTTAAAATATTCTCAAATTTTGGCCTGGAGGCAAAACATTACCCTTTATTCACATTAATTGGACAATTTCTCTCTGTCTAAAGTAAGTATTGCTTCTTCAGTGATTGAGATCTGAAATTTTCACTGGTGGCTGTTTGTTTCTGAGTTAAGCATTGAGAAATAAATGTTTCTGAATTCTCTGACAAAGAAAGTGGGAGAAAAGAGAGAGAGCGAGAGAGATGAGAAAGAGATTTACTGAGGGAGGACAGGCATGGGTGGAAAGAACATGGCGATGGTGGGCTGACAACCATCAGATTTTTATCTTATACATGCATGGGATTAACAAAGAACTAGTTCAAGAAAAGTTATCAAAACTAAGCTATAATAATAGCTTCCATTGGCAAAGCTTTCTGGTTTGGGGAAGCTATTCTTCAAGGAGAGAGCATTCTTACACACTGTCACCTCTACAGACCAGCTCCATGGAAATGCAAAGTGAGCCAAACTGCAACACTCAGAACTAATTTCAAGCCATAAACAACTAAGTTTTCTCGTTGCTCCATTGTTTTACCCACTATTTTGAAATGTAATTTTAGTGTCATTAGTAGCACAGAGATTTAGACTAACAACAGCGCTCAAACCCATAAGTTGCCAAGGACCAGTGTAGTGTAAGTGTTAGAGCAGGGCTCGAATGTCCTCCTGCCCTTTCCTCAGGACTCACCCTGGATGAACCCTGTGTGTCATTGTGAGTCTACACTGAGATTTATTTTAAATGTAAATTATGCACTAGAGTTTGGAGGCTCAATATAAATCATTTGTTAGCCTGTCAAGAATTTTATATCTAGTACATCATACAAAAACTATTTTTTATATAAGAAGTATCTTCCAGAAGTTAAATGGTTTTACCTGTTTCTTTTTAGCTTATTTTTATAGAACCATCCTTATCATTATTTTCTGAAGCTCCATGCATTCATCATACCTAAACGAAAAAAAAAATAGCTAATGGAGAACCAAGTGTTTTCCAAACACTATTCAGTTACAGCACATCAACCTTGCTTTCAACCTCAAAAAAAATCCTCATAGACAAGCCTTATAATGTGGAACAAAATAGATCTGAAAAGAATTTTTCTCCCACCTTGATTGAACAATTCATTGTGTACACCACCCATACTTTCATTTGCATCATAACTTTTTCAATTCACCCTGGCCCATCAAGTCATATCTCCTTATTATATGAACTAATGTCAATGAGAGTTGACCTACATTATAAAATGCAATTAAATAAAATTAAATATAATCATTGTTTTAATCAATAGATAAAAGTATACATTTTTCAACTTTTATACATGATATGAACATCTTGAGATAAAAGCCAATCTTAGTAATTATTTGGACAACATTTTGGGAAAAATTAGCTTAGTCCCCAAAACTTACTATGGCATTGTTATCCTTTATTTCCCATTTTCCAAAATAGATGTTAGGCTTTTATAATAGAAGATTTTTTTTACTGTATAGAATATTCAGTTCTACAGAAAATTTCAGTGTAAGTAACTTCTTCTCCCAGAAAGTCTTTATCATCATTTTGTTATTATTCATAGATAATCTGTTCTGTATTAAATATTCTTTGTAATAAGCAAAAATAAAATACTGAATGCGGTTATGTTGAGGTATTTCTTAGCTAGCTATATAAAGATTTATTTCATTCAATATTTACTCAGAGAAGGTTTACCAGGAATGAATAGATAATTTGCATCTCACGTCATCAGAGAGACCCCTTGAGGACCCAACTTGGGTTGAGAATGCCAAGCCCTGTTACTAGGCTGATTTGTTGCCCTAGAAGCATGGAAGTTCAGCTTATTCTGCACTGCTCTTCAGCTTAATTATACAGAATGAGTTTTGATTGCCATGCATTTAATATTAGGTGTGGTGATTCTCCAAGCGTGTGTACTCAGGGTGTCTGCATTCCAAGTGGATCTCACATACAGAGAAGGTCTTTGGATGTGATCAGAGCATCCATGATGCTGGATTAAAATTCTTCTGCAGCACACTAATTTCCATAGTCTTTGTACAAGTTAGCATCCCCACCAGTGGTGTATAAGTGTCCCTTTACTGTGTGTCTTTGCTGTCGTATGCTCTCATTTTTAGTTATTAACCTTGTCTTTTTTCACTGGGATAAGATGACATCTCAGAGTAGTTTTAATCTTCTCTTTCCTAATGGCTACAGGTGTTGAACATTTAAGTGTTTCATAGTTATTTGTGTTTATTCTTTTGAGAAGTCTCTGTTTAGTTCTATACCCCAGTTTTCACTATTCTTGTTTAATTTTTTTCAGACCATATGTTTTCATCATATTCTTCATTCCACCAGAACTCCTCCCGGATTCTTTCCACCTCATGCTATTTCTTTCTTTCTCAAAGAGAAAAAAGAAAAAGAACTGGAAAAAAAACAGCAACAATAACAAAACCCAATAAGACAAAAAATACAAAAAGAAAGAGAAAGGAAGGGAGGAAAGAAAGAAAGAAAGAAAGAAAAAAGAAAAAAGGAAAGAAGAAAGAAAACAAACAGCACACAGAAATCGAGTGTATTTTGTGATGTGCAATGACAGCCGGGCATGTGGCCTGCCCTGGAGTGTGTTTGAAATACCCAGGTATACTCCATTGAAGAAACTTGATTTTCTTTTCCCTAGCAAGAAAGTAGCTTCTTGGTTAAGAGTTTAACTTTGTGTGCACATCCCCTCTCAGTCATGGGATTTGCTTCTGGTTTGAACTTGTGTAGGTATAGTACATGGTGTCACAGTCTCTGTGAGTGCATATGTGCATCAGCATGCTTCTCTCCAGAAAACTCTTTCTTTAGAGTCATCCATGACCTCTGCCTAATTCTCCTGCTTCCTCTTCCACATAGAATCCTCAGCCTTGAGAGGAGTGTATACTCCCTTTTTAATTTGGGTTACTTGTTTTCTTGATGTTCAGTAAAACCAGATATGCCTTCCTATACTTTTAACTCTATATGAAATAACATAACTTGAAGGAGATTATTTCACCCTTGGCACACCTCTTTCTAAGTACATTTCATAGCTTTAATAAATTTGAAAAATAATTTATACTTTATGGATTTATTGGTTTTATTGAATAATAGAACTTGAACTAGCTTATGATGAAAAACATTTTAACGTACCCAACTTCAAATTTGCAACAAATAGAGTCAGACTCTGCAAATGTTTTTACTTTTAAAATACAGTTTATCACAAAAGCATAATTAGTAGAGTCTGTGATATTAAAAAATAAAAACTTTATAAAATATTAGACTATTCCATTGGTATGCTTCTGTATTTTTGTATTTCTTTTACAAATGTCATAAAAATGTACTTCTTGTCTCCTTCACGCCCTCTAAGTCACAATCTCCTGATTTATTGGTAAGGATTTTCTTCTCAATTCACTCCAAGCCTCTTCTATACCCAGCATGCAGAGATCCTACTCAGTCAAAACCCCCGACATTAGTGGCAGGATGGCAGGTCCTTCCTGGTTGCTTTCTAAGCCTCTCAAATATTCTGTGCCTTTCACTGTCAGGCTTCATTCTCTTAGGTCCCATTTTCCGGTGGACACTTATCTTTCTCCTCATCCTCTTCTTGAAAAATCCCACAAATTCCAAGCTGACAACTGTTACATAAATTTCATGTGAGTAACTTCAAGGGCTCCGCTGTTCCATTTGCCCAAAGATCAAAACACAAAAATAAGAAAGTCTCTCAACCTAATGCATAATTTGGCACATAGTCAAGGTTTTGTGCCCCGCACCATCTAACTGCATATCCATATATCATTGCACATGTATTACCAGCCAAGTTTTCAACTTGAAGAACTAACAGCTTGAAAAGGTCTCCTAAATTTATTAGAGTGTTTTCTCTTCGGTGACTTTCATCAAGCTTTTCCAAGATTGAGAAATGTTCGTGTGGGTTGACAAGGAGGTGTCTTAATGCATAAAGCACTTGCTCAAGTGTGAGGCCAGAGTTCAAGTCCCAGAAACCTTCCCAGACTTAGATGTTGTGGTGTACATATTTAATTCTGATAGGGTAAGGTGAGATGGGAGGCAGAGACAGGAGACCATCCTAGCACCTACTGAACCAACCAGCCTAGTGTACACGGCACTAAACAACATATGTCCTCCATTGAATAAGGTGGACTGTGAAGTCTAACACCAAACATTTTCCCTTGATGTTCACACATAAACTATGTTACCAAAAAACACTACACTAACACACCACACACATATGCACACTACACCTACACATCACACATGGTATACAATAAATTTAAATAAATTAAATAATAAATAACAAAACTTAAAAAGAAGTGCTAAAGCGTACATTCAAAAGGGTGTTTCATCTCCTCTTCAGTGTTGTTTAAAATATGAAACTTTCTGTCCTTAGAATGATGCCCAAATTTAAAGTTCTTTACTAGATAGGATGTTCATTTTTAGTTATATTTTTTGAAAAAAAATTCTATAAATTTTCATCATATATTCTCATTATGATTTCCCCTTCCCCGACTCCTCCTAGTTTCCTTTCCTTATGGGTCTTTTGCCTGTATCCTGTAGTTTCCTATACCGTGTGATGTCCCATGCTCATTTCTACATGATCCTTTCTCTTTTAAATGTAGTAATATCCAATCTTACATGCTGCCATTTTCTAATTCACACCGATCCACCTGTAAATATTTCCCCTGCTATATTTCTCCTTATTTATCCTTGACACAAATCATTTCTTCACCCAAGAAAAATCACAGCCCACCAGAATCCATCATCTCCCTGACTCCTTCATATCTACATATCTACATATCTCTTCATATCTACAGGCAGTTATTCTGTTGCTGGTATTCTATGGCTACAGTACAACACTCCTCTACCGGACCCAACTGCAAGCAGCTAGCTGGCTCATTATGTGAGCCTTTCATAATCTTTCTGGTAGCCATGCCCTTCTCTTCCATGATCTATGGCATGTCAAAAACTTTTCCTTGATCATGACATACAAAATAACCCATTCATGTCTATTACTCAACATTTGGGTTATTTTGCATTAGTAATCTTCATAGTAATTAGTCATTTAAATATTACTATTTAAAATATTATTTTGTTCACTTCCCCCTTGGATTTTTAACTGTGACTACTGCAGAGCACATACTAAATAGTAAAGATGTTGACTGTGTGTCAAGATTAATAACTATCTATTTTATGTGGCACACACTTTAATCCGAGTACTTTGGTGATTCAGGTAGGAAGATTTGAGTTTGAAACCAAGTCAGGCTTCATAGCAATACCCTGCCTCAAAAAAGAACAAATCAATAAATAAAATAACTATTCCTTTCTACAATATGAGGTTATGACATGAAGAAAGCTATCCAAAAATCAAAAAATGTACTTTCACCATATACTGATTTGCTGACACCTTGATCTTAGATTTCCTAGCTTCCTAAATGTTGAGAAATGAGGCTTTTGTGGTTTGTTTTGTTTTGTTTTTAGAGACAGGGTTTCTCTGTGTAGCCTTGGCTGTCCTGGACTAACTTTGTAGACTAGGCTGGCCTCGAACTCACAGCAATCTGCCTGCCTCTGCCTCCTGAGTGCTGCTACCACCGCCTGGGCCTTTATGGTTTGTAAGACACCCATTTTGTGTCTGTTCGAGCAACCTATGACTGCCAATCTTTGCTTTGTGTTATTGCCTATCCAATACATCAAAATACACTTCAGTGTGTTTTTTTTCATACTTTTAGTTTGTCTTATCTTCTGTTTCTCAGAAATCTCAGAAATCTCATTAAATCTTCAAGATTTAATGTAAGGTTTTTCTTGCTTTTATTTTCACATATGCATATGTAACTGCTTTAGAACTCCTCGGTAAAAATATTTTACTTTCCCCATTTTTATTTTAATACTTTTATTGAATCTGCTATGTTTTTATGAAAGCACAGAGCTCCGATTCTCTTGACATTTGACCATTTATGGTGGCTCTTGAAATTAGCTTCAATCAATATTATTTTTAAAATAATTCAAATATTGTTAATTTGATGTATTGCCAAGTATGTGAGGGGATATGTGTGTTATATGTAACTAGTTAATTTCTACTAAAAACACTTTCTGGAATTTGAACTGAAATTATAGGATTCTTCCCAACGTGTTTGGAGAAAATGAGCATCTGATGTCTTCTAAGATGAGGAAACGGATGATTTCTATAAGGTTTTTGAAATTATAGCCAGAAGCACTCTGCTTTTCTTTCTTCCACAGACATAGACTTTGACTAGTTTCTCACAAGAATTTCGTGTGTGGGTTAAATATAGTGGTGAGTATAGTCCCCACGGTCAGAAGGTATAAGCAGAAGTTCAAAACCAACCCAGTGTACCTAGTGAGCTCCAAACCAGACTGACCACATGACATAAAGAAGTTTTAATCATCACTAGTGTAAACTTAATTATCTTTGGAGTTTAATTTTCCATTCACTATATTGCCATGTTCCCCTAGCTATTTGCTGATCACATAGGATTTTATTCAAGAAATATACTTCTTTCAGTTTTTCTAGTTTTTTTTTTCTGTTTGTCTTCTTGTACTGGCTTAAACACCAATTAAGAGAAAAGTACTAAGAATTTCACTGGTAGGTGGGGTTATAGCTATAGGTTTATTTACGCGGGGCTTTTATTGGATAGGGGTCTATTTTTCCTACTTTTTTTGTGCTGGGAGGGTTGTTTTAAGCAAGAATGGATTTTTACCTTCAGTGTAGTCATTAATTCCTACTTTGCCATTAAATTTTTTCTTTACCATGCCACACGGTAGTTGTACACACACCACTTTCTTTATTGCAAACCGTAGGATGACCAATTTGAATACATTCATACAAACACAGAATTGCCCAAATGAGGACATCCCAGAGTGAACTATTCTTTAAACATGCCTGTCAAAAAAGACAGATAAAAACTTTAGGGATGCAAAATAGTTTTTGTTGTTGTTGTTTTTGTTGTTGTTGTTTTTGTTGTTGTTGTTGTTTTTTACTAGTCAGTACTTGGGTTCCCTGAGCAATATTAGACTGGACAATACAATTGTGCTTGGCATCCCTGGAGGGACAGTAAGGCTAGCACTGCATCACAGCCAATCCAGACAAAATAGTAATATGCAGTATGGATTTACTCAGAAAATAACTTTGATTTAAATTTTATTATTTGAAATTCATACTGTGATTATGAAGGAAAATATCTTACTTACTAGAGAATTATTCTTAAAATATTGGAGTATGAAACATTAATGTCTCCAATGCATTTTCAAGTATCCTCAAGAAAAAACATAAAAATATTGCAGATCCTACCTGCTGACAATGTGATAAAATAAAGTAAAACAAATACAAACTAATGTTGAATTTTGGTTTATTTATATAATTTATTTGATTTATTTACTCTAATTTTATTTTATTTATTTTTAATGATACTTTTCAAGGGTTTATTTACTTTTATTTTATGTGCATTGGTGTTTTGTCTGCATGTTTGTTAGTGAAGATACCAGATTGCTCTTGGAATTGGAGCTATAGATAGTTGTGACCTACCATGTGGGTGCTGGGAATTGAACCTGAGTCCCACGGAAGAACAGCTAGTGCACCCAACCACTGAGCCATCTCTCTGGAAATATTACTATAATTTTAAATGATACTTTAAAAATCTTTTTAAAAGAGGTGTACTTGTGAAAAATGTGATATACGATACAAACATATTTGGTGACAAAGAAAGTTAATTTAATTAATGTCTGAAAATTACTGAACAATAAAACACTGTTGCTTGATTGCCTTGGCTTGATGAGATAATGTTCCAAAATAGAGTAATATAAAGACAATACAAATTTAACTGGGAAAAGACAAGACTTAGTTATATTATTTTAATAAAGATTAGAAATATAGAAGTTATTTGGATTTTGCAAAATTAAATATTGATGCAAAGAATCAAACATTTTCCTCTACCAAATTTTGCCAGCATTCACTTAGAGCTTAACATTTTGTTATTTTTTCACATCACATGTGAAGAATAGATATTGGTCAATGAAGCACTTATTAATTCCAGAAATAATTAAGTTTTCTCTTAAATGGATAATACAAGGTTTCATCTCTAAGCAATATAAAATTTATGCTGGACAATAAAATTATATTTTCCCTCTATTATACACAGAAACCCAATTTTATTGTGCTTTCAATTGCATTTACACACCATTACCCCATGGTCTAGAATACTGGCCCATGAATTTCAAAGCAATGTACAGAATTTTGCCATACAACTAACTCTCACTGGAAAAAAAAATTCTTTGCCTTGTGCAATGAAACTATAGGGTTCACAGACTCTGGAAATGGAAATGTCTCATTAGGTCATCTTACCCATTATTTTGAAAAATTATTATACCATATATGGTCTCCATTTCCAACTGTTTTACCCAGTTAGAATTTTAACAGCCCTACCATTATAACTTTCTCTGAAAACTATTCCATAATGCCCTAAGGATTCTCTCATACTACGTGTACATTTTCCACAAAGAACTTAAAATAAAGAGTGAAATAGCAAATGGTTGTATAGCTCCATCTAAACTGAATGTCTTCATTGATTTCCTCCATGAGTGTTCTTCTTTCTAGTTTCTAGATGTTTTAGATTTAGAAGCAAAATGAAAAAGATTTTAAAAAAAAGATGAAGTGATCTCCCTCCCTCTTTTCCTCCCTCTCTTTCCTCTCTTTCCTTTTTCCTTTTCCTTCTCTTTCTTTCTTTTGTTCATTCAGTCTTTCTTTCTTAGTGCTGTGCTTTATCTGATGAAGCAATATATAGTAGAGATGCAAAGCTTCCACAGGACTCAACCAATGAGGGCTCATTATTCTCTGTTAACCATGAATGCAATAATTCTTTCCTAAAGTAGAGATGTCACCACAAAATCGAAGTAATATGTTAAAATAAGGCATAAAACAATGCTTTAAAGAAACAAAGGTATTCTAAACAAACATTTATATATCACAACAGATGAACATACAAGAGGGATTTTGTCCTATTCTCATTTCTATAAAAAAAATTACTTATTCTCAGAAGTAATACGCTATACAAGTCAGGTCTGTTGACGTGAGCACGTGATCCAATCCCTGATACTTGGGAGGCTGGAAAACAATCCAAGTCTAAGGTCTGGCTAGACTCCAACAGTAAGTTCAAGGCCATTCTAAACAATTCAGCAACACTTTGACTCAAAATAAAAATAAAAAGAGGAATGGGAACACAACTCAACAGCAGCGTGCTTACCTAAAATGTGTGAAGGCCTGGTTCAGTCCCTAGTGGCACACACATGTAAAGCTATAGAACCAGAGCATTTATTCCAATGATAATTACACTCTTATAGAAAGGCACAAAGAACTGTGTTAGATTCTTATTCAGTCCTTTCCTTTTAAGACTTGGCTCACAAGCTTTTGAAGTCAAAATTAGTATGTGCACAAAACATTATCAAATAGCTATGATGGACAGATTATATTATCATTAAAATAAGCAAACCCAGATCTCTGGATTTCTTTATCATTTCCATATTAATGTAATACAAAAATAACACTATGATCATGTCTAAAACACATACTTTCATACCACAAGAAAACAAAAATGATTATTAACTAGTAATTTAACTCACCATGAAATATTTATCTTAAGATATGAAATAAAGTTAAAAATAATTGTTACTATACTTTTATAAATTTTGTTTTTTATTTTTTGTATTTCAGATATCTCTGTAAATCCCATAACTTAAAACTAATATATAATACCCACTCTAGCCATGATGCAAATCAAACATAACTTGAGAAAAATAATCAAATAGCATTGGTCAAAATTCTCATTATGTGTTCAATTATAGAGTGAGAATAAAATACTGTACCTGATTCTTAGGTAGGAAACAAAACTGCAAACATCTGATGAAAGTTTAATGTTAAAAGATCTGTATTTTGCCAAGCCTGATGACGTACGCCTGTAATCCTAGCACTCACAGAAGGCAGATCTCTGTGAGGTCCAGGACATTCTAGGCTACAAAGTGAGTTCAGGCCAGTCAAGGCTACACAGAAAAACTCTGTCTCGAAAAACAAAATGTGTGGTGTGTGTGTGTGTGTGTGTGTGTGTGTGTGTGTGTGTGTGTGTTTCTAACCAATGAATTTGTAACTGTACTTACAAGCAAGAAAGAATTATTAGTAAAAAAAAGTATTAGTAAAAAGAATCCTATTAGTAAAACCTTGCCAAGAGAAAGCACTACAGTCATCCTGTGTTGCATCAATAACCATGTGCATAGAGCATTATCAAGAATCATCAATATTTTTAGGTTTTCCATGACACTCATACAGAACAAACAAACAAATACAATTTGTGGAGCATGCATATGAAGAAAGAGGCTGAAGAATAAACATGAACAATACTTTAAGGTGAATGTGTTTACAGTTGCATAAAACAAACAAGGATATCTACTTCTGCATTAAATATGATGTAGAAAAAAAGCTGTAAAAAGAATGTTGCAAGTCTAAACATTTTAAGCACATAATTGTCGAACTAAAATATTTATTAGACTTTAAATATCAGATGGACAGCATAAAATATCTAGGGTAACACTCAATTAAATGTATTAATGCCAGTTATAAATTTAGAACAACTATACAAACAATAAATAGTTTACATGAGACACTACTACTTATTTATTTATTTATTTATTTATTCACTTTGCATTCTTATCATAGCCCATTGCCTCCTCTCCTCCTAGTCCCACCCTCCTTCCTTCTTGCCCCTGTCCCCACTCACCTACTCTTCAGAAAAGAAGAGAGATGCACACACCAACCCACCACAGCGCGTCAAGCTGCATCAGTACTGAGAGCATCCTCTTCCACTGAGTCCAGGTGAGGCAGCCCTGTCAGAGAGAAGTGACTTAAAAGCAGGCAACAGGAGTCTATGACAAAGACAGTCAACCCTTCCCGTACTAGGCCACCCACATGAAGACTAGATGTAGGGCATCTAGGTCAAGTCCATGCATGGTCCTGGATTGGTATTTCAATATCCATGAGACCCTCCACCCCCCCCCACCATGGAAAAGAGCCAACTCCTGACAACTTAAAAATAGTCTGCTATGCTTATACAGTCTATGCTATGCTATTGCAGAACCTAATAGCTGTCCTTTGTGAGGTTCCACCCAGCAGCTGATTAAAATAGATGCTGACAGTCACAGCCAAATATTAGGCAGAGTTCAGGAGCTCCTTTGGAAAAGTTGGGGGAAGGAAAGAAGGGGCAGGATGAGACAGGAACTCCACAAGAAAACCAGCAAGGGCATTACCATTTTTAAATGGCAGAACTAGAAACTAAACCCAGAGAGGTTTGGTTCCAAGGACATGTTTTTCTCATTACAGAAAGGTATCCTCCATTTTTCATATCATTTGCTTTGCATATATTTTATCATAAAATTGTAACACAACATCACATTTTCTCTTAGAAGTAAACTTTTTATATCCCATCAAATGAATAATTTTAAGGCTACTTAAAAGACTAATTTTTGATTGTATTATGTCACTCTTCTGAGATCACAGGTGAGAATTTTTTGTTGAGTTTTAGCAGTTGTCTTGTGTAAATGTCACATGCTGACTAGTAGCATACTGATGTTTTTTAATTCTGATACAAAAGAAAGCAGTCTTTAATCAACTTGTAAACTCTAAGAAGTTAAGCAAGGCCAGTCCCAGGAGCCCCACTCCTTCCCTATTGACTCCATGAAGCCTTCTGATCACAAGACATACACAGCAGACATTGCTCCCTGTGGATCTAAGGAAAGTTAAGAATTTTAAGTACACAGTGCATTTTCCCTCAAGCAAATTTCCTGACATTTTTTTGGAATATTTCCTCCATTCCTTTCCCAAAATAATCTATGTGGCTTTTCTATAATAAATGTTACTGCTTGAAACCACTTTAGAAGACTATGCACAAATAAGCATTTATAAAAACTCCTACAATTTAAGTTATCAACAAAGAAAAAGAGAAACCCTCATAAATAAAATACACAGGGTTGTTAAGAAAGCTTCACACAAATGTTATACTGATGGGTAATGACATTTACCAGCATTTATAACTAGTGTAGTATCTCCATGAAAAGCACTGCAGAAAATACATTTCCATACAAAGTTCACTAAACTAGCTTTGCTGAAAGCATTGGTGCAGCATAGAGTTACTGAGAAGTTCTTTCTTTTTAAGTTCCATTTAGAAAACATCATTATTTTGAGTTAATAGTCAAGCTACACGTTGAACCATTGATGTTATATTGTTCCTTTGTCATTGTGCAGAATATATATTTTTTCTGCAAGTTTAAATAAAGTCTGTACTAAGCTCTTATACTGCTAAATAAACTATAAAGTAGTGAGGGGTCCATAGATCCTCCATCTAATAAGTCACCAAACATTCCCTGCAGATATCCTTCTTTTAAATGTGTTAGAGGCGTTGGAAAGATCACTTAAAAATCAAACTTAGTTCTCTATTTTTATAAAGGGAGTGGCTTTTTAATTCTCTAATGAAAAGAAGCTATTGTGGGTTCTGAATGCAGCCTTTCTAAGGCTATGCTTATAATTATGTCCAAGCATCAGTGGAAGGAAGAAAATACAATCAGAGAATGAGAATGAAATGTTGGGGCATTAAGCTGTCAACAGATTTATGTTATCAAGATTACTCACATTTGAATATTACATTTAAAGATCAGGGTGAAGTTCAGAGCTGTTAGTGTTTGCATTTCTCTCCAAGCCTTCAGGAAATGCAGCAGAGAGTGTGATTTGGATTGAGCATCATTTTGTAAAGCTTCCAATGTCTTCTGACCTTCACAAGGACAAACCTTCCGATCAAGATTCCATCCTCTTTTCTGTTTCTCACTCCAATGTCACATATTTCTCCCTATTATGGAAATTCTAATCCAGTTCAATGAATTGATCATGAGCAATATATTTTTAAAGTGATTTCTTAGAAAACTGTTAACAGATGAAGGCAAATGAGATTTGCTCTAGTTTATTAAAGCATTTTCTTTTTCATATATATCTGTATTATTACACATATATACAATAAACTACCTACAGCAGGAAGAACCATGACAGAATCAGGAATTATATAAATGTTATATTCTTAGTGCTTTGGCTATTTGTATTTGGCAGCCTTGAAGAAAACATCTTTCCTATCTTCATGAGTCTAAAATTCTGAATATACATCAATATATATCATATCTCATCATCATCAACTTAAAACATCTATCTAAACCTAAAAATATCTTAACCCCTAGCAACTAAGTTTAATTGTAAAATTAAACTATTTGGTCTTCAATTCCATCAGAGACTAGAGAAGGAATAAAATTAATTACCTGAGTATACAGGGAGCGCAGGTTAGCAGCTTCCCCAATGAGAAGATGACAGAGACAGCTTGCTGCCTGAATAGTCACCCAAAACTCTCTATAACATGCATCATCTTGAGCCTTCTGGCCCCATATATCTGACAGACATATTTGTGAGGCAGGACCTATTGAGGACTTGCTTTTACCCTGGCAGAGGTTGGCCTTTGCCTCTGCCTGCATTCAAACTTGCCCGTTTTTATGCAGAATTCTGTCTGTGGTAGAAATAAGGATATTTTGCCCAGTATTTTCTTGATTATCACTTAGCAATAGCATCAAACTACTGAAGTTCTAATTTTTACATATGAGAATAAGATAATGATAGATACAGGATACCCGATATTATGTTATATGATGTATATTAAGTGAGCATGAAAAGGGTAGGAAAGGAGGGAGGAGTATCCCAGACAGAGACAGAGACAAGAAGAGTAAGAAGAGAGAGAGGAAGAGGAAGAAAAGAGAGAGGGTAGAGAGGGGTGGAGAGAGAGAGAAAGAGAGAGAGAGAGAGAGAGAGAAAGAGAGAGAGAGAGAGAGAGAGGAAGTAGAGAGAGGCGGCCATGTGGAAGGTTTGTCCTTTTATGTGGTCCTTGGCAGGGCCATGCCCCCATGGCAGATAAGCAATGACATCACAAGAAGGCAGACTGAAGAACTCTAACAATAACCTATAACCCTTAAAATAATAAGTAAAAAAAGAATTTCATACATACATGTGTTTTGTTACAGTTTAAATTATTTATCTATCAACTAACAACTTAATCTTTAAGAATGCGTGTGTGTGTGTGTGTGTGTGTGTGTGTGTGTGTGCTTTCACAGTTATCACAAAACAACATCTTAAAGAGAGAATAATACTTGTTTCCTAAAGTAATAAGATTTGACAAAATTATTTTTAGTATGGGCAAGTGGAAGATTCATAGCATCAGAACTGAGAACAGCAGTGAATTTCTCAGATTTGTCATATTCTAACATATGTGATTTTAAGCAAGTAACTTTACATCAGCATGCTATAGTTTTTCACAATAGGAAATGTGAATATTTATGATCATTTGAGATGGCAAATAATCTTTTTTTTTCTTTAGAGATCAAGTCTGAAAACTGAATGAACACCTTAATAAACATGTTGAAAATTGATCAGATGCTATACCACTTCAGACTCAGAAGATAAGAATGCGATTTGTTAAAAGCATAAAGTTTAGTTATGGGCCAAGCCATTGATGAACTCTGCGCCAATAGTTAACAACTCCTGAGTACACAACAGCTAAAATACCCCTTAAATTCCATGTCCCCCATAGGTGTGTTCCTGGGAATATATACATATACACATGTGTTATCCTTGAGTGGCTTTTTTAATTTTATATAGTGTGCATTTACATGGAATTCTGTTCTTCACATTTTATAGGGATTTATAGCAATACCGAGAATAAAGTTATTTTATGAAAAATATCAAATATGTCATAAACCTGTGCTACAGAGTAAAATTATTTGAATGAAAAATTAAGGTTCCCTAGTTCTTAAGCCCCAAGGCAATTAAGGAGACATCCTGAAGGAGCGATGCCAGTTCGTCCCTCATTCCGTGAGTGGACTGTGAGATCCAGCAACTCTTCTCCCCAATCTTCTTAAAATTCTAGCTAATCTGCTCATGGACTTCAGAGAGTGGGGATTTAATTTTATTGTACACTTTGGAAGATTACTTAATATTCAGTTCCCAGTGTGAAGTTAATGAATATTCTCCAAAGCAAAGATGAGCCAAGAATAAAGGGGTAAGACTGCAAGGTTAAGCCATTCTGTGTAGAAGGAAAATGTTCAAACCCTGAATACTTAAAGTAGCTTTACAATTCAAAAGTTTCCTTTGTACAAGTAGGCCAAGAAGTAGAAGCACATATCCCACCTTGTGAAAGAATTGTAATGGGAAAAAAAATCCCAGAAGAACCTTATACACTAAACAGGTTATGTTCACATATAACAGAGATAACTACAGAAATGCAGATCAGAAAATGCCCTTACCTCTGTAGGAAATTTAAAAAAGAACACTTGAGAAAATAAACTCAAGTGTAAATATTTTAACAGATTAAATGGCAGGTGCAAGAAGATACTTGTTTGAAGATACATTGTTCAAGCTGGTGGAGGTAAGAGAAAGTTCCTACAGTAAAGACAGATGGAAAGATGGCTTGGTGGTTAAGAGCATCAACTATTCTTCCAGAGGACCTGTGTTGTTCATTATAGCAACCACATGGTGGTTCCCAATCATCTGTAACTCCAGTACCAGAAGATCCAATGCTTTCTTCTTGATTCCAAGAATAGCAGGTTCTTACACAGGCACACATACACACAAAAAAAATGTAAAGAAAAGGACACACATGCCTAAAACAAATGAAGATGCAGAGAGTGAAAAGATACCAGTGAGTGAAAAGATCTTATGAAAACCTTTAAACAATGTCAAGTGATTTTACCTGAAGGTACTATATGAATTTTAGGCAAGGCCTATGGAAAGCAAAAGCAGACATGAGAACTCTCTTTAAAAATTATTTATCATACAAACAAAAAGTTACAGTGTATTAAAAATTAGCGGGGATTGACTCTGACATGAACTCTGGTGCCCCCTATTTGGCCACCTCCCCTTGGTGGGGAGGCCTGATGGCACTCAAAGAAAGAATAAGCAGGCTACCAAGATGAGACTTGATAGCCTATGACCATATAGTGGTGGAGGAGGTCCCCCTCAGTCTTAGAACTAGGGGAGGGGAGTAGGGTGAAAGCGGGAGGGAGGGAGGGAGGAACGGGATGATGCAAGTGATGGGATAACAGTGAGTTGTAATCTGAATAAATTAATTAAATAATAAAAATGGTAATTAGCAAATGGTAGAGCAATCTTACAAGCTGGAAATTTTTGAAGAATATATATTGATAAGGTTGAATTGTGATGATGAGTCAGGAAAATAAACACATCAAGTATGATATTCAGACTCTGATCTTGAGTAAATAATTGAATGCCCATCACATCTATAGATTATAGACAAATGATAGATATATAGATAGATGATGATAGATAATAGATAGATAGGTGATGATATATGATAGATAGATAGATGATAGATAGAGATGTAGATAGATAGATAGATAGATAGATAGATAGATAGATAGATAGACAGATGATAGATGGCAGATAATAGATACATATATAGATTTTAGAGCGATAGATGACAGATGGATGATAGTTGGAGAGCTATATGATAAATAGATAGATGACAGATACATTGATAGATAGCTGATAAATATAGATATATGATAATAGATAGATGATATATAGGTAGATAGCTGATAGACATATGATAATAGATGATACATAGATAGATAGATAGATAGATAGATAGATAGATAGATACATACATACATACATACATACATACATACATACATAGGCACTATATAGATGCTCAATAGGTAGATAGATAAAACATAGTAGATGATAGATAGGATAGATAGATGGTAGGTGACAGAGTAGGTAGATGATAATGATGATGAAGAAAGATGATAGATAAATAGATACACTAGATAGAAGACAGATGATAGACATACATATATACATACATACCATGTATAAGTTGTATGTTATAAAACAAAACTATACATACATTGAAATAAGTATCATTCAAACCCTAGTGAAAACTGTACCACTACACTAACCCTAGAAAAAAAATAGACTTTAAGCCAGGGCCGCTAGAGTTTATAACTCCTTCCATAAATCGTAGTCTTGATTTTAGTAATTAAGGACTATTTTATTATGAAAACTCTGAGGCCTAACCTTAAGACTTGTAGCATGCCATGATTATAATAAAAGTTCTCAGACATGGCTAAAAAGATATCAGTTGGGCACCTGTAAAAAATCTGGCTGACTTCGAGCAGACAATCCACGAACTTACATTTTCAAAAGATCACTTCACGCAGTTTTAAGGTAATGAGAACCCTTGTTGGAAAAGGTGGTCTAACTTCCTTCCTGCCAACATTTCTCTCCCTCTCATTAGAGGCCAAGACCGACTGCCAAGGTATGAAGGACACTTGAGACAAATGGTCTAAATATGACTGTGTGGGGTTACCTACTTACCCCTAACCCTGATTACTTTTCTTTCTTTTCTTTTCTTTTCTTTTTTTTTTTCTTTTTATTTGTTTTGGTTATTTTTTAGAAACAGGTATATTGATTTTTTTAAAATATGTATTTATTATATATACAATATTTTGCCTAGATGTACACCTACATGCTGGAAGAGAGCACCAGGTATCATCGTAGATAGTTGTGACCCACCATGTGGTTGCTGGGAATTGAACTCAGGACCTTTGGAAGAACAGACAGTGCTCTTGACCTCTGAGCCATCCCATATCTTCCCCCTGCCCCCGGCCCCCCGTTTAGTTTCGTTTGGTTTCCTTTGTGTTTTTGTTTGTTTGTTTGTTTGTTTGTTTTTGTTTTGTTGTTGGTGGTGGTGGTTTTTGTTTTTTTGTTTTTTGTTTTTTGTTTTTTAGACAGGGATTCTCTGTATAGCTCTGGCTGTTCTGGTCCTGGAACTCGCTCTGTAGTCCAGGCTGGCCCTACCTTGTAGAGATCCATCTGCCTCTGCCTCCCAAGTACTGGGATTAAAGGCATGTACCACAGCTGCCCAGTCCTAACCCTGATTTTTTAATATGATATCAATGATTAAGTATGCAAAGAGTTTTTCAGTAGAAAAGTAGAAATCAATGAACGTATGGCCGTCAGAATACTACTTCCCTTACCAGTTGCAAGCATGAGCAGCATTGGGGCCCAATGATATCTTACTAATCAACCATGACAGAGGCTGCATTGAGCGCATAAACAAGAAAAATGACAAGACAAGCAGGTGCATTTACAGAAAGCAATATTGAAATATGTTGTGACTGATGATGAATTTCTTATGGAACTGAGAGACTGTTAACCACGCAGCAAATTAAAACTTTTCATTTATAATGTAATTAGTATATCCACTTATGACAGCTATTGACCAAGTGTTCCTACATTTGCTCATTTGGGATTATAATTTGTGATGTTCTAATTTTAGATATTGGTATTTAGATCTATTTTTAAAGTTAACATTATGTGCACCATGAGTGTAAGGAATAACTTATTACTTCATTCCTATAGATAATTAATTGAAGAAAAAGTTAGTATAATTATATTATTTTATCTTATTCATCAACCATTAGACTTATTTTATTTATTTTTTTTATTTTTTATTAATTTATTCTTGTTATATCTCAATGGTTATCCTATCCCTTGTATCCTCCCATTCTTCCCTCTCTCCCGTTTTCCCCTTATTCTCCTCCCCTATGACTGTTCCTGATGGGGATTCCCTCTCCCTGTATATGCTCATAGAGTATCAAGTCTCTTCTTGGTAACCTGCTGTCCTTCCTCTGAGTGCCACCAGGTCTCCCCCTCCAGGGGACATGGTCAAGTGTGAGGCACCAGAGTAGGTGAGAAAGTCATACCACACTCTCCACTCAACTGTGGAGAATGTTCTGCCCATTGGCTAGATCTGGGTAGGGGTTTAAAGTTTACCGCCTGTATTGTCCTTGGCTGGTGCCTTAGTTTGAGCAGGACCCCTGGGCCCACATATGTCTATCATAATGTTCTACTTATAGGTTTCTAGGACCCTCTGGATCCTTCTACTTTGCTATTCTCCCATGCTTCTCTCATCTAGAGTCCCATTAGGATGTCCTTCCCTCTGTCCCAGTTTCCTGGCTTTTCCTCCAAAAGTGAAGGCTTTTGTGGGTTAGTATGTGGGCTAGTATGCAGATATAAGTGAGTATATACCATTTGAGTCTTTCAGCTTCTGGGTTAACTCACTCATTATGATCATTTCTAGCTCAATCCATTTGTCCACAAATTTCGGGAATTCCTTGTTTTTAATAGCTGAATAGTATTCCATAGTGTATATGTGCCACAGTTTCTTTATCCATTCTTCTACTGAGGGACACTTAGGCTGTTTCCATGTTCTGGCTATTATGAATAAGGCTGCCATGAACATGGTTGAGAAAATTTTCTTGTTGTGTGCTGGAGCATCTTCTGGGTATATTCCAAGGAGTGGAATAGCTGGGTCTTGAGGAAGCCCTATTCCCATTTTTCTGAGATAGCATCAGATAGATTTCCAAAGTGGCTGTACTAGTTTGCATTCCCACCAGCAATGAAGGAGTGTTCCTCTCTCCCCACATTAGACTTATTTTAGATTATTTTAGTAATATATGTAAATAGTATCTTAGCTGATAGACAATTGAATGGGTTATAGACTTTTGATTATGTACTTCTTTCTCACTTTGTCATTAGAAATAATACAAATTAAAACTTATATTCATCCTTAGGATTAGATATACATTTTGTGTTAATTTTGAGTACATTTTGTAGAGTGTTAAAGGAACATTAATGCCAGTGTATATTGTGATAATGGGAAAAAATGGCAACAGATGGGTTGGCAGTAAGCTAACCATGAGCAGCCACTATCAGTATTACTATAAAGGAAGTACAACCTTTTTATGTGCCATAACATAACGGAGTTTCTCCCAATGAAGAGATCTTAAGTTTAATCTCTACAACATCGTTCAACACATGGCACATGCAACCTTCCACCTTCATAAATGTCTTATTCCCATAGACTTGTCATTCCTTGGTATTTAATGTTTAAATAATTTTTTACATCTAAAATCAACTCAAACAGAGAGACAAACAATATAGCATTCCTTTTGAATGTAATAAGACTTCTAATTTAACCCAATAGAGAACTCAATTTGTGTTTTTATGTCCATTTTTATTAAACATTTTTATTTTTATATATACATTTATATTAGTACACATATATACAATAAAATACCTATAGCGAGAAGACCCACGACGCAATCAGGAATTATATAACTGTTACATTCCTAGTGTTTTGGCTAATTGTATTTGGCGGCCTTGAAAAAAATATCTTTCCTATCTTCATGAGTCTAAAATCCTGAATGTAAATCAGTATCTATCATATCTCCTCATTATCAACTTAAAACATCTACCTATACCTAAAAACGTCTTAACTCCTAAACAACTAAGCTTCATTGTAAAACTAAACTATCTGGTCTTCATCCCCATCAGAGGTTTGAGAAGGAATAAACGTGATTACCTGAGTGTGCCAGGAGTGCAGGTTAGTAGCTTCCCAAATAAGATAATGACAGAGACAGTTTGCTACCTGAGCAGTCACCCAAACCTCTCTATAACATTAGAGCATCATCTTCAGCCTTCTGGCCCAATATATCTGACAGACATATTTGTGGCTTTCCTTACAACAGAATAAGGGCTAAATAAGGGTAAAGGGTAAAGGTACAGGCTGCCAAACCTGCCATCCTGAGTTGAATCTCTGATGGCTTCATTGTGGCATGAGAGAACCAGCTCCTGCTAGCTATCCATTGTCTTCTTTGTGCACATGAGAGCAGACACACACACATATACTTCACAAATAGAATTTAAATTGTTTAAATAATTTATGACTGGAGCCTATAAAGATGTCTTAGTAAGCTGTATGGCACACAAGCCTGAGGACCTGAGTTCAGATCTCCAGCCTTTACATAAAATTCCCAGTGTAGAGGCACTGGTCTGGAACCCTAAATCTACCAGTTAGATACCGCCATTTTCCTAGAGCTCACTCTCCGGACAATCTCACCACCACAGAGGGACTGTCAGCTTCAATGGCAGATTCTCAATAAAGTCATAAAGAGAGAGCAATAAACGAGGACACCCAGTGTCAATCTCTGGCCTCCACATGCACATGCACATGCACACGCGCACGCGCACGCACACGCACACACACACACACACACACACACACACACACACACACACACACACGACTATGTATGCCAAAATAGGAAAGCCCTGATCTTATGTTGTTTCTCTGCACTATGCCTGAAAAATGGAAGCTAAGTGAAATCTGACTGGATTTAATGTAAATTGAGAGTAATCCCTTGATTTGTCTGCTTCCTAAGCCTGAAGTTAAGCCTTAGATAAATATTTAAAATGCTACAAGTATTTATAAATCCTTACCTTTAACACTTCAAAAGTGATAAAATATTTTAAAAATATAATGCTGTTGAAAAAAATAAACTGTCAACCAAAAATACATATTATAGAAATCAAAAAAAGAAAAATTGAATGATTGTTATTTTCAGAGCATCCTGAAAATTTTGTAGTTAGATTTCAATTTTAATTTTTACACAATTTCACTGTTTTAATAACAAAAGTATATTGATTAGATGGAATCATTGCATATTCTAATGAAAATGAGATCACTGAGGGTACATGCTTGAAATAATATCAAGCATAATTATAGTTTAAAATTTTTAAATTGTATTATACATGAGTTGAAAAAGCTTTTCCACAGGAATTTAACAACCTACATTTAAATAATTGAGACCAGATTTAACAAGAATAAATTAAAAAAAAATAAAATAAATAAAAAATAAATAAAAAATAAAATAAATAAATAATTGAGACCAACTGGACTAGACAGAATGGTGAATGACTTTGTGTATGTGCAATAGGAAAGTACAAATGAAAAGGGCTTAAGAGAAAGAAGGCTGTTTTGGGACTCCTTTCCCTTTGTGAAGGGGTGTGTGTGTTTGTGTTTGTGTGTGTGTGTGTGTGTATGTGTGTGTGTGTGTGTGTGTGTGTGTGTGTTTGTGTGTGTGTGTGGTGTGTGCTTGTGCGTATGCGAAGAACACTGGATATGTTTTACATTCTCTTAGTAAATCTTTAAGGGAGGAGTATATCATTGTTATTAAAGAAAAAGAACTTCTCTTAACTTTATTTTACAGAACTGAGCTTTTATTTCCATTTGAACTAACTCTCATCTCCCATTTATTCTGAATACCTTTACAATTCATGTACAATCTAGGCTGGTAAACTTCCACTGCATTTCTCATTTTTGAAAATGTGTCTAATAGTTACCTTTGCCCCATTATGCAAGCCACTTTCAAGAGGTAATATAACTTGTGTGCTGTCTTTAGCTGTTTGAGTTTCTGCACCACCCATGAAACCACAGAAAATCCATCCTCCTTTGCAAAACCAGACCCCCAACACAGGGTTTACCTTCTGAGCTAAGTCAGTTAGAAATAGGTCGTTTATGTGTAGTGTGGTCAGGCTTCATATGCTGTCTCATAAACATAGAGATCCATGCTCTATGCTGGATAGTCTATATTTCCTATCTCATGATAAGCAGAAATTTGTCCACATTACCCCAAATTATAAAAGTTGAGTTATAGCTTATTATGAAACAATAAGTCTAGAATGCCAGCATCAAAGATGTCTGGTGATAGTCATTAATATTATAGCAATAGTTGGTTGCTTACTATGTCCTGTCATATATGTGTCTCTGCTCTTACTGGAAAAGAGGACAAAACTATAGAGACAATAAAAAGAACAGTCATTACAAGAACATTAAATGAATAGCAGAATTTTAAGCAGTAAAATTCAATTTTTTAACAAAGGATAACGGGGATGCATCAACATACATTTTCAAAATCTTTAAATTAAAACATCAAGAATAAGCCCCAGTGTAATCTGTGGGGTTTAGGTTACCATAAAGTATCAGGGTAGATACACCATATATAACAATGGTACCATTCTGGTACACAATATTGATAATAAAAGAGACAGTACATGTGTGGAGTACAAGACTCTGAACTTTCCATTCTATTTTTCTTGGACTAGAAAATTCTATTTTTTAAAAGTAAGAAATAGTTTAAGTATTTAACGTATCTGATGCCACCCACATCCAGGGTTGATATTCTAACCTCAACTACCACAATTCAGAAATCCATCAGAGATCCATACACAGGCCAATCTCATGCATACAACTCCTCATTGACTCATTTCCCACGTGCTCATGTGACAAGTGAAGCAGATGTTCTAGTCATTGTGACACACACATAGATCAGGCTAAGCATCTCCTTCTCCTACCTGTCCCCAAAGCCTTATACTTACTTCTTAAAGTCATTAAAAGTCGCCCAAGTTTTAAATTGTTAGGCTTTAAAGGGGTATTGCCTCTTAAACATGAGCTCCTAAAAATCAGAATGAGTTTCACACTTCCAACCTATAATGAAAGAGAATACACATTTTTATTTTAAAATTCAAATTTGGAAGATGGAGAAAAAGAAGAGTCACATCAAACAAAACCAAAGTCCAGTGAAGCCAATGGAAAACTGGACACAATCCAGCTTTGTGCCCTGCTTAGGAAGTACACTCGTTTGGCAGCTGAGATTTTCTGCTAACTGCACCCCTCATCTGCATCTCTTCTTGGTAAGCTCCCCATAGTCCTGGCATCTTCAATATTTTGGGGTCCATACTAAAGCTTTGATTCACCTTTACAGCTTCATGAAATGGGCTCCTGCAGTCTGTCTGCATGTACTCTGACTCTAATTCACAGAGACTATCCTTGGATAGTCTCCATCATAGCCAGTATTGCTTATTTTATGTCTTTTTAAAATTTTTTTATTAATTTATTCTTGTTACATCTCGATGATTATCCCATCCCTTGTATCCTCCCATTCTTCTCTCTCTCCCATTTTACCCTTATTCCCCTCCCCTATGACTGTTCCTGGGGCAGATTTCCTCCCCCTGTATTTGCTCATAGGGTACCAAGTCTCTTCTTGGTAACCTGCTATCCTACTTCTGAGTGCCACCAGGTCTCCTCCTCCAGGGGACATGGTCAAATATGAGGCACCAGAGTTCATGTGAAAGTCATACCACACTCTCCACTCAACTGGGAAGAATGTTCTGACCATTGGCTAGATCTGGGTAGGGGTTTAAAGTTTACCACCTGTATTGTCCTTGGCTGGTGCCTTAGTTTGAGCGGGACCCCTGGGCCCAAATCTGCCTATCATAATGTTCTACTTATATATTTCTAGGACCCTCTGGATTCTTCTACTTTGCTATTCTCCCATGCTTCTCTCATCTAGAGTCCCAATAGAATGTCCTCCCCTCTGTCCCAGTTTCCTGGTAAGTGAAGGCTTTCATGGGACATGCTCCTTGGGGTAGTATGCAGATATAAGTGAGTATATACCATTTGAGTCTTAAGTCAGTTAGAAGAAAAAGTGGGGAAGAGCCTGGAACATATTGGCACAGGAGACAACTTCCTGAACAGAACACCAACAGCCCAGGCCTTAATGTCAGCAATTAATAAATGGGACCTCATGAGGCTGAGAAGCTTCTATAAGGCAGGAGACACTGGCAAGAGAACAAAGTGACAACCTACAGACTGGGAAAAGATCCTCACCAACCCTACATCTGACAAAGGTCTAATATCCAAAATATATAAAGAACTCAAGAAATTAAACACCACCAAAACAAATAACCCAATTGAGAAATGAGGCTTGGAACTAAACAGAGAATTCTCAACAGAGGAATATCAAATGGCTGAGAAACACTTAAAGAAATGCTCAACCTCCTTAATCATCAGGGAAATGCAAATCAAAACAACTCTGAGATTCCATCTTACATCTATCAGAATGGCTAAGATCAAAAATTCAAGCGACACCACATGCTGGCAAGGATGTGGGGAGAGAGAAACACTCCTTCATTGTTGGTGGGAATGCAAACTAGTACAGCCACTTTGGAAATCTATCTGGTGCTATCTCAGAAAAATGGGAATAGGGCTTCTTCAAGACCCAGCTATTCCACTCCTTGGAATAGACCCAGAAGATGCTCCAGCACACAACAAGAAAATTTTCTCAACCATGTTCATAGCAGCCTTATTCATAATAGCCAGAACATGGAAACAGCCTAAGTGTCCCTCAGTAGAAGAATGGATAAAGAAACTATGGTACATATACACGATGGAATACTACTCAGCTATTATTTTATGTCTTTAAAACCTAGATGACATTTCCAAGTTCTGCTAATGCTCAAGAGGTAGCCTGGCCCCCGTGTAATCACAGTTGTCTCATCTCCTGTGTGCTGATCCTGAGGACACCTTCCACTATGCTGCTATAAAACATCAGATCTGTAATGGTAGTAAATCTCTTTCACAATTACAGTTACTGTGTTGCTTCTGTTCTCTTTCCCCAAAACTTTACATGTACCACCACAAATTTGCCTCAACAAACCTAATGTTCCATATATCTTTAGTTTTGTTCCCCATTGCAGTAATAAAAGCAACATAATAGAAAGACGATATATGAGAGCATAATTCCATATTGCTGTCCTTCATTGTAGAGAAGCCAGGTGGCAGGAATTGGAAACTGCTGGCCACACTAAATTCACCGTTGCGAGCAGAGGGTAAATAACAAGTAAATGCATTCATGCTAGTTCAGCACTCTTCTCTCTTTTAACACATTCTAAAGTCAGGCACATGAAATGGAGCCACTCACATTGATAGTGGGCCTTTGAACTTCAACTAACCCAAGTAAGAAAACCGCTCACAGACATACATACACATATACCAACTTAATGTAGGCAATTCGTCACTGAGGCTCAACCACAGGTGATTTTTACATTGTGTCAAATTGACCGTTAAAATCAACCATTGTCATAAGTAAAAATTAAACCCCAAGGATTATATGCCCAATTATTAATGCCATTACAATGCATGTAGGCATGAACTTTGTCAAGCCTACTTTATTTGGGGTTCTTTAATGCTTATACCTCTCTCTCAGCCCACCTACCCAAGATAGGAAAGAAAAGAAGTTAGTGGGAACAGGAGAATGACAGCTTTTTAGACTCAGTTCCTTGGAGTGATTTCACTGCCGTAGTCCGCAGGATTCCAGCAGACCTGTCCAATAGCAAACCAGCAATTCAGCAAAGGTGACTACAACCGCAGCAGCCAGAACATGGAGCAACAACCAGAACTTCAAAGAATTCTCTGGAGCAGTTCTCTCTAGGAGCGTCTCGAAGCGGAGTGATAAACAGCCAAACAATAGAAAGTTATGCCAAGACCAAAAAGGCAAGCCTTGGTTTTGGGACACACACACACACACACACACACACACACACACACACACACACACACACATACACACACACACATGTCAAACATCACCTATTCTCTCACAAATCTGTTTCTAGCAGAAACACACTGCACACCCTCACACAAGTCTGTCTCACATCCCGCACTTGGGAATCAAAACAAAAACATGTTTATATCCACTAGAAACACAAGTAAATGTACTCACCAAAACTTTTTTTTCTTTCTCTCTTCTATTCTACCTTCAAACATTAAACTAAATTCTTCCATGGGCTTTTCCTCTAACTATAATTTAAGAAAAATGTTCTACGTATATTATCTGTATTTCATTGGCTATCACAAGTTGAACTTACCTATAATATAGCACCTTGACTTCTATAATATAGCCACTCTTAATCTTCATCTCCTCATGTAAATTTACAAGTTTAAATTCATCTCAAATCTTTTCATTCCAGTTTGCAGATGGAAGTAGTTACCCAACCTGTATATTTCCTCACTGTGCTGCCTAGTTTTATGTCAACTTGACACAAGCTAAAATCATATGAGAAAAAGGAACCTCAATTAATAAAATGCCTCCTTTAGGTTGTGTTATAGGCACTATCTCCATAGCTGTTCAACCTAGTATGTGGAGTTTTAGCTACTGCGAGAAGACAACTAAAAGAATCAAGGGGATACAAATTGGAAAAGAAGAAGTCAAGGATCACTATTCACAGATGCTATGATAGTATACATAAATGAAGCCAAAATTCTACCGGAGAATTCCTACAGCTCATGAACCCCTTCACCAATGTGGCTGGATAGAAAGTTAATTTGGTAAAAATCAGTAGCCCTCCTGTATACAAATGATAAATGAACTGAGAAAGAAATTAGAGAAGCAACACCCTTCACAACATCCACAAGTAATATAAAGTATCTTGTGCTATAGCTCTAAACAAGCAAGTGAAAGACCCGTATGACAAAAATTTCAAGTCTCTTAAGAAAGAAAAGATATCAGAAGATGGAAAGATTCCCCCATACTCATGTATCAGCAGGATTAACATAGTGAAAATTGCCATCCTACCAAAAGCAATCTACAAATTCAATACAATGCCAATAAACACTCAAACACAATTCTTTACAGACCTTGAAAGAGCAATTCTCAACTTCATATGAAAAAAAGACCAAGATAGCAAAAACAATCCTGTACAATAAGTGAACTTCTGGAGGTATCACAATCTCTGATTTCAAGTTGTACTACAAAGCAATAGTAATAAAGACTGCATGGTATTGGCATAAAAACAGACAGGTTGATCAATGGAATCTAAATGGAGACCCAAAATTAAACCCAAACACCTACTGACACTTGATTTTTGACAAAGAAACCAAAAAGATACAATGAAAGAAAGAAAGCATCTTCAACAAATGGTGCTGGTCTAACTAGATGCCTGCATGTAAAAGAACACAAATAGATCCATATTTATCACTCTGCACAAAACTAAAATACAAGTGCAACAAAGACCTCAACATAAAACCAGACACACTAAATGTATTAGAAGAGAATGTTTGGAAGAGCCTTGAACTCATTGGCACAGGAGATAACAGACAGAACACCAATAGCTCAGGCTCTAAGGTCAACAATAAATGGGACCTCATGAAACTGAAAAGGTTCCGCAAGGCAAAGGACATAGTCAATAGAACAAATGGTAGCCTACACATTGGGAAAAGATCTTCACTAACCTTACATCTGACAAAGGGCTCCAAAATATACAAAGAACTAAAGAAGTTAAAAACAAGAAACCAAATAATCCAATAAAAATGGGATACAGAGCTAAAGAGAGAATTATTAACAGAGGAATCTCAAATGGCTGAAAAGCACTTAAAAATGCTAAACTTCCTTAGTCATCAAGGAAATTCAATTCAAAAGTTCTCTGAGATTCCACCTTACACCTGTCAGAATGTCTAAGATCAAATATTCAAGTTACAGTATGTGCTGGTGAAGATGTGAAGAAATTGGAACACTCCTCCATTGCCAGTGGGAGTACAAATTTGCAAAACCACTTTAGAAATCAACCTGGCACTTTCTCAGAAAACTGGGAATAGATCTACCTCCACTAGATCTAGCTATACCACTCTTGGGCATATACCCAAAAGACATTCTATCATAACACAAGGACATTTGCTCACCTATGTTCATTTTACTTATAATAACCAGAAACTGGAAACCACTCAGATGTCCCACAACCAAAGGATGGATAAAGAAACTGGTATATTTACACAATGGAATATTACTTTGCTATTAAAAACAAGGAAATCATGAAATTTGCAGGGAAATTGGTGGACCTAGTAGAGATAATCCTAAGTGAGGTAAGCATACCCAGAAAGACACACTTCGTACGCATCCGCTCATTAGTAGTTATTAGGCATACAGTACAGAATAATCATACTACAAGCCATAGATCCAAACGAGCTAAGTAACAAGGAGGGGCCAAAGGAAGATTCCCCCACTCAGAAGGGGAAATATAATAGACATCAGAAGTGGGTGAAGTGTGGGATCTTGGTGGCAGAAAATGTGGGGAGAGAAATGAATGTGGGGATTCGGCGTGGGGTGTGCAGGGGTGAGAAGACTGGGAGCAAGAAGGAAAGGAGAGGAGGGGTATCTCTGGGATTGGCTGGAGACCTCAGCCAGGGTAGGCCACTAGGAGGACATGGGCACGGCTCTCTAGCTGAGACTCCTAGCTGCAGAGCTCATGAACTGAACTGCCTAAATACAGCTCCAAATCAGCCCTTGCAGGCACTATTACAATGACCATTTATTAATTCTATTCTTATTTGTACATTTAAAAAATTACTAGATTAACTATCTTCTTATTTAAATATCCAGATACATAAGATATGGCCCGTTAACAACTACCTAGAAACCAATACTGAACAATATAGAACTAGAAAATGGTCAGACAAAATTTAAAGATACATATATTTGTATGTATATGTGTGTGTGTGTGTTGTGTAAAACATACATAAAAATGTTAAATATCTGTAAAAATAGAAAAGCCAATGCCACTTTTAAGAGCCCTGACTATAAGTCAGCAAAACTAACACTTCATACCCCATATATGTATCCTTTAATAATGTCTGTCTATTTCCAGTCTGTTCATCGTGTTGCATTTTATAGTTGCAGGACAAAATGATGACATGTGGAAAAGAGAACACATCCCAGGAAATTCAGTCAATATCTGTTGTTGTCTTTTGCACTATATTTTTGTGTGTGTGCCTACACATATAATGAAAAATTAGTTATGAAGGAAGGCAATAATATATTAATAGTAGAAAGTTTGATTGATAAAAGAATAGCACAAATGTTAACTATACTAAGATGTATATCTCTTAAATATTATAAAATTTTATCAAGCTTTTGCATTAAGAACAGAATCATAGTGATAGTATAAAAAAAAACCATCAATTCATTTTCTTCCTTTTGTCTGACATGTTGCCAACCCAGCAACCTGAGCCATCTGTTAAGTTTCAGTTTTCAATTTAGCTTAGCCTTGGTTGGTCAGCTGAATTTCTTTCCAGGCCAAATGTCAGAAAGAGGCAAGAGATTTCTGATGAGATATTTGTTCAGAGGGAGAAAATGAGTGCTTCCACAAAATAGTAGTTTCTATTTTTTCATACACACTTAGTTTGTGTTATCCCTTGAATTTCTCCCATCCCCCCACCCTCTACTCCATCCCTATTTAAACCTCTCGTCTCCTGATTCCCCTCCTTTGTACTTTTATGTTGTATGTGTTTCACTGTCACGTCTTCTTCCACTATGGTTCTTTCCTTGCTTCCTGGCTCTACAGAACAGAGATACTCATTGTAACTTAAATGCAAAATCTGAAGTTATGAGGCTGAAATTCACATATGAGAGAAAACATGCACTTGTCTTTCTGGGTATGGGTTATTTAATTTAATATCTTTCCCACTTCATCTATTTTCCTAAAAACTTCATACCTTCCTTTTCCATTAGTATCGACTTGTTTATTATTACCACACGTTTTATTATCCATTCACCAGCTGATAGACATCTAGTATTATTTCATTTCCTGGCTTCGGGAATAGAGCTTTTATTACATTTTATATTATTTTATACATAAGCAGGTGTGTACAAGCATCTCTGTCATGGGATATAAAATATGTGAGTATTTTGTCCTAAGGTCATAGGGTTTTAACCCCAAATTCCAACACTTCAGATGGAACAACTCCATATGAATTTTTGGATAGAATATGATCCTACTTTTAAAGATACTATACATTTTAGATAAAGGAAACAGAAATAAAATTAGAATTCTGTTATTATTGATTCCTCCCCAATGGCTAGTGTGCATAATGACAAAAAGTTATAATAAAAGATGTTGGAGGAGAAAAGTCACAAATGACCTGCAAGGTAAGATATGACTTCTGATACAATAGGAGTGTGAATATTCTGGAGACAACCAACTGCTTTATGAAAGGGAATAAATATCTGGCACCATAGGCATGATTAAAAGCCTATAGCTGTAAAGTGACAGGCTTTGGACATCTGCTATTGATGTTTGTCTTGTTTGTCTCAATTTCATTTTTTTTTTTGCTTTTGCTTTGATAAAACTATAACCAAAAGCAACTTGGTGAGGAAGGACTTTATTTGCTCTTACACCGACAAGCCACAGTTCATCATTGGAGAAAGCCAGGGAAAAACTCAAGGCAGGAACCTGAAAGTAGAAACAATGAAGGAATGATGCTTCCTGGCTTACACACTGGCTTATTCTCACATAGCTGCATTTTTTAAATTAGGACTTTTGTCCTTTTTTAGTATAGTTTATTATTTACACATTTTTTTAATTAAAGATATTTTAATCATATTCCTCTCCTCCCCCTAATTTTTTCAGGTCCTCTTCCCATCTTTACACACCTACTTTAGTTCTTCCTCAAGAAAAAAAAACAATAATCCAATACAACCCCCCAAAAAACCCAATAAATTAAAATAAAACCACATTTAAAACAATAACAAACTGTCCAAAAATAAAGGCCCACACACACCAAAAAAAACCCAAAAACTGTGAAGTCCAATTATATATTTATCAACTACTCCTAAATATGAAGCCTGATCTAGGATGGTTAGTAAGAAGGCAAGGCCCTGTGAATCAACTTGAGCAAAGCTCATATGAATAATCATAGATATTAAAGTAGCATAACCAGGGCCTGCAGCTTGATGTGTTGAAACGAAATCTTTTGTGAATATATTGTGTCTTCTAGTTTAGTATTTTTATTAAATTCCTGAGTGTGTGAACAAGCACAGTGGAGCTCTGATTCTTGTACCTTCTCTTGGGCTCTTTTCATATGTCCCATCCAACTCTGATGTAATAGTTATGGCTTTATCTTATTATATTATACTTTGTCATATCTTTTAAAACAATGAACAATTGAATTAATGAATGAATGAATGAATGAATACCAGCCACAAAGATAAAATTTAATAACTGAACTGTCACTTATACCTGTTGGAAGAGGGAAAAATCAGTTTTCTCCAATGCAATGACACTGGGTATATCAATCACTCAAATAACCCAGGAAAACCAATCTAAGGAAAGTACTGACCACAGTGAGATGGTCCCTCCTCTATCAATTAATAATCAATACAATCCCTCACAGATGTGCCCAAAGATGAACTTGATCTAGGAAATTCCTCAGTTGATACTTCTCATCCCAAATACCACAAGGTTAACAAGTTGAAAATTAAGCTTAAGCAGGACAATGCTTTGATAAACTAACATGTGACCAAAGTGTCTTCTAAATATTTATGTTTATTCCTATAGATTATTAGTACAGCTCTCAGCTTGGTCAGAGTAGCTATCTTTTGGTATGGGTGGTAGTCACAGCAAAGATTTACAAGAGGCCAAAGTGTGGAGAATAAGTGACTTTTGACTGCTTGGCCTTACTGGGACATCTACATCACCTCTCCAAGATCCTGCGAACACTGCAAAAGCATGTGACTAAGGACTGTGAGAACCACAGAATATGGAGGAGTGATGTACAAGTATGCTCTCTGTACATTACATGGCTGTTTCAGTCATGAGCACACAACAAATAATGTGCAAGAAATGAGAGAGAAAGGATACAATGAAGAAAAAGAGAAATAAAACGAGAAAGGCAGAGAAACAGGGACATAAGGATGAGAGGGAAATGCTGTACTTTGAGAAAACTTCAAAGTTTGAGTTCAAGTCTACTTTGATTTGTGTACACACAACAAATGCAGGTCATATGATCATCATTGCAATGGTCTCCTCTCCTGATCCTGTTCTCCCAGCTGTGGGATTTGTAAAAGTTCATTTGTTCTGTATCTGACATTCAGTTTTCCTACTTTTTAAGTGTTTGCTTGAATTGCGATTATTTCAGTTGTATATTTTTATGACTATATTCTCAGTTCTCAAGAGCATAGAATTAAAGGAAGGAAAATTAATCATCACGATTCAGTGACAAGTCAGATCACCGGAGATGCTCAGTAGAATATCAAGTAATGATATGTACAGTGATTATTCGTTAATTCATTAATAAGTTCCCACATTATTCTTACAGGTAAAAATGTTTCAGAAATACCCTTCATACTTTACCTAACCTTACCACACCACACCATATATAACCTTAGGAATGACTCCCAGAACATATTGGGAATTACATGAAGAGTCACCTGGTCTTCAATTAGAGCATTAAAGTTGGCAGTGATGATGACACATGACAGAATTTTGTTCATTCATCACATTAGTCTGAAATTTTGAAATAATTTTGTTGACTCCATTTTATCATATATGTAGTATACTTTCTTATTCACACCTGCCACATGTTAGCATATACATAGAAACCTTTACTTAAGTACTTGTCAACAGCCTAAAAAGAAGAATATATAAATTAGTTATAATCGTATATTTCAAGTTGTTTTTATGTAATTATATATTCAATTTTTATAAATTACATCACAGTCCAAATTAGTTAACCATTTACATATAGACAGCATGAGGTGAAGTTTAAGTTCTCAAGTTACATGGACACCATTACATACATGTTAATAACTTTGTACCCTGAAATAAGCAATTGCTTTTAAATGTTATGTTTCTTTTGTGTGACCAAGTAAAAAACTTTCTTTTTTAAAATGTATGTAATATTAGTAGCATACCACTGAAGTAGCAATGTTTTTATGTGTGTATCAAGCATTTGCTATTTTTAAACTGCATTGTCTTTAACTTCCTCAATAATTACTGAAAAACTAATTTTCATAATCTCGCAGCACTTGCATCACCCTCTCTATTCTCTAACATCATAACTTAACAAATAGTAAAAAAAAATTCTAAAAGTAATATGCTATTAAGAACACCTCAAGCTATTGAATAATGAACCACAAACTTATTTTTGTTTTAAATTATTATAAACCCCTACGTCTTTTGCCAAAATTAATATGGTTAGGACTGAAGAATGGCTCAGCGGTGAAGAGCGTATATTCATCTTACAGAGGACATAAGTTTGGCTCCTATGCTGAGTAGCTCACAACCACCTATAAACTTGGATCCACAGAACCACGAGGCCCCTTCTAGCCTTTAGAGAAACCCACACTCAGCTGCATATACCTCTATACAGGCACGCTCACATACACATAAAATTTTAAATTAAATAATTTTAAGTTTAACATATGTAGTCATGCTTTTTTTCCCCAAATTAAATTAAAGGTGATAGAACACTCTTCTATGGATCTGGGATAAATATATAAAATTTAGCCATCATAGAAATTCATTTTCTATTAATCTCCCACAGTCCAATCTCTGGAGCACAATAACTCATATGTCTCCAAATCTAAAGCATATTCAACCTCCTCCCACACAATTCTCTAGTCTCATTCCATTACAGTATGCAATCAAAGATGAATACTTCATTATATCTCCAGTTCAATGTCTAAAACCTAAACTTAGTTCAGGTGACAGTCAGTACTGCTTGAGTTCCCTCTATCTGTTAACCTGAGCCCAGCTCTCCCTCCTCTGCTCTATAAAATAGAGGAGAGACTTGCGATAACACTCAGATATTTTTTGGCTCCAAAATGTAACAAAAGAAGACAAAAAGAATGGAACGTCTCTGAAAATCACAGGGAAAAGGTTGAGATTTCCTAGGTTGGGGTTATATGTCTATGTAGTTTCCAGCAGCTCTTTCTAGTTCCTTCGAGGCTTTCGCAGACATGTTTGTGAAAAAGCAGTTTTCTCATCCTGCTTTCTGCTGGAGTCCTTCAGAGTTTTAACAACCTCCTTTTATTTTGTACTCCTCTGTCCCTTTCTTGGTTTCTCCTTGATGTGTGAAAATGCCCTGACAAATGCAACATAAGAGAGAAAGGGTATATTTTGGCTTCTGTTTCCATAGGGAGAGAGTCCATGATGGGGGAAAGTACATGGCAGCAAGCATGGAAGCCATAGCGCCTTAGCGGCAGGAGCAAAAGCTGGTTGATGACAGTGAAGCAACACTCAGTAAGCAGGGAGTGAAGAGGAAGTGGCGTTAGACAATAAAGCCTTGAAGCCCAGCTCACAATTACCCATTCCCTCCAGGGAGGCTCCACCTCCTAAAAGTCCCCAAACTTCCCAAACAGTGTCACCAGCTGAGGATCAAATGTTCTGTTAGCCTATGGGGACATGCCACATTTAAATCCCAACAGTGAGTACCCTTCACTACACCAGTTTGCTGGAACAATTTGCTCAACAAATTGTACATCTTCATCTTAGTCTATTGATATGATAAAACATCATAGCCGAAGCAGTTTATAAAACAAAAGATTTAATTGAGTTTATGGTTTCCAAGGATTAGAAGCCATGATGGTAGAGCAAAGGCATGGGATCAGGAGCAACTGAGATCTCACATCTTGAACCACAAGCAGGAAGCAGAAAGCATTCTGAGAATGATGCAAGTCTTTTGAAACTTCAAAGGCCAGTGAAGCACCTCCTCCAACAAGGCCATACTTCACTATCCTTCATGACTAGTTCTACTACCTGGGTCTAAGTAGTGAGCAGGAAAGTCACTGATTCCACTCCATTCATTAAAGAAAAGCCACCTCCACGAATCTCAGAGGTAACCTGGCCTCCCCTCCATTTCCCACTTGAAGTAGCTGACAGCCTCTGTCCTTAAGCATCCTAAAGACTCAGATTCCTTGAGAAGGACAGAGAGAGAAGTCCAATCTCTTAGAGGAACTTTACATTTTCAGGTGTTTTAGCTGGGGGAGGTAGCTCTGAATTCAAGGTTTAGTATTGGTCTTGCAAAGGCTCAAAGTTTGGTTTTCAACACTCATGAGGATCAGGGTCACAGCTGTCCGTAACTGTGCCTCTGGATGGATCTAATGCCTCTGGGCTCTGCCAGTTTTGTACAAACCCATACACAAATACACACATGCTCATAATTTGAAAATACAAGAAACTTTCAAAAATTAAACTAATGTAATATTCTTGGTTTTAGGAAAAAATAACAGATTCCAGCTCTGGATTTTCCTGTAGACAATGCTTTGCTTCTTTTTCTTGTATGTAGTGGATTCTGACACTTAAAGACATGAAATTTTCCAAATTGTTGTCTTAGTTCCTTTGTTCAATAGCTCTTTCAAAGTGTTTCTTTCCTTTAAAAATTTTACTATGTTCAGTAAGAAAATATCATGCTACAATCTGAGTAATTCAGTAGAAGGAAATCGGGCTTTCACTGTTGTTTTTCTCAAATTCTAGTGACTAGTGTCCATCCATAAAACAAGCATCACATTTTTAGCACCACTTCGAATTCATTTGACAAATTCTGTGTTTGTTTTCTTTGCTACATTTCAATTTACCAAAAAGATATGAAAAGGCTTAAAGCCAAACATATTTCTTATTTTCCTGCTTCTATGTGTCAGGCATACACATATAGTTTAACTTGGTCATAATCTAAGGGCACATATATTAAAATAAAGCCTGATGCTTGATGAAAACACTGAAAAGCAATCTTTAGATTGATAAGAAAATCAAGTTTCTTTGTATCTTTTATTGTGCAACTTAAAAATTGCAATAAGACAACTGAAGGAGATCAAGGGGACACAAATAGGAAGGGAAGAGGCCAAATGTCTTTATTTATTTAGGGTCACATAAGTAACCCTAAAAATCTCACTAGAAATCTTCAGCAGTTAATAATCACTTTCAGCAAAGTAGCAAAATACAAAATTAGCTCACAAAATATATACCCTTTCCTTAGAAACAAATGACAATCAGAGAAAGAAATCATAAAAACAACACATAAAATATCTTGGGGTAACTCTAATGAAATTTGTGAAAGATTTTAATTATAAACACTTTAAGACATGAAAAATGACATCAAAAATTCGAAAGATCTCCTATGCTCATGAATCAGAAGGATCAATATGGTAAAAAAAAAAATTGCAATCCTACCAAAAGCACTCTATAGATCAGTGCACTCCACATCAAGATTGCACCAAAATGCTTCACAGATCTTGAAATGACAAATTTCAGCATCATATGGAAACACACACACACACACACACACACACACACACACACACACACACACACACACAGAAAGAAAAAAAGAATAGCTAAAACAACTCAGAATAATAAAAGACCTGAAGGTGGTATCACCATTTCTGACTTCAAATTATACTACAGAACTATATTAACACATACTCTGGTGCCTCACCTTTGACCATGTCCCCTGGAGGGGGAGACCTGATGACACTCAGAGGAAGGACAGCAGGTTACCAAGAAGAGACTTGATACCCTATGAACATATACAGGGGGAGGTAATCCCCCTGAGGAACAGTCAAAAGGGAGGGGAATAAGGGGAAAATGGGAGGGAGGGAAGAATGGGAGGATACAAGGGGTGGGATAACCATTGAGATGTAACAAGAATAAATTAATAAAGGAAAAAAACAAATAAAATATGGTTTTGGCATAAAACAGTTATGGTCATCAATAGAATAGTATCAAAGACACTAAATCCACACATCTATGTATGCCTGTGTGTTTCATAAAGAAAACAGAAATATACTCTAGAATAAAGACAGTGTCTTCAACAAATGGTATTGATTAAACTGGACAGCTTCATGTAAAAGAATCCAAATAGAGCCATACTTATCCTGCACAAAATTAACTCCAAATGAATCAAAATACCTCAACATAAAATGATACACTGATCATGAAGAATGATCTTGAACTCATTAGCACAGGAAAAGGTTTTATAACAGAATGAGCTATGGGGCTAACGATAATAATTAAATAAATGGAACCTTACGAAACTGAGAAGCTTCTTTTTGACAAAGGACACTGTCAGCTAGAAAAGGTGGCAGCCTACACAGTGGGAATAATTTTTACCAACTACACATTCTATACAGGGGTAATATCCAAAATATATAAAGAAATAAAAAATCTGAATATCAAGAAAAACAATCCTATTCTAAAATGGGGGCGGGGGTACAGATTTAAACAGAATTCCTAAAAGAATAAATGCAAATGACTAATGTTTAACTTAAATGTTAAACATCCTTGGTTGTCAAGAAAATACAAATAAAAACTATGATGTGTCCTGGCCCATGGGACAAATCAAATCAGGGTTCACCTGAAAGAGGGAGTTGGGATTGAAAGTAGGGTACAGAGATGCAAGAAATAATGAGTCAAGTCTAGAAATTTCTGATCAAGACTCACTTTAATGCTGACTAGTAAGAATATATAGAGAACAAGGTCAATAGGATCTATTCTAATCTCACTCACCCTAGCCCCCAGGCAAGAATACAATAGCCTGAATCGCTCCCTGTAGAACTTCCTAGTTCTCTGGGTAACTCCCTGTAAGAACGTCCTATTTCTCTGAGTAGTTCCCTGTATGAACTTCCTTGATCCTCTGGGTGGTTCCAAGTTGGGACATCTCTACTTCTTTCAAAGGTAAATAGTCCAAGGATAGCCTAGAACACAAGACCTCCTCTGGCAAAAGTCAGCAACTCGAAGGTCACAGCATGAACCTAAGCACGGGATTTGTGACATGGCAGAATTTAGCATGGCTCCCCACAAAACTACACTGAAATTTCATCTTACATCCATCAAAATGGATAAGATCATAAAACACATAACAGCTCAAAGTCAAAGAAGCATTGAAGAAGTAAGAGAAACACTCCTCCATTGCTGATAGGACAGCAAACTTATACAGCCATTATGGAAATCAGTGTGTCAGTTTACCAGGATTCTAGAAATTGACCTATCTTAAGATCCAGCTATACCACACGTAGGCATATACACAAAGGATGCTCCATCCTACCACACAGATATTTAGGCAACCATGTTTATTGTTGCTCTATTCATAATAGCCAGAAACAATGCATATGCTTGTCAACAGATTAATGGATAAAAATTGACGTAATAAATTTACACAATAGAATATTACTCAACCACTACAAAAATTAAATCATGAAATTCACAGGCAAATGAATAAAACCAGATTTTTAGATATCCTGAGTGACGTAAATCAGGCATACAATGATAAATATGGTAGCTATTAAGCCAATAAATGAAAAAGCAAGGTACAAACCTAGAGTCACAAAAGTTACATGTAGAGTAAAGGACCAAATGGGATATATGTCCCTAGGAAGGGAGAACAGAATAGACAGTTAGAGATGAACGGTGTGTGTGTGGAGTAGGAGGGGTAACTGGAACAGCAGAATCAAGAAGGGTATTGCAGGGAAGATGGGAATGAGGGAGGGAACACAGGGATGGGCAGTGAAAATTACAGGCCTTATGAGGGATAGTACGAAAACCTAATACAGAAGAAGCTTCCCAAAATATACATATATGAGAGTGATCTAAATGAAATCACCAAATAATGAGTGAGACAGAGGCCCTACTGGACATCTTTTGTCACCAAATGAATATTTCAGGACTCGGATTGGGTTACATCTGTCTCATTGAACTGTTGGCCAAAGGAGTCCCCTGGAAATCTACAAAAAACCCAGGCTGTTGCCAAAACCATAGATTGTTCTCCACAAGCTAAAGACAGGCCTTATTGCTCAAGACAACACCTACATGACTTATTGAAAACAGAGAAATGCAGCTAGTGCCTACCGAGTGCCTTCACACCTATAGTCTAGTGTTTTCACTACAGGAAAGTACTCTGCATGTTACTAAAGGAAAACCACCAAGCCAACCACAAACCCTTTGATCTACAATGGTGAGTTCACTGTAGGATATGATACAATGGTAACACTGAGCTTTGTGGGAGCAACCTAATCAATATCTGATTTGATTTAAAGCCTGCTCCAGGAGATGGAACCCATACTAGACACTGGTTGAGTGACCAAAAATGTGAGACTAGAAGGCTAGGAGTCTAGGAAAAAAACAAATATTACTGTCCTACTAAAGGTACATAACAATAAAATGACTCCTAATGATATTCTGCTATACTCATAGATCAGCGCCTTGTTCAACTATCATCAAAGAAGCTTCCTCCTGCAGCAGATAGGAACACATATAGAGACCCACAACCAGACATTATGCAGAGAATTAGAGACATTTGAAAACTCAGCCCTAAATGGGAGGTCTCCACTAAATCCTTCCCAACTAGACACAGGGAACATTGGGGAAGAGGAAGCAGAAAACTTATAAAAGCCAAAGGAAACAGAGAACAACAAGGAAACAAGGTCTTCAAAAACCAGCAGCATCTATGCACATATAAATTCACAGAGACTGAAGCAGCATGCACAGGTTATTCAGGGGTCCTCACCATATGCGGTCCGACCTCACCAGATGGAGTCCTAGACCAGAAAGAAGCAGAGGACACATGCCCTCTAACCCAGAAGCTATCTCCAATTGATAGCCATTTGCCAATGAAAATTCAGTTTTCTCCAAGTGAGTCGCACTGGGAAAACAAACTGCTCTCAGTGGTAGGCTGCATGCCCAGCAGTAGATGGCCAGCAGCAAATGGACTCCACGGTATCTTTAGAGGTGCCTCGTCTCATAATATCATGTCAAGACTCATTCTATTTCTCTCTCTCTCTCTCTCTCTCTATATATATATATATATATATATGTGTGTGTGTGTGTGTGTGTGTGTGTGTGTATGTGTGTGTGTGTGTGTGTGTGTGTGTGTCTACTTGTAATACCGAGATCTCC
This sequence comes from Acomys minous, assembly GCF_964271855.1. Classification (NCBI taxonomy): domain Eukaryota; kingdom Metazoa; phylum Chordata; class Mammalia; order Rodentia; family Muridae; genus Acomys; species Acomys minous. The sequence goes on from NC_140489.1 coordinate 51,019,620, forward strand.
CAGATCACCCAGATCACTAGACTAGGACTGGATACCAATGCAACATATACAGAGTCCTGTACTGCGGGCTCAGAGCTTGGGTTACAATCTTTCCTGTTCAACAGCAACGAGTTTATAAAGGGAAAAGACCATAAGCAGGGATTGTGGGACACAACAATGTCAACCTTTAGGCAGGTTGGGTGGAGACTGAATCTGAAGGGGAAGTTTTTTGTTTGTTTGTTTGTTTTATCTCAGAGGATCATTGGGAGGTCATTGTATCTAATCGCTCTGATGGAGTTTCTGGAGACTGCCGGCAGGTCTAGTTTACAGCAGTAAGTGGTCATTCCTGGAACTCAGGAAGAAGTGAGGTCACCCGAAAGACAAGTTCTCAGAGAACATTCACAGACAACGGCATTAGTTGTAGAATATATATTACATATAGAACATGGCATTAGTTTTGTCCTTACAGTTTGTTTGTTGGTTTGTTGGTTATTTTTATCTACATGTCCTTTGCATATATATTATGGCTTCTGGTTTTGTGTTTTTACGAGATTCCTGAGTATGTGAATAAATGTGTCTCTGAATCTATATTGGTTTCTTATGTATTTTGTGGGCTCTTTTCCTTCTGCTTGTTTCATCTAATTCCAATTTGTTTGTTTTTGTTTTATCTTATATTTCATTTCATTTTATTTTTGTCCCATATAATCCAGGTTTTTTTCTAAAGTAAGACAGAAAATGACTGGATCCAGTAGCAACCGGAGATGAAGAGGAACTGGGAGCAGTAAAGGGACAGGAACTCATAATCAGAATATATTGTGTGAAAATATCTATTCTCAATAAAAGAAAAAATAATTTCTGAAACAGAAAAAATTCAAAATGCTTCATAGCCCAAATAATAGTGCTGGAAACTTATGGTAGTTCATTGTAAGGAAATAATTAAATGCTATGAAGATTTATAAAAAGCAATATTTTTCAGTACATTCTACTAAAATGAAAGCCCCTTTCCTGTGTTCCAGATTCCATAGTACCATAAAGTACTATACATTCTTCCAAGGGAGGGAAGCAATTAATAGACCTGTCTAGCTGTGGTGCCTATGACCCATAATAGCCAACATGAAAAGATATCCCTAAAAGCTTAATAGTGTTTCTCATATCTTTGTGGTAACCAACAACTGTCTAATTTGACTTAAGGCCTAATCAACAGGAGGAATATAATTCCATGTAGTAGAAACCTAGTCAACTGCCTGGGGCTAGTTATAGATCTTAGATGAGAACCTACAATCACCACTTTTTTCTACCAGCATAATTTCTGACTACATTCTAAACCTTGTAATTGACCCACAAATAACTGTAGCTTTTAAACCCTCATCAAAGAAGCTTCTCTTTACAGCAAAGGGGATGATTAGAGAATACCACAACTGGGTACAATGCAGAGATCAATGGACTGTATGGATCCCATCCCTAGTGGGCACATCTACAACACAGCTCCTGCACGGAAGGCTCAGAGAGTATCCCAGGAAAGGAGCCTGAAGAGAAGAAGAGGCAGGGCACTAAGAAATCTACTGTGAGTCAGTATCCCAGAAATGGCTGCTTGATGAACACTATCTGAATAGTGACAATTTCAACAGAGATGCTAATGCAAAACAAGAAAAATCTCAGAATCCCCACCCTCTAGACAAAGAACAACAGGCAACCAATGTCTGATGAGAAAGGGAGACTTAGCCTCTCTCAGGGAGATGCTACATCCAATTGGCTGTCCTGTACAAAGTTGTCAGTCCTATAATCATACATGCATGAGTAACAAATGGACTCAGCAGGTTGTATTTATATATATGTGCATTTCTCTGTATGTATATACATAGGTATGTGTCAATATTTCAATATTATTTTTCACTGTGAAGACACAGCATTCAAACCCTTGCCCAACACCACACCTGATTCAAAATAGTTTGCACATAATGCTGATTTATTCTGTATCACATCTATTCCAGATGCTGCCATATTTCCCATTTCACTCTGAGACCACATATTCAATGTTAGGTAGAAGTGGAGGAAGAACCCAGTGTTAGCCCAGCTCAGTCATTACCCCACTAATGCATTGCACAGCACTGACAGTCCTTCTTGCAGAAACTATTCCAGGAAAATTAATAACACCATTGGAACATTAGTGGTCTTTTATTTTCATTTGTTTCTAGAAATCAAAAGAACCTACAAACTTTGCTTCAAAATAGGACATATTTCACAAATTCTTAATCTTCAGTAGTGTAGTATTAGAGCTTTGAAATGGCTTTATAAGTAACTCAATGTTTTCTTAACATCTATGCAACTCATGCTTTCAGCAATACAACTGGATTTCCACACCATAGATTTCTTTGTAGCTTCATCTACCATTAGCCCTATATCTGCCTGTTCATCGAGACACAGGCAGGCACTCTGAGCTCTTTCTTTTCAGCCATCCTGTCTCTTTCTTGCCATAGGTGAAGTGGGTGCTGAGCTCCTGCTTCATAAAATCTTCTGAAGTGAAATCCTTAAGGTCACTCTCCCATTTCATTTTTGCACTTGACATATTTCACAGAGGTCATGTTTTCATTTGATATGAATTAAAAACAGATAAAATCTGAGGTCTCCCGGTATAAAATTCTACTATTTTGTTGGTGTAAAATTTAATGAAGCAATTTATAAGCTTTATTTCATTCAGAACAATTGTACGTCACATTTTACTTGTTTGTGGATGAAAAAAAGTATGGGGGTAAAAACTCAATTAACCTAGGTGTAAGAAGCAGTATAGTATATAGAAAACAGGAAGTTTAGGTGGGCAGACTTTCAACACCATTTTGACCACTTAATTTCCACAAATGTCAATTTTCTTAACTACAAAAACATGAAATCTTTATTCCATATGGCTCCTAAGAGAGCTTAGAAGACAAAGGTGAAGCACATATCAGGTATCTGGGTGTTTACACAAATAGATTGTGCACAGCTTTGATTGCTCTTTTACTCATGCATATACAAGGTCCAATGTGAACATGATGGTCCCCTACACTTTCACTTAAGTGATGCACACATTTTCTGTTATTAGTACTTGGAGGGAACTGGAGCATATTACATTTTACAAAACAATAACAAGAAACAGAAAGTTTACTTAAAATAACAGCATGACAGTAACTGAATTAATATTTAGTCCTTTTAGAATAATTTATGCATTTCCAATGAAACTCTGTACTGATTCTAGTCAGTTCACATTTACTCTCAGTAGATCACTAAGTCCTAAACAATTATACATTTACTTCTATTGTCATATGTTTGTCTCTAAAGTAGATACTTTATTTGTATAAGTCATGAAACATAGTTTTCTGTGCCTTTACATAGCATTTTTGGTGTTCACACAAGTGGAAGCTCTTATATCAGCATGGCATGCATTTAGCTATAAAATATTTCATTCTATGGTTGTCTATTTTTATTTCATTGCTAATTTTAAGCTTCTTTTCAGGGATAGAGAGGGTTGAGATAGCTGCACTGAAGAGTGAAAACTCAAAAGCTTCTCTACAAAATAAGGTACAAAACAAAAAGTCCAGGCTCACTGCTTCTGTTTAATCCAGCACCTATGGCCATAACTAGAGGATTCAAGCAAGAAATTGAATAAAAAGGATCTAAATGAGAAAAGAAGCAAAATTTTCCTTGCTTGAAAATGACATAGAATATACAAAATGTGCTTAAACATCCTCTCCAAATACTTCTAAATTAATGCAGGCATTCAAAAGCATTGTCAAATTAAAAAATCAGTAGAGTTTCAAACAAAGATCTGTCTCAAAGGAAATTATGAAAACATTCTTCCTTCTAATAGTTGTCAAAATATGAAGGAGTAAACTTAACTAATGAGATAAAAGATTTGTATGCTGAGAAATATATTGCATTTATGAAAGAGCTTAAGTAAAAGAGAGACATGCTGTGTGTAGCATTTGATGTGTGGTGACTTAATGTTGTTAAATAATCATACTGTCTTAAACCATCCACAGATGCAATAAAAACCTGAAAATTGAGAATAGGAGGCTTGAGTGATGGCTCAGCTGTTGAGACAGCTTGTTGCTCTTTCACAGGACAAGAATTTGTTCCCATGAGCAGCTAACAGCTATCTTAATGCCAGCTCCAGGGGATCCAGTGTTTTCTCCCTGCCTCCATAGACACCTGTACACACAAGGCATATATAAATAGATAGAAACAAATCATTAAAATAAATGTATACATTCAGAATGGGATCATTAAAATAAATTATATGTTCAGAATGGGAACTTACAAAATTTTTAATAGAAAACATAGTTTCCATATCCATGTACCACTAATGAAAGATCACAACTAGCCAAACTCATTTTTTTAAAAAAATGATAAATGCTGAAGACATAAACAATAGCATGATATTTACATAAAGAACAACGTATAGACCACAGAATCCAACAAACAGCAAGTCAATAAATAATTTCAGAAATGCAAGCTCTTTAGTCAGCTCACTTTGACAAAGTTGTCAAGAATACAAACTGATAAAGGGACATTTTATTCCTCACATAGTAATGGGGAAAGTGATCACCCAGAGGAAGAAATGAATTGAACTCTTATAAAATGAAAAAAAAAAAAACAGATTAAAAATTTGAGCATGAGATGTGAAACTTTTAGTCCTTAAAAATAGAAGAGAAACTTTGTAACACTAGTCTTTGTAATAACTTCATTGATATGACACCAAATTCATAAGCAGCAAAGCCAAAAATGTTATAGTGAGAAGATATCAGACCAAAAAGGCTTTTGTACAGCAAATGAAATGGTAAGCTGAACAGCCAACCTGTGGAAGCAGAAAAAATATTTTGAGCCATATAATTGATAAGGAGTTAATCTACAAATTTTATAAGGATCCCCTTCAATATAATATTTTAAAATGTGATTACAAAATTGGATAATGACCCGAAATGACAATTTTCCAGAAAAGATACAGTTATAGCTGAGAAGTCCATGAGAAGCACCCTTGAGGAGCTGCAAATACAAGTAAAATATCAATCCAATCTCATTGTATACCCATCACTACTGATTATAACCACAACAAACAAAAGGACAGGTGTGTGTGTGTGTGCGTGTGTGTGTGTGTGTGTGTGTGTGCATCAGTCTTTGTGTGTTTGTGTGTGTTTGAAGAAAGTGGAACTCTTCCACAATGTTAGTAAAAACGCAATCACTGTGCAAGTGACTCATGAATCCTCTATTTGCTAAAGGAGACAAAGAAGAACTTAACTCAATATGTGGCATCTGTACTTGCATTCTTATATTCATTTCCGCACTATTCACAATAGCTGGGGTGTGCAAAATACCCAAATTCAACTCAAGGCTCAAATAGACAAAGAAACCATGAAATGTTATATTAGTAACCCACTCTACCCTTGAAATAAATGAAATGGTGCCATTTTCAAAAACATTATCTGGAAGAAATTATTTAATGTGAAATAAATCATAACAAGACAATTGTTGGTTAATTCCATTTATGTGCGGCATCTAAAAACAGTCAGATCCATAGAGTTCACAAAGACATAAAGATGTTAAACGTTAAGGAGAGGGGCAAATTGGAAGTTTCTAATTGAAGGAGGTAATGTTTTGGTGAAGAAGATGAATATGTAATGTTCTAGGAAAACAAAAGAGTTTTAGCCTTTGCTTTAAAAGTTTTATTTATTTATACACTTTACATCCTGGTCATAGCCCCATCTCTCTTCACATCCTACTCCCACTATCCCACTCCTAATCCTCAGAAACAAGAAGCCCCCCTGTTTCTGCCTCCCATCTACCCCAGCTCATCAAGTCACATCAGGACTGTGCATGTTCTCTTCCCCTGTAGCCTGGCAAGGCAGTCCACCAGGGGGCAGTAATAAAAGAGCTGGCAAGAGAGTCCATGTCAGAGATAGCCCCTGCTCCCCTTACTAAAAGTCCCACATGAAACCTGAACTGCCCATGAGCTATATCTTTGTAGAAGGCCTAGGTCCAGTCCATGCAAGGTCCTTGGTTGGTGCTTCAGCCTCAGGAGGCCACTCTGGGCCTCGGTTACTTGGTTCTGCTGGTCTTCTTGTGGAGCTTCAGTCACCTCCAGACCATTTTCTCATTCCCCCCACCTTTCCATAAGACTCCCTACCTATCACCCTATGTTTCGTGGTGAGTCTCAGTATCTGTTTTGAGATGCTGCTGGGTAGAGATCCTGTCTGCAAGCATGGCAGAGTATTGTTAGTAGTGTAAAGGGTTGATTCTCTTCCATGGGGTAAGTACGTCTTGGGTTGGACCAGTTATTGGTTGGACATTCTCTCAGTCTCTGTTCTCTCTTTATCCCTGCTTATCTTGTAGACAGGGTGGATTTCTCTAGAGGCTTTCTGTCCTCTTGCCTCTGTTGTCCCCGCCATTATATTTCTCTGTGCTTCCTCTCCTACCTTATTCCCTCTCTTCAATCACTACCTATGTCTATTTATTTACCTTTCTGAGTGAGATTTAAGCGTCCTCCTTTGGATCCTCCTTGTTACTTATATTCTTTGAGTCTGTGCATTGTAGTATATTTGTTCTGCTCTATATGAATAAAATGTACGTATAAGTGAGTACATACTATGTGTGTTTTCTGGGTCTGGGCTACTTCACTCAAGATGATCTTTTCTAGTTCTATCCATTTATTTGAAACATTCATGCTTTTTCTTAATGCCACCAAAATGCCATCAATCCCCTGGAATTCTTCCACTTCTTCCTTCTTTCCTTTCTTTCTTTTTTTTTTTTTTTTTTTGGTTTCCACTTATTTCTATTCTTGCTCAATAGAAAAAAATGGGATGGGGTTGTAAAAGAGAAGGAGTATTTTATTCTTACAAGATTATTTGCTCTCAGAGACATGCCATGTTTTCAATATCAAGTGTATCTCTTTCTCCATGAGTGTACCTAAGGATATTAAAACTTGATTTATTTGACACCACTTTGTCTAATAAATACAATGGCAGAGATCAATTATTAAACTGGAATTAGTATTTAATTACAGATTCAATGTAGAAATTTTAAAAAATGTTTCATTTATTTTATTTGTATGCATGTTTTGTCTGCATGTATGCATGTGCACCACATTCTTCCTGGTACCTGGGGAGGCCTGAGGAAGGCACTATATTCTCTGGAAGTAGAGTTATTGATGATTGTAAGCAACTGTGTGGGTTTGAACCCAGGTCCTTTACAAGAACAGGAAGTGCTCTTAACCATTGACCTACATCTACAGCCCACTACCGTTTAATTTTCCATTAATGCAAATGATGTTATCCAGGAGACCGTCAAAGGAAGTGCTATTAATTATTCTTGTTTACCACCATCTCGCTGTGATGTGTTGATATGTAGCTGTTTTTCTGCAAACAGAGGAATTCTTCCCTCTTATAGGCATGAGGGAGGCTCATAGCAGTAATAAACTAGAGACACTTAGAAAGTTCAAGAAGCCTTTGGAACAGGAGCTTAGAAAGTTAAAGACTCCTAAGGCCTCTCCCATGTGATAAGCAGTAGACAATTTTGGGGAGAGAAAACTCTGAGGAACTGCCTCTTTGTTGGACAAGGAGCTCTGGGGAGACAGCTTTTGTACCTCATCATCCATCCTGGGCAAGCTTTCTGCTGATGAGACTAGGCTGAGTTCTGTGTTTCTATAAGGAAGCCCAAACCATTCTCTATTGGAGGAAGGCCTTATGCATTGTGTTTTCAGATTCCGATTTCAGTGCTCTAACACCTGGTTACCACACTGCCACATCTCCTGTATCCATGTGATCTAAGAAATGGTCACCAATTATCCATGTTTGGCTAATGAAGACACTGGACCCTGTAACTGGGCAGGCATTAACCCTCTAAGCTATTTTGTTATCTCCAAGCTACACATGCCAAGTAACTTGCCAGTAACACATCCTGACTGAGATGCTTCTGTTCCAGCAGTCTGTCCTCATGAACATGTGTTCGTCATCCATCCTGCCTCATGGTGACTCCTCTCTCCCCTCCTTCTCAGAGATCCCAAACCCAGGAACTTAGGCCCCACCTACCTCTCTTCTGCCCAGGCACATTCTTCAGCATCTCTTGAAACCCACTTTTAAGGGGAGACAACCCATGTATACTAGTTTTTACAAAGCTTTCTTTAATTAATTTAGCCATGATGATGATGGTTGGTAGTCTTTGTCATTGATAAACACATGCTCAGATTTGGTCTGGCTTGGACGTGCACAGGCCTGTGTGTGTGTGTGTGTGTGTGTGTGTGTGTGTGTGTGTATGTGTGTGTGTGTGTGTGTGTATTACACAAACAAGAATGCACATCACAACACTCATTAGAGAAGCTTATATTTTTAGTGGATGGTAATTAATATATAAGACAAATACACACATACACAAATATATATACATATATATACATATATATGTTTGTAGTGGATGCTGATTAGTAAATCCACACATGAAAGAAAATAGTTTCAGAGGACTTTGAAGAGATTATTTAATGAAAGTCAAGCATAAAGAAATAAGTGCCTGGCATAGAACAAACATTTAATCTTTATATCAGCAGGCTTAAAATTGTACATGGAATACAAATAATTCAATAAATATTTACTATAAAATATTTAAAGTTAAAAGTAGACTATCAGGTATGTTCTCTGATTCCTTTGTGGACATCTTCTCAAAGCTGATCAAATAATTTCTCTGAAAATTGGGATGTACCTTTGATTTCAACACCCTCACATATTTCTCTATTGGCTTTCAATGCCCAGCTAGACCTGCACTTAACTTCAAAGCTAATGACATTTTGTACTTAAGTAATAAGAGTTTCTACATTCAGAAGAATCTTAGTTTATTAAAATTTGTGATATGAGACCCACAATAATTCAGTATTGTTTATAGATAGATGATAGATAGATAGATAGATAGATAGATAGATAGATAGATAGATAGAGATATATCTTATACATATATAAAATAAACTACATACAACAAGAAGGACCTCAAAAAATCAGGAAATATATTAATGGTACATTCATAGTGTTTTGACTAATGGTATTTGGCAACCTTGAAGAAAACATCTTTCCTATCTTGGTGACTCTAAAATTCTGAACGTAGATCAATATCTATCTCTATCATATCTCATCTCTATCAACTTAAAACATCTATCTAGACCTAAAAACATCTTAATCCCTAAACAACTAAGCTTAATTGTGAAACTAAACTATCTGGTCTTCAACTCCATCAAAGATTTGAGAAGGAATAAAATTAATTACCTGAGTAAACAGGAAGTGCATATTAGCAGCTTCCAAAGTGAAAAAAAAAATGACAGAGATAGTTTGCTGCCTGAACAGTCACCCAAAACTCTCTATAATGTTGTAGCGTTATCTTCAGCCTTCTGGCCCAGTATATGTGACATACATATTTGTGAGGCAGGAACATTTGAGGACTTTTTTTTTTAAGGATTTTATTTATTTATTTTATTTATTTATTTTATGTATATGAGTGCTCTATCAGCATAAACATCTGCATGCCTGAAGAGGGCAGACAGTGCTCTTAATCACTGATCCATCTTTCCAGACCCCATTGAGGACTTGCTTACCCTATCTTGACAGAGTTTGACTGTTGACTCTGCCAGCATCCAAGCTTGTCCATTTGGGGACAGAATTCTGTCAGTGGCCGAAATGAGAACCTTTTGCCCAGTGGCTTGTTTGCCATATTTGACGCCATTTCTAGAAGGAGTTTCTTTGATGCCCATCATCTTCTTTGAGGTATCCTGGGTGTTGCTAGGAGTTAACCTGTCTTATTGTCAAAGAATCATAAAAAACAAATAAAAACATCTTTAAATTCCATATTCTGCAGGTCTCTGATGATTTTGAAGCCCTTATCTAACTATTTTACCTTATCTTTCATAGATCATATCTATCCATTAAATTTAGGATGTATATTCTAGTAATTGACATGACCATGATTTGATAAACTAACAGTTAACTTGTATAATTTACATATCTTAAATAGCCTGCAATAACACTTTCAAAGAATTGGAGGTAAACCTTGTATTCTACTTAAGTTTTATGGGTACAATACCTCATATTACAATAGAATATATATATATGTGTGTATATATATATATATATTATGTGAAGGATACTCTTAAATTTGAATTCCACACCAATGTATCAAAATTAAACTTATTGTGCATCAATATATAAAATTCTATATCAATGAATTAAAAATAAGCTCATGAGTAACAATTAAGGTATTAAGTTGAGGAGTTGATTCAAAAATCTACTTTTTGTCCCATCATCCCTGTATATTCATATACTCCCCCTTCTTTCTTTTCAACCCCTATCCCTAAACCTATGAAAGAAAGATAAAGGAAAAGAGAGACATCCTTGAGTCCAACCTCATTTTCTCTCTGAATAAGACTAATAGTAACTTATAACCAACTCCCAATGAAAATAAACATCTATAGCCCAAGAAAGCTACCAAATACTTACTGGACCCCCCCCCCTTTACAGGAAACAGGGCATCATTCTCTTAAGGTTTCTTCTGGCTGATTTAGGATGATTAATACCTTTGTAGGGGCCCAAATAAAATTGTGGAAATTCATTAAACAAGCTGGGAATAGCATTTGTGGTCCAGTTTCTAAATGTTTAGTAATTCCAGGCTTAATAGAAGTCCTGTGGGGGACAGTCTGCAGTGCCTGAACAATTGGACTTCCTCTCAAGTTATGTTTATTTACCCAGCTTTTGGCTCCATGTATTGGATTGTTTATCATTGGTTGATTGCTGTTTACCTATCAACAACATGGCAAAACAAGCAAACAAAATTTATAGATTTAGAAGAAATAGAGGCAACTGTAAATATCAGTTCCAACATCATTTCTGATTTGTAGATTCTGTGTTCATAAAAGATAACTACCTTCCATATCTCAGAAGAAAATGCAACCATTCAGTCATACGATGAGAATAAGCTGAGAGTTGAAGAATACAGTGAGAAACAATCCTATACATATTACAAGCAACAAGTGAAGCCAGTAGAATAGACATCATATTAGGAAAGGTATGCATTATACTAAAAATGCCTTTCCATGAACTCACTTAACAAACCTTTAATGTGAAGTCTACCATTAATATTATTTGTATTTTAGAGACCACAGGAAGTTCCACAAGGTCTCTTTTAACTTCTGCAGGTGGATTTGGTATATAAATACAAATATATGTATTTATATAAAACTATAGCTCAATTGATTTCCTTCTTTTATTTCTGTATGTGTTTACCTGTGTTTACCTTGTTTCTACTGTTAGTATCAAAATTTCATTTCCTAATATGATATATTCTATGTAGCTATGCTTTTTAAAAATCCTAATGCACTTGCAATTTTAAAGCAAATATTTTAAAGAGATTTTAAAAAGATATTTGATTATTATTAGCTATATACCTTTAGTATCAATGTCAAGTTTTCATTGGACAGAACTGACTAGAAAGTAGTAAAACTTCCTTTGAAATTTCCATTTTCAATCTGACTTTATTTAATTGTAATATAAGCAATAGACATTTATTATCAAGAAAGCAGTAGAAAGTAAATAAAAATTTATAATGGTCCCTCTAAAACATCACAATATTACTCATATTTTGGAGTTTACATTTCATGGTATTTCATGCAAGTGAATACTTTTAAATAGATTGTAGTATTTAGTATTTATAGTTTGGAAATTTGTTTCACTCATAGATGTGACGTGAAATATGAAAAGCAGTTTTGATGGTTTCAGAGTTTTCTACCAGATACTACAACTTTTATTTGTAATTAAAATTTAAAACATAGTTTTGAGCAGTCCTTAGGTCCTTAAATTTGGCCACTGTGTTATTGCACCTTTCAGCATCTTTTATTAGGTTGGGAGTTGTTGTGGCTCACAAGCTTTACAGCTGGGTAGGAGTACTGATTGCTTTTCTCCACTGGAAGTTTGCATAGCACCTCCAATACCATGAGAGCTAGTCCTGAGAAAAACTTTCAAGTCAATTCCAGATTGATTCTGACCAAGTCTCCTGCCTGGAGTATGTGGTGTCTTCATCAATAGGATCTTACCTTCAAGTTCAATGAGGCAACTAAGGGCAACAACAATAGCATATATTGTTTGATTTGGGTGACGTGGAAGGAGTTTGTTGGGTAGAGAGAAGGATGGAAGTGATATAAATAAGTATTCATGTATGAAATTCTAAGACATTAAAATTAAAAAACAAGTTTTTATTATTTTTACATAAACAATATAATAAAATTTGTGACATGTTCCAAAATGATTAGTGATTATCCACTCCATTTTTTAAAAATCATTTGTATCTTCTTAGTTTAGATATTAATATTTGTCTAACTGATTAGATATTTGCCTTAAAATATATTTCTAAGCATATATTTAAATATCAGTATACTTGGATAAATTCCTCTAAAAAATAATTTTGCTTTCATTCTTCTTGCTAGTTCTTCTAGGAATTCTTTTCCTGACTTTCACCAATATTTAATTCAACTTTCAAAATATTATATGTCTGTATAAAACCTTTTTAAAACTGAGAGTTTATTTCTACTATACTTATCATTTACACATCTCAGTTTGCAATTTGTATTTGTAATTAAAACGATATTTTACCATCTCTGTTCATTTGTTTAAACTAAAGAGTATTCTTTGAATTTCCTAACAAGTAATTTTTTCTCAACTGAGCCACTTATGGTGAGGAGCTTTTTATGTATTAATGATTACTTCCACCTATGTATATAACACCAGTATCTTCAATGTTTCTCCTCCTCTTTATTATAATTTGTCACAAGTAGATATTTTTAAATGGTATGAACTGGTCCTGTTATAATTTTTGAAGCTACTACACAAGGAGTTAGAAACTGTAAGTCTCCTTATATATCAGTTTGGAAGTCACTATGCCTTCTCCAATCCCCATAGTATGTATGGGCAAACACTTCCACTCTTCTAAGGCTGTGTTTCCGTACCTACACTCAATAAGATGCATGGACAGCATGTAAATTCATATCTATATCCACTCTACAGCCATAAACTCCTCAAGAACATGAGCAGTGTTATTTACTTATTGACAAAAACAGGAATTGTATCCAAAATATCAGTTTTTTCAGTAAGCATTTATAAGCAATACTTAAATTTGTTAGTATAATTCCCATACCTGCATTATTTTTGTAAATACTTGGTTATGTGAGCACTGTTCAATACATATGTCATAATTATAATTCCCTGTTGTCATCCCAAATCGTTTTGATATCACCAATGAAAATTCAGGAGCCAGATGCTGGCATGAAGGACTGTTAGCTCAGAGAGGAAGAGAAAGCACCTACTCAGCTCACATCCCAGATGGAAAAGGCCTGCTCGCTCACCTGACAGCAGCTCAGGAGGAAAAAGCTAAAAGCCAGAAGGCTCCATCTTCTTCTCCACTCTGTCTTAAATACCCTTCAACTCAAAGTGCCTCCTTTCTTTTTAATCCCTGTCAGCCGATTTCTCTTTCCACCTCTTGACCAAGCGTTCATTCCATTAAATCCTGCATACAGAAAGTTTGTGAATTAAAGGTGTATGATGGGGCTGAGCCAAATCACAATCACAATAAACAGAAAGTGCTTGGAGTAAAGTTGTGTGTTAAGGATGATCCACACCAAAAAGAAAGAGGATTTTACAGTTCAGTCTTGGGGTTCACTGTGGGATCAAATATCTGGCAACAATTCCCATGTTTATAAGTAAGTTGCCCCTCTGAAGAGAGGTCATTGCTGTTTTGTGTATTGCTACATCATTATTAAATTTCATTAAATAATAATGTCACAAGAATGAATGAGAATAAATGAATCAAACAACAAATAAATACTACTATAGACCACAATATAAAAAAGATAATTTGGAATATTTTAAGATTTTTTTCCCGTATCAATAAATTTATTTCAAGAAACTACCATGAAACACTAGTGATAGAAAATGCCACGAAGAATATTTCTAGCTACATTCTGAACTCTCAATTTTCATACTAAAGTAGCTCAGGCAATCTATTATATTTAAATTGTAAAGTAATCTTCAGTGCCATGCTAAAAAAAATCCTTAATGCAAAAGTATTATACCACAAGCTGCCAATGAATGCTGTTTTATCATGGACTTATTGTATGTATGAGCTACAAAATAGTTCTGGACAGGAGAATAATAAAAACAAATGGAAGACATTTTCAGTTGGATGACCTTTTAGTTCCCAGGCTTAAGTGAGCCTGAATCTGGTTATGCTAAATAACTATTGGTACCTGTGAGCACTTTCTCAGTCTAGCAAATGCATTCAACCTTTTCTCCTGGGATCTGAGGAATAAACAGGAGCTTTGCGATGAAGCAGAACTGATTTGATGTTGATGTGGCCGAACAAGTCATTCTAGTGAATCCTCAAGGGTAAAAAGTCACAACCCTGAGGATGAACAATAAAGATGGCAAACATTACCTTAGGGCATTTTCTCACTGCGATAGAAAAAATATCTTAATATTTCTGATGAATAGAGGAAATGCCATGCACCTTTCATGTTTTCCTTATGACAAGTAACATAAAAATCAAATTGGGTTTATTCATGATCTTTCATAGCAGCTGTAATATTAATATGTCAATAAATTGGTTTCAAGAAACTAACATATTTTTATTGAGCAGAAGATAAAGTAGTGTATATTATAGGGCCCACATACCCCATTCAAATCTTGGTTTTAGTTCTACATTATGTCAGTCATTAGCTATGTGAACTCATACAGCTACCTTTTCTAGGATTTCTTGGTCATAAAATGGTATTTATAAAACTGCTAATAATTCTTTCAACAGGTAAATTGTAAGAATAAAATATACTGCTAAGAAAATTAGGTACACAAAAACCCAGAGGGGTTATTTCCCAGTAATTGTTCAGTAAATATTTATGAAAGAATAAATAGGTAAAAGCACAGAATAATGAAAACATTTGAATTCCTAATAGCTATTTGGATTGGGATGCTGTTATTTGCACTGCATTAGTAGTCATTCTCTGTATATTAATCTGAGTAAATGTAACACTTCCAATACAATAGCATTATTGCATCATGAAAACAGTTTTAGTAAAAGAAGGAAGTGAAAGCTATAAAAGAAAAGGTAGTCATGACCCACTTACTTTTACAACTATAAAATAATTTTATTAAAATGAATCTATAATCATTCAAAATATCTATTAATAGTTATTCAGAGGAGTTTTACTCGTTTTATTTCATATCCTTCTCTACTTAAGTGGCTAGTCACCAAGCCGGGACTCACTTCCCTAGAGCTTACAATTACCCCAGATTTTCAGGTGCTTCACATCTCTGACTTTACCCTCACCTACAGCCTACTGGGTATGATATGGTAGTTTGAATGAGAAATGTACTTCATGGGCTCACATATTTAAACAGTTAGTCCTCAGTTTGTGGTGCTACTTGGGGTCATTATGGAACCTTTAGAAGGCAATGCCTTGATGAGGAAGTATATCAGGAAGGCAAGCTTTAAATGTTTATAACTTCGTTCCACTTCCAGATTTTTCTCTCTGCTTCATGTATTCATTTGAAGGTGTGGTCTCATAATTTTCTGTTCCTGCTGGTGCAATTCTTCCACTATGATACACTCGTATCTCTCTGGAAGCCTAAATAATCTCTTCATTTATTAAGTTGCTTTTAGTCATAATATTTTATCACAGCATCTGAGAAGTAACTAATACATATGACATATTTTCATATGAGTTGTTGACCAGGAAAGCACTAAAGTCGCTGAAATGATACAAGTTATCTACATTTCTCCTGGGACTTGACCAGAACTAGATAGTTATACCCTGTTGCTGAAGACACCACATATTTGGGATGCAAATACGGAGAAATTATGCTGGGTTTGAGATAGAAATTTACTTTCTTCTGACTAGATTTCATAGTGCTGAAAGGTGATATGCAGGCTGCAGGAGGAAAAAAGCCATAAATGATCTTACCTACCTGTGAAACTTGAATACTGCAATACCAACCTGTTAGGCAAGATGTGCCTACTATAGCAGTATGTTGTGGATGTGGCTAATGGATTTTTTTTATAAGCCTGAGGTCCGCTTCACAGATTTTATGCCTTATACTGTGAACATGCACAAAGATCTGTGCCTAAGAAAGTCATAGATCCTAGAGGTGAATATATTGCTTCTGTTTTATTAAAAATTATATTGGTAAATAACCCCTAAATTATTATGTATATACCATAGGCTATGGCTGCCCTAAGCCTTAGTCAAGCTTTTTTTTTTCAGAGAAAGGCACTTAATATAGAAACTCACAGCTGATAAGTGCTGATAACAACTAATTATTGAGTACTCATGTCTCAACAGAACATCCACATCACCCTTTCCATGGCTCATGGAACAACATGGAGGAGAAGATCTAGACTATGATCAGGAGACCTATGAAATACTTCTCCTAGGTCTGACAAAGCAATTGCATTCATAAACACGGAGCACCTGTGATTTTTCCATACAGGGCCTGTATAACATTGGACCTGACAGTATCAAATTTGTGGACAAGGAAATGGCTTAAGGTGTGTTCCCCTCCCTGGAAAGCTAATAGCAGTTGATGACATGATATTCAAGCTCTGATTACAGAGAATAGAGATTGTGTAAAACAGAGATATTAAAGAAAATGTGAAGAGTCATGGGCAGATATGGCACACACTATTCATGCCGAGGGAAGACACTCACCTCTGATCTCAGTGGCATATTTATACAAATTGCACAAATACAGTATTGTAAAAGAAATATTTATACAATGGATCAAATAATTTCTTGCTCAAGATTTCTCAAATATCTAAGCAAGTTATTGTTAGGCTACTTATTCTAGATATCTATGCTGGCATCAATATTGTTTAAACTTTAATTGGACCTCTGACTTTCTTTTCCCTTCAGTTATTTGCTGGAGGTGGCAGTTATTATCATTGGAGATGTAGCCAATAGTGAGTTTTTCATAGTCAACTATATAGCTCCAAACCCATGCACATGCATGCAGATGCCACTACTAAAACTCAATAGATTACAAACAAAAAGATATATTATTTGTTGATGGGCTTTATGGTGGGAGATAAAAGAAGGTAGGTGGTAAATATGGCCAGAATGTATTATATGCATATCTGAAATCATTAAATAATAAATTAGTAAATACAGTGTTTCTCTCTCTCTCTCTCTCTCTCTCTCTCTCTCTCTCTCTCTCTCTCTCTCTCTCTCACACACACACACACACACACACACACACACACACACACACACACACACATGAAAGGCATGATAAATTTCAACAAGTTTATTTGAGCAAATGAAGATTGATGGATTAGGAGGCTCCAAACTGGAAGTAGTTTTTGGCCCAGCTGAAAGAACACAAGGGCAAGACACTACAAGGGGAAAAGAAGTGAGCCAAAACAAATACTTGATTGACTGTAATGGTAGAATTTATCCACTTACTCTCTCTTGCTCAAAAGTCCTTAGTTACATAAATATGAATTGGCTCTGTCAGCTTCTGATTGGATATGCTTACGTTTCATTACCCTATACTACAGGAATTTACAAGAAATAGTTCAAGTTAAGTGTTTCTTATGTTCTGAAATGAAGTGACATGAAGGTTGCTTACCAGGTGTAACTGGTTTTATCTGTTCAGAGATCCTCCATGTATGGTCTTCAGTTTCATTACTATTTGCATCCTTAAAAAACAAAATTTGACAAAATAACCCTGATCATGTTCTCCTTTTTTTATCTGTAATTTGCTTCTAATCTTATCTCTGTAGAGAATTCTGTATATCATTCATAGCAAAACTCTAAGTAATTTTATAGTACTTCTTTCTTGAGGCAAATTTTCTTACCTACTACTACATCATGATGCATTTAATAAGTATAACATATGGAATTTTCATTTAAATAAGCTGTGTTATGAACCTTAAAATGTCGTTTCTTAGAGAACAAGAAATATTTACTATTCTAAAACTTCTGCTCTGATGAATTGGCTAGGTAGACAAAAAGTTTTAGGGCAATAAAGGAATTTTATATGTCTGCATGGAAAAATAAAATAGTTGAGAGAACTGAAAAACATGTCTACTGAAAATAAAATAGGTTAAAGACTGAATTGGAAATATGGTTTCCCTTACTAAATAGTTGATAAAATATTTATTTTTAAAATCCTTATGAAATTTGGAAACTTTGAATAACTAATGTAAAAAGACTATGAGTACATTGGGGAATAATTCAAGGGAGAGAGAGAGAATTACCAGTGAAAGTGGATCTGACATCCACCCATCTCTGTTTCTAGCCATGTCCAGATGGGACAATATTAATGCAGCTGACATCTGCTAGGTACTAATTTATTTCTGGGATTATAAGTAACAATCTTATATGTCTTTGACCTTCCCAAACTATGATGTCATATGTTATGCTACTATCATGAGCATGCCTTGTTGGTGTCATCACCAACTAAGATTCTGAGCACATTGGTGCACCTAATGCACCTAACAGATAACAACTATTTAAACACAAACTTGCCCACAGTCATAATCAATGAACATATAAGAAAATATTAGTCTATCTTTAAAGTATTACAAAACTTCAAGTTTTAACATGTCAATCTAAGTATGATTTTAGAGTAAGGATTTCAAAACAACATTTATTCAAAGAACTATTAACTACACAATGATTTTCTAACATTATTTAACTGAGATAATCATCTATTTGACTTACCAACTAAATATTATTATTAGCTGGAAGTAATGAAGCTAAAGGAAAACTGAAGGGCTTAAGAGTGCTTAAGATGGCAAAAATGGCATTTAATGGTATCACAGCAGAGAAGAATTGAAATACATTGAACACATCAAAATAAACACATTACATATTTTGATAAATTCCTAGTAATGATTTCCAAAATCACGTCAAAATGTAGCATTCATATCTGTGAAGTAGAAAGGAAAGCAGCATTGCTACCGGGAATTAGCACCTCATGCATATTGCGTGCTTCATTCCATGATGCTAGGTTTGTCAAGATATCAACCTCAACCATGTGAACAGACCTGCTAGAGCATAATCCCTTGGCTGGTAGTTTCTCTGTGGAGACTATGATACTAAACACAGACAAGCTTATTTACAACAGGGAGAAAACTGGGAAGTGTAGCAAGTGATGTGATAATTCCCTTTGAGATAGTCAAACCTCACACACTTCCTGAGTTTATCTCAAAAAATGCCTTCATTATTTTGACAAAATTGAATTCACAATCACGGCCAAATTAACTAGTCACTTCCACTGAAGTTAAGCTGCCATGATTTTCTATGAGGAGCACACAAACACAGGAAGCACCAACTTTTCATCTTTAAGACATTCTATACCTTCAAATTTTGAAAGAAAATTCATAAAAGGGAACATAAAGAGTGTATGTAGATTTTCAGTCCTTCCATTCTTTTTAATTGGGTGTGCTAGGAATCTCCATACATATGCCCAATTATGTTTCTTTCTCTAATTTAAAGTTTTAAGAAGATTACATAATTGAATGAAACTTTGCACCTTTTCTTCTGTATTATCTGGAGGAGTTACATCTCTTTTGTCTACACTCAGTCTGTTCCTTTTATAATAAGATCCTATTAACTGGATTTTGGATGATAATAACATAGATTGGCCAGTTCAATTATCACACGTGTCTGTGTTTTTTCTTCTCATGCACTTAATGTCTGCTTTGTGCGAGATAAAAGATACTTAGTGCAAATCCAGCCTTGAAAGGGAACACAAAAGACTTCACATTGTCATGAAATAATACATAACACTTTCATTTCTACCTGCTTGTATCCTTTTGTCTGATTGCTCCATTAGTTCCTTTCCTCTGGAGTTTCAAAATTAAAAATAAGTAAATAAATGTAATGCCACTTTAGGTATAATTAAATGGACAATCAAACAGAGCAGAAAGGAGACTTTTCAGCCATTAATTGTCCTGGGAGCGCAGCTTTGGAAATATGAATAATGAATATGCTAAACAGAAGAAATAATGGACACATTCTGCTGAGAAGCAAAGTGAAAACCAGTAAAAGAATTGGCCTCTGTGAGGCCAATGACCAGCTGTGCAAGGCTGAACATCACCGGACCAGTGCTGCATCGATTCCATGTGTTAAGATTGTCATAAGCAATGGTGGCTCCTCCAAACCTGTATTTGAGTGATCAAATTCTTGGAAATTGGACATACTGGCTGAATGTGAACCTTTCTGATTTGTATTATGCTTAAATATTCAAACTAACACAATGAGGATTTCCTTTTTAATATTTGTTATATAGAGGAAAAAGTATTTATTGTTTGTGTTTGTTTAAGTTTCTGCACTTGTGGTTATATGGTAAATTTTCATATTAAGCTTAGTTGAAAAAGCAAATGTAACACAGATAAGAACTGCAGTACATTTCCAGAGACAGCATTCATAAATATCCCTTCCTGTTAGAAAGACAGTGTAGTGATAGCATCCTCCTTGGGCCAAAGCTTCAATTTCCAATCTCTCTCCTCTCTCTCTCTCTCTCTCTCTCTCTCTCTCTCTCTCTCTCTCTCTCTCTCTCTCTCTCTCTCCCTCCCTCCCTCCCTCTCTTTCACTCTCTATGTGTTTGTGTACTTGAGAAAATTAGTAACTAATGATGTTTTATAAGGAATATATGATTGAATGCCAAAAGCATTTAGGACAGTATGTAGCCTATGATGAATGACTCTTACTTAGCAGAATAAATATAGCATATTATAAGAAAATAAAGTGATGTCGACTATCTCTGGTTTATATTGAGAGATGACACCAATTTTTTACTAGATTATCTTGGGAATAAGAAACCTACCTGGAGTCTAAATGGAAACAGAATATAAAGCACTACACATTATTTTTACTAAGGGTATCTACACTGAGATGGCTACAGATTTCACTATGAGTGTAAAGATGAGTTGGTTATTGTAGACTACTTGGTGATGTTGATTTTCATGTCATCTCTGAGACTTTCTGGTATTACTTCAGTAAATCAGAAATTCAAAGGTCACACAAAGTGAAAATTCAATGTTTTATGGATGTCATAAAATCTATAAGTGCTGTTACTAATGCTGTTACTTCCCTGCCTCTCACTTTAGCAATTCATCACTGGAGAAAAAAATGACAAGTTGCCACCCATATGCATCAAGCTAACCTGATGTAGAAACTAAGATGAGCATCTTGTTAGTAACTTTCTGTCCACTGGCCCAACTCACCGTAGCTCAAAACTCCAAGGCAGAGAATATGTAGGAAAGCAGAGAGGGTAACCTGTAGAGATGTGCAGATGAAAATAAAATATATAATATGTGCTGTCCTGGAGGTAGCCTGGAGGGGCATCAATAGGCTTCCAGGAGACACTTTGCAGTCCTTCTAACATGGTATCCATCATAGCATGGAGTGACAGGAATGTTCATGTGCTCCAATAGAGAATGTGCATAATGCCCATGGTGGGGCAGATTCCTACAGGAGGAAAGACATGCATCCAGGACAAAGCTCTGACTTCTGCAGGCAAAAGACAAATTCAGTGCCAAGTCCATAATGGGAAGAATAGACCTACATCCCTAGATGGTTTTAGAACCATGGTACATATGAAGCATGACCCTGTAACTATGATGCTATATAACTGCACTACCTTACTACATTCACATGGGAATGTAGTGGGGGGGGGGGGAGAAGAAGAAAATCTGGAAGTTACATGCTCACACAAAAATAAGAACTGGCCATTGGTGCAGTTACAACATATACTGCTATTGCAGATGATTCAAGCTCAATTCCCAGCACACTTCTGGCACTGCAAACAACTTTCAGTAGTTCCTGCAGCAGAGGAATCCTACTCCCCTGCTCTTTGTGGACATGTGCACTGGTGCACAAATGCCCAGACACACATGCATGAACACACACACACACACACACACACACACACACACACACACACACACTTTAAAAAAAATAAACATTTGGAAGAAAAAGAAAATATGTCTTTAATAAAAGAGTAACCACAAGAGCTTTAAGCCAAAAGAAAACAAGATTAATTCATATATACGTTTAAAGTATATTTTATATACCCATACAACACTTTTACAGGCCAGCGAAGCAGGAGTTTGTATTCATAATAAAACAACTAAGGAAAATAGAAAAGTTCCATTTTCTTTCTTTATACTAATATGCATAGAAAATGTGACTGTTTTGCTTCCTTTCCACAGAAAGCAATTACACTGAAATATATAAAAAAATTTTCTACCCACATTATCAAAAGGTCAAATATATTCTCGCTAAGGAGCTTACAGAAATAAACGATTTTTTTAGTTCAAACAAATAAAATGAATTAGACAAAATATGACATATCTTCCAGCAAATGGAGGATTCAGGATGGCATGCTTTCTAGCTTTGTTCTGTAAGGGACATTTAAGGGAGAGAATTGGCTTTAGATGTAGACATAGTTTAGCCTTTAAAGCACATAAAGTATGGCAGGAGTAAGGAATCATTTTTCAGTAAAGCACAGAGCACATGGCAGCTCTGAGAATTTGGTGTGCTTTCCTCAGGCTATAAAGAAACCACATTTGCATTCAGTGGGGAAGCTATGAGAACCCAAAGACCAAAACTGAACATTTGGTTTACATTACTGAATATCCTTGTCTTCTAAGGGGCCAGAGGTGACACCATAAAACTAAGAGCTTCCTTTTAACATTTTTCTAGATAAATCTTCTGGGGAAAATACAAAGCAAATTTACCATTTTGAATCAAATATATCCTAATATAAATCCAAGGTAGATATGTGAATCTACATGGGGAAAAGGGAGAAAAGGTATACTTAAGTCCCCATGTGACTCTAACATAAACATTTTTAGCAAATTTATCTTGAATAGCCATAAAACTCTGTGATGTTTAGTCTTGGTTAGCAACATTTCTGGATCTGGAATCAACTAAGCTATTTTGTATACGTGTGAAGAGTTTTGTTTATCTGATGAATCAAAGTGGGGAAATACACACCAAAGTTGGCAAACCTGCTGTTGGTAGCCAAGATATAAGGAGACATAGAAAAAAAATACTTCTTTCTTTTTGTTTGTTAACTTTTGTATCTCACTAACAAGTTTACCTGCATTATTTGTGAATCTTTCAATCTTGCTCTGGTTGCTGCTGCTGCGGCTGCTGCTGCTGCTGCTGATGATGATGATGATGCCTCCACCACAGTCACTTCTTTCTCTGGCATTAGAAACCAGCATCTTTGAAGCACTGACGTATAAACTTCCAAACATTGACCTCAGTCTGGGGCTACTTAGGTATCCAGCATTGTGGACGAAATAGTTATGGTAGTAATGGTCTGCAGAGCAAAAATAGTCATTTTTGGACTACCCATACCATATTGTGTAAGCCAATTTAACAACTCTTCCTTCAATGTGTGTTCATTTTATTGGCTCCATTTCTCTAGAAGACTATAATGCAATATTCACCCATGACTTTTATTCAAGTAAATAAAAATCAATAGACAGTTTACTTTAGGGTTATGGTATGGAAACGATTTAATTAGGCATCAACATCAAAGTTCATGGTCCAGTCAGATGAACACTGAGTTCAAGGACCTATGACACACTGTATCTGATCTACTGCACAGAGACCAGGGACCAGTCTGGGAGCCACAGACTGCAAGAACTGGAGAACGCTAGTGAAGGACACCAAAACCTACCACCCATCATCAGAGATAGCAAGATGACTAAAGGACAACATAAGAACACAAACAGTAGAAACCAAAAGAACTCAGCATCTCCAGATCCCAGCTATCCTAAGGAAAGCAACCCGAGAACGTAAACACAATTGAAATACAAGAAAATGACTTTGGAGCCTTAGTAATCCATAATCAAATGCAGGAAGACACAGCCAAACAGGTGGAAGACATAAAAGAGGTCTATAGAGTTCAAGATCTGAAGATGAAAATGGAAAGAGCAATAAAGGCACAGATAGAAGAAAAACAGGAACGAGAGACCTTAGAGAAGAAAGTAAGCAACACAGAGGTGAGCTTCTCTAACAGAATCCAAGAAATGGATGAATGAATCTCGGGACTAGAAGATACAATCATAGAATTCAAAGCAATCATCAAAGAAAATACTTAATCTAAAAAATACCTGACGCAAAACATCCAAGAAATCAAGGACACCATGAAAAGATGAAACCTGAGAATAATAGGCATCAAAGAAGGGGAAGACACCCGATTCCAAGGCCCCAAAAATATCTTAACAAAACCATAGAAGAAAATTTCCTCAATTTATAGAAGGAGATGCATATAAGCATACAAGAAATCTACAGAACATCAAATAGAATAGACCAGAAAAGAAAATCTTCCCACCCCATAATAATAAAAACACATAATATACAGAAAAAAGAAAAAATAGTAAAAGCGGCAAGAGAAAAAGGCCAAGTAACATACAACGGCAAACCTATCAGAATTACACCTGACTTCTCAGCAGTGACCATAAAAGCCAGAAGGACCTGGACAGAGGTCCTGAAAACCCTAAGAGAAAACAGATGCCAGGCAGGCCAGATTACTATACCCAGTGAAACTATCAATAACCACTGATGGAGAAAACAAAATATTCCATGACAAAAACAAATTCAAACAGTTCCTTTCCACAAATCCAGCTACACAGAAGTTACTAGAAGGAAAACACCATGCCAAAGGGACAGTCACAACCAAAACTACACAGTAAATACATAACTACACTATCACAAAAACACAACCACACAAACTCTCTACTGAAACCAACATCAAAAATTAAGCGACTTAACAATCACTTGTCATTAATATCTCTTAACATCAATGGTCTCAATCTTCCAATAAAAAGACACAGACTAAATGAATATATGCATAAATAAGATCCAACATTCTTGTGCATTCAAGAAACACATCTCACCCACAAGGACAGATATTACCTCAGGATAAAAGGCTGAAAAAATATTCCAGGCAAATGGTCATAAGAAGCAAGCAGGTGTAGCCATTTTAATATCTAATAAAATAGACTGTCAACCAAAATTAATCAGAAGGAATGAGAAATGATACTTCATACTCATCAAAGATAAAATCAACAAAGATGGCATCACAATTCTGAACATCTATGCTCCAAAAACAAGGGCACCCACATTTGTAAAAGAACTATTAACAAAACTTAAACCACACATTAATAGTGAGAGACTTCACAACCCCACTTTCACTTAAAGATAGGTCATTGAAACAGAAATTATGCCAAGAAATAATGACATTAACCAACACCATAAATTGAATGAATCTAACATATCTGCAGAACTTTTCACCCAAATACAAAGGATTATACCTTCTTCTCAGCACCCCATGGAACCTTCTCCAAAATTGATCACATAGTAAGTCACAAAGCAAGCCTCAACAGATAAAAGAAGATTGAAATAATACCTTGTATCCTACCAGAACACCTTCATCTAAGGCTATACTTCAACAACAACAGAAATAACAAAAAGCCTACCCACACATAGAAACTAAGCAACTTTCTACTTAATAAGACCTGGGTCAAGGAAGAAATAAAGAAAGAAATTAAGGACTAGCTGAAATTCAATGTAAATGAAGAAACAACATACTCAAATTTGTGGGACACATTGAAAGCTATACTAAGAAGAAAATTCATAGCACTAAGTACCTTTATAAAATATTGGAAACAGCCCTCATAAGCAACTTAATGACACAGCTGGAGGACCTAGAAAAAAAGAAGAAACATGCAAGAGGAGTAGATGTCTGGAAATAATCAAACTCAGGGCTGAAATCAATAAACTAGAAACAAAGGGGACACTTCAAAGAATCAACAAAATCAAGAGCTGATTCTTTGATAAAATCAACAAGATAGATAAACTGTTAGCCAAGCTAACTAAGAGGCAGAGAGACACTATCCAAATTAACAAAATCAGAAATGAAAAGGGAGACATAACAACAGACACTGAAGAAATATAAAGAATCATAAGATCCTACTTTCAAGGCATATTATCTCACAAAATTTTAAAATCTAAGGGAAATGGACAATTTTCTTGATCAACTCCACTTGCCAAAATTAAGTCAAGATCAGATAAACAAATTAAATAGCCCTATTTCTCCTATGGAAATAGAAGCAATCATTGATAATCTTCAAACCAAAAAAAATCCCAGGGCCAGATGATTTCAGCTCAGAATTCCACCAGGCCTTCAAAGAAGCACTAATACCGATACTTTTCAAGCTACTCCAAAAAATAGAAATGGATGGAACATTAACAAATATTTCTATGAGGTCACAGTCACACTGATACCCAAACCCCAGAAAGACCCAACAACAAAAAAAGAGAATTTCAGACCAATTTCTCTTATGAACATCGTTGCAAAAATGCTCAATAAAATACTCACAAAATGAGTATAAGACTATATCAAAGATATCATTCACCATGACCAGGTAGGCTTCATTCCAGGCATGCAGAGATGGTTTAATACACAGAAATTCATCACTATAATCCACCATACCAACAAACTGAAAGAAAAAAAAACACATGATCATCTCCTTAGATGCTGAAAAAGAATTTCACAAAATCCAACACCCATTCATGTTTAAAGTTTTGGAGAGATCAGGGATACAAGGCACATACCTAAACATAATAAAGGCTATATACAGCAAGCCAATAGCTGACATCAAATTAAATGGAGAGATACCCAAGGTAATTTCTCTAAAATCGGGGATCAGATAAAGCTGCCCACTTTCTCCATATCTCTTCAATATAGTTCTTGAAGTCCTATCCAGAGCAATAAGACAACAAAAGGAGATCAAAGGGTTCCAAATGAGAAAGGAAGAAGTCAAATTATCCCTATTAGCAGATTATATGATTGTGTACATAAATGACAACCAAAATTCCACCAGAGAACTCCTACAGCTGACAAACACCTTCAGAAAATTGGCTGAATACAGAATTAACTCAAATAAGTCAGTAGCCTTCCTTTATACAAATGACAATAATACAGAGGAAGAAATTAGGAAAATACATGCTTTATGTTAGCCACAAGCACCCTGTTTTTAATAGCTGAATAGTATTGCATAGTGTAAATGTACCACAGTTTCTTTATCTATTCTTCAACTGAGGGACATTCAGGCTATTTCCAGTTTCAAGCTATTATGAATAAGGCTGCTATGAACATCATTGAGCATATGTCCTTGTTGTGTGGTAGAGCATTTTCTGGGGAGATTCCAAGGAGTGGAATAGCTGGGTCCTGAAGAAGTCCTAGTCTCAGTTTTCTGAGAAAGCACCAGATTTCCAAGTTTGCATTCCCATCAGCAATGAAGGAGTGTTCCTCTCTCTCCACATCCTTACCAGCATGTGATATCACTTGAATTTTTGATCTTAGTCATTCTGATGGGTGTAAGATGGAATCTCAGAGTTGTTTTGATTTGCATTTCCCTGATGATTAAGGAGGTTGAGCATTTCTTTAAGTGTTTCTCAGCCATTTGATATTCCTCTGTTGAGAATTCTCTGTTTAGTCCTGAGCCGCATTTCTCAATGGCGTTATTTGGTCTGGTAGTGTTTAATTTCTTGAGTTCTTTATATATTTTGGATATTAGACTTTTGTCAGATGTAGGGTTGGTGAAGATCTTTTCCCAGTCTGTAGGCTGTCGCTTTGTTCTGTTGACAGTATCTCCTGCCTTACAGAAGCTTCTCAGCCTCATGAGGTCCTATTTGTTAATTATTGACCTTAAGGCCTGGCCTATTGGTGTTCTGTTCAGGAAGTTGTTTCCTGTGCCCTTGTGTTCCAGGCTCTTCCCTACTTTTTCCTCTATCCAATTTAATGTCTCTGCTTATTTTTGGTCAAATTGACACACACCTAGATATAACTTGGAGAAGGGAATCCCAGTGAATGAATTACTCCGTGGGAGTGCTTGTTGGATCACTCTGTCCATAAATGATTGATGAGGTGGTCTTGAGTATAACTTATATTACAACTTAAAAATTATTCCTTTAATAATTATTCAATAGTTTTAAGAATATATTAGGTATATCTATACTAAACCAATGACAGTTTAAAATATAATGAGTTTTTTTCCATATTCTTTACATGAAAATATGATATTTTGCAGTTTTCTAAATAACACAAAATGATTACTGGGTCTGCCAGTCCCCCAGACAGGAGTATTAAATTTAAATTTTCCCTCTGAATCATGCACCACAAAAAGAAGCAAAAAGGTGGTTTACTTTTCAGTTAAGTGAGCCATGAACTAGTATCATAACTTGGTATGTTTTTTGTAAAGGTCACTTAAAGATGAATATAGGTAAATTCTAAGACCAGAAAAGTCTGCTTTTAGATTTGTATATCCTAGAGTGTGTGTGTTAGTTGGCCAAGACATGAACCAAAATGTTTATCGCATCAGTATTTATAATAATCCCAAATGCAAAACAGTTCAAAGTTATGATCACAATAGGATAGATAAAACATTTTATTAAATCATGCAATGAAATGTTATGCAATAGTAAAGATTGATGAAGTAGAATTAATGGCCCTAGGGTGTATTAAACAAAGCAATTCACTATGAAAACATAAACTAATGGCATACATGCTATTAAAACTCATAGTAGACTGTACCCTTGGCACAGATGAGAGCAGAGGTTTTACAGGAGGCAAGGGGAGAATATAATGAGATAACAGAGGCCTTCTTGTTCTAGTAATACTGTTTCTTTTATTAGGTGCCAGCCTAATTTTACTCTGTAAAAATATTTACAAGAACATTTACCCAAAAAAGTATGCTATTTGTAAATTAAATGTATGTAACAATGTTCCCTCATATAGGTGGTCGTAGGCCCCAAGGATTGTGAAACATTACTTTCAATGTGCCCCGTACAAGGATAAAACTATAGATTTTTCACTTAGCCAAAGAAAACATTTGAATTATATAACTTGATGTCTACTTTCATTCATAAGCATATTAGGCCTAGAATGTTTCTGCAATATTGTCACCACACACACAAAATTGCATGCAGCCAGTTGTAATGCAATGGATATTCATTTCTACCACTTTCAGCTTTTCATGTCCTTTTTTCTCATTATCAAATAACCTTTTCATACAGATTATATTGATCTAAAATAAAATTTTCTAATAATTGCCTGGAAGAAAAATACAAATGTCAAAGTTACATCTCTTTATCATCTACTGGAAAATTATTGTAGCTAACAAAAAGTACACTGTGCCTAAGAATGTATTGGCCATTTTCCCAGTATTTATTTCTAACTATATATTGATTTTGGACATTATTTGTGTCCCATATGTTGAATTCTTTTGATATACACTGATAAAATACACACTGTGGAATGGTTACCATATGGCGGACACTTAATCCAGGCCTAATGATACACAGCTTGAACAGAAATGGTGAGACTCAGATTAGTCAGCAAACACAGTATAGAATTAAAATGTAGAGAAAATATATACAGCATTCTTGTTTGGTCAACTAAAGCACAAAGAAGATGTAGACTCTGTGTGCTGAGAAATCTTCAGAGGATGAATTACCTTCAAGTTTAAACAACTTTTGGGTTAAAATATGTTGAAACGGGACAACTGAAAGAATTTGGGAAAGACGTCATCCACTGGGAATGCCACAGGTATGAGCATATATCTTATATCCTTCTTATCCCTCTCATGATATTTCAATGTGATTTCCAAATTCTATTCAAATGTGACAATTAAATTGCAAGATAACTATGAATAGTTGATCAAAACACTAGAGTGATTTTAAATAGTCAACTGGCAAGAATGAAATTCTAATAGTAGTCAATAATTGACATCTAAAGTATCTTGTGTCACAACATAAAGAATAGCATTATCTTGAAGAGAAGCTGTCCAAATCACATAACTAATGAAAGGTGAACTATAATTTAAATGCATTGTGATTCGTCAACTAACTTTCTTAAGGAATGTTCATGTCACTTAGAATTGCCATTTAGAAAGAATCATTATGGAAGGTGCTTTGGAGAGAAAATTGGGTGAGATTATTAGACTAGGTAGGGTGCTCTATCACAGGAAAAAAAATGGAAAGGGGAATGGTAGAAGAAAATTCAGAGTACAGACATTAAAAGCCAGTCTAAAAATTTAATTATACTACAAAAATAAAAAAAATAAACAGAGAGGGAGAGAGAGAGAGAGAGAGAGAGAGAGAGAGAGAGAGAGAGAGAGAGAGAGAGAGAGAGAGAGAATAGAATCACAACATAAGGAAATTAAGTCGTCTGTAATATATCTTGAAATCTCCCCAAGAAAAAGAAAACATTTAGGTTCAAATAGCTGAGAGTCACCTCTAGACTTTTTATTTATTAGCTGTGTGTCCTTGGATGGGTAATTTACTAGTTATCTGTAAAGGGACAGTGATAGAGTGAGATAAGGGAACATTAAACAACCAGCATGATGTACACACTAAGCCTTATCACACCAAGGGCTTAATAAAGAGTGGCCAGTATGGCCTTTACACAAATAGTCATTTTAATGTTGTCCCTCCCACAGGAGCACTTAGGTGATGGTATCTGGTTTAAACGATTGCAAATCCAGTTAGCAGAGAAGTTGTTCGACTCTTGGACAGAGTCTAGATATGCTGGTGGCACCAGTGTGAACACTGAGCATCATATTTGGCACCCTCATAGCAAGGAAGATTGGCACAAATTTTAGAAACTAACATTAGGGAGATGGTACATGTGAGCTCTGTGCTCAGCATCTTTCTCTAAATTTTTGTCTCATTGACATTTCTAACCGACACTTCCAACCAAATCTCATATAATCTTCATATAATATATTCTCATCTTGTTTCTCTTCTCAATTTCATATCTTCCTTCTTTTTCTCTTTAGAAAACAGAGGTAAGTAAAAAAACAAAACAAAGCAAAACAGAATTTAACAAACGAAAAAGCATGAGAAACACACACACACACAAATACACACATACACACAATAAAAACTCAAAGGCAGAAAACATAATATACAAGCCAAAAAAAAAAAAAACATTACGATGAAAACTGAGTGCCCAGCCAAAATAATATGAGACAAGAAAAAATCTCCAAAAATACTACAAAGTTCATTTTATATTGGCCAATCTACTTCTGGGCATGAGGCCTGTCCTTCTCTGCGCTTTATGCCAGTGAGACTCCATGGGAGACAACTAACTTTTTATTTCTAGTGGTTGTCAATTTACAATAACTTCTTGGTTGGGGAAGGGAGCTCAACTCCACTTCCCCCTTTCAGTGCTGGGACTCTTCTGTCTTACATCTGAGCAGACCGCTGCATGCTATCACAGTCTCTGTGAACTCATGTGCATCAGCCCTGCTACATTTGAAAGACACTGTTTCTTTGCTGTCATCCATACTTTCTGGCTCTTTTATTCTTTCTGCCTCCTTTTCTGCAGAGATTCCTGGGTCCTGAGGAGAAGAGTTTAACAAACACATCTTAGTTAGAACTAAATGTTCCAAGGTCTCTCATTCTTTCCACAGTGTCCAGTTGTGGGTCTCTATATTACTGCAGGAAGAAGCTTTTTTAATGATGGCTAAGTGAGACACTGATATATCATGTGTATTTTTTATCTAATCCATTCTGTCAGGTGTGAGATGAAATCTCATAACAGTTTTGGTTTGCATTTTTCTGATGACTAAGGACTTTAAACATTTAAGTGTTTCTTGGCTATTAATTTTTCATCATCTGGATGATGGTATTCTTTGCCATACAGAAGAAGCTTTTCAGTTTCATGAGGTCCCATTAATTAATTAATTAATTAACAATTAATTAATTGTTCTAAGAACCTGTGCTATTATTGATGTCCTGTTCAGAGAGTCTTTTACTGTAACAGTAAATTCAAGACTGCTCTACCCTCTCTGTTTGTATCAAATTCAGGGTAACCAAGTCTTAAATACATTTTCTATTCTAACTTAACAAATAGTTAAGCTATTGTTGCTTTATTTTGTTTACTTTTTTCTAAGTTGATGAGTGTATTAAATAAACAACTACATAGAACAAATGTCTAAAACAACAAATAACTGCAACATTAATTTTGAAGTGTATTTTGGCATATAATTCTGTCCAAATAACATAAATACATAAAAGAAAGTGAAGATTTCATAACACATAAAAACAATGCTACCAGATTGGATTGGATATTTCTCTACTATATCACAATAAAATGTTTTTAAGCCAAAGAAAAAGAACACCAGAGAATAATAAAACTCTAATAATACTTACAGTGGCATTTTTATAGATAGATTTTATAGATACTATATTTTCTTTAATTATTAAATTTTTGTGATTTTCAAAGATAATATGATTATCAAACTATGAAAGCCACATTGTAATTTTATTGTGAATAAAAAGACAATCACTATTTCCCTAAATCTTTCAAATTAATTCTGTAGACACCTTCACGCAAATTAAAATGCAGAGATGCTGAGACATAGATTGTAATCTCAGGAAGGTTAAAAGGGTTTCCTCATCTAAGTCTTTTAAAGTGAAATCATTGTTTGTATGACACACAGATTCCCTTGCACCATAAATGAGCTAAAAGAAAATAATTTGACCCAAACAATTCACCAAATGTGTGAAGTCAAAAATTCTATGATATTTTCATAATACATTGATACTTGTAATAGCAAGCCATAGTTTATGTTTCTGATCCAAGTACATTTGTTTGAAAGTCAAATATATAACACCCTTGAAGAACAACAGAACTAAGACTTAGCACACAAAATAAATGGCCTCAGCACAGTGACAGGTTTTATATTACCTTCACAATGAGATAAGGGCACCATATCACTATGATATATGCTAACTTTTAGGAGGCAAATTATAGCCAGACATATATGCTATATAGTAGTAAGTAGCCAATACTATGAAGCATTAAAATCACAGTATTGCTGAAGAGTTTTTCTGTGTAACATTAAAAATTAGAAATATGTTTTCCTCTTTGGGGAGAATTAACTTTGGTATGAATATTATTTTACACCCTTTATTTATTCCATTATAAGTTGTAGGCATCCTGAAGAATGCTAAAATATAAATATCTAACTTTAAAAAGAGACAATTTACTTGTAACCACCTCAAAGAAATAAGACCTCCGTTACAGTGTCAATGCATGATCTTTGCCCTTTCCTATCAGAGTGGTGCACAATAACTCAGAGCTGACCAGCTATGTCCTACACCTCAAAGTTCTCTACCAATCCTAAAGCTAGCCTCTGCCATAATCTCTGTGACAAAGATTCTTTTATTCCCATTAATTTATATCTTAATATTACACATGAAAAAGGTTTATTTTATATCTGGAAACAATTATATATATTTGTTTTTTAAAAAAGATTTCTTTATTTAAGTATACAGTGTTTCACCTTCATGCATGCCTGCAGGCCAGAAGAAGGCACCAGATCTCACTATAGATGGCTGGGAGCCACCATGTAGTTGGTGGGAATTGAACTCAGGACCTTTGGAAGAGTAGCCAGTGCTCTTAATCTCTTAGTCATCTCTCCATCCCACACATATTCTTTTGTGAATTGAGTAATTTCACAATTCATGCCAATCTGTGCTGTTATATGGAGTAAATTTTACTATTGAAGTATGAATAGCAATACTTTTTAAATTTTCCATATGAATCTGTTAAATTTTCTGTTGTTTTACTTCTTGAATGTTGAATTTCTAAGTAAAAAAATAATTTAATGTTTGACTATTTTGTATATTGGTTTACCAATATAATACAAATTTTTATTATAATAAGTAGAGTGTTACAAACACCAAAAGACAAATATATATATGAATATATATATGTATGTATAAATATAAGCATATTTAAATATAAATATATGCATATAAGCCCTTAGTTTGAAATAGAGTTAAGTGTTCTTTTTCACTTCTTCAATGCAAGAAATGTATGTTTGCATTTTTTTGTCCTTAAGTAAGATTGTTCGTTTTATGTAACTAGTCAGAAGAACAGAATATTAAGTAGGAATTCTTTATTTTTAAAAAAAAATAAAAATCGAATTTCTTATTCCACTGAATAATCATAGAAACTGAAGATTTATGGGACCTTGGAAGTATATTTTGAAATCCTTTGATTTAGTATACATTCATCTGTAAAGTTAAGTGACAGTGTAGTACCCCTTCTCAGTACTGTGAACTGAGTCATATGATAGTGGATTAACTCATTATCACATGGCTGAGGACACATCCTCTTTGCTGGTCATTGTGTGGAAGTTCAAACGAGCCTCATGGGAACAGTGGTTAAAAAAAAAACAGTTCTACCTCATGTTCTGTGATGAATAGAAATACTGACTAAACCAGCAGCAAGTGCACAGTAGCACTGAGTTGAAAATGTGTAATAATACAAATGTATATGTAAAATAAAACAAGTTTTACACATTCTGAGGCCTAAGCATGATCATATTTAGCTAAGGGCTTTTATTATGTATGTATATCCAGCATGTGACTATAAGTATCTCATAAAGGACCAATACACTTTGTAAAAAAAAAAAAAAAAGAAAGAAAGAAAGAAAGAAAGAAAGAAAGAAAGAAAAGTTATTATCAGTAAAACAATGCTAGAGGGATTACAAGTCCAGATCTTAAGATACATTACATAGCCATAGTAAACAACTTAGTACTGGAACAAAAACAGACCTATAGATTAACAGAAAAACATCATAGACCCAAACATGAGTACATATAACTTCATCCAGGGACAAAGATGCCAAAAATATGGTGGAGAAAATAAAACATCTTCAACAAATGGTGCTAGGAAAACTGGATGTCCACATTCAGAAGAATGAAATTAGATCTATATCCATTACCTTGCACAA
Organism: Acomys minous; assembly: GCF_964271855.1. Lineage (NCBI taxonomy): Eukaryota > Metazoa > Chordata > Mammalia > Rodentia > Muridae > Acomys > Acomys minous. Next base: position 51,054,480 of record NC_140489.1, read on the forward strand.
AAAATTACTCCAAATGGATCAAAGACCTACATGTGGAACCTGAATCTTCCAGAAGAAAGCATAGGAAGTACCCTACATGATTTGGTATAGGAAAGAAAAGGACTGTATTTGCCCAAGAATTAAGGCCAACAATTGACAAGTGAGACTTCATAAAACTAAAGATATCATGCACAGCTAAAGAAACATCAGTTGACTAAAAAGGAAGCCAGCATAATGGGAGAGAATCTTTGACAGCTATACATCTGACAGAGGATGAATATCTAAAATAAATAAAGAACTCAAACAATGAAGCCAATAAAACATGCAGTCATTCAAAAAAAAAATGGGGCCTGGCACCTGAACAGAGAGTTCTAAAGAAGAGGAGGAGGAAAAGAAGGAAGAAGAGGAAAAGGAGGAAAGGGAGGGGACTAATATCAAAAAATGTTCACTGCCCTAACCAATTACAGAAATGCACATCAAAACAACTTTGATATTTCATATTACCCAAATCCAAATGGCAAAGATCAGCAAAAACAACCAACCACAAATGCTAAAAGAGATATGGGGGTAAAGAGAACCCCCATTCACCATTATTGGAACTCCAAACTGATTCGGCCACTCTAGGAGTCAGTGTGGAGAATTCTCAAAGCTGAAAATAAGTTTTCCCTATGACCCAGCTATTCCACTCCTAGACACACACCCAAAGAATCCAGCCTCCTAAGTACCACAGATATGTATTGGTCATGCTCATTGCTACTCTATTCACAATAGCTAGAAAAAAAAAAAACCTTAATGTTCTTCAATTGACAAATGGGTAATGAGAGTGTGCTACATACACACTAAAGAATATTAACTGGCTATAAATAAAAATATGAAATCATAAACATCACAGGAAAATAGATGGAAGTAGAAAAGATTTTATTGAGTGGGGTTATCCTCTCCCAAAAAAGACAAATATTGCGTGTTCTCTCTCATGGGGTCGCCTAGTTTCAAGTCTTCGGATGTGAATACATATGCTAAAGTAAGTACAGAAACCAATAAAGTGTAAGGGAGCCATGGAGATGGGAGACTTGGAGAGCAACTGAGATGGGAACAGCAGGATAGAAGTGATCTGAAGGGGAAATGGTAGAAACTGAGTGGTTTTAATTAGTGAGTGAGGGAGATAAATATAGAAGAAAGATGTGTGAGGATAAAAGAACAGGAAGGATGTCCTACAAAGTCATAAGGAATCATACATTGACTGGCTACCTAGAAATACTTATAAGACACATAAGTCAGTGCAAAAATATACAAATATACTCTAAATGAAATTTTCCCTTGTGGGATGATGCTTCTTCCAAGAGCTAAAGACCATCAAAGAAAACACCAAGACCAGGCATGAGAAGTTTGTCCCTTTTGAGAAATATGCAGCATTTGTCTTAAAGGAAAAATTTAAAACTATAATATAACAGTCACAACATAACAAATTACTATAAAGATCAGATTTACTGTATATAAAACAAAAGACTAAGAAAACAAGAGACCATTTGAAATTATCCATAATTCTACCGTTGGTAGCATTAGCATACATGCTAGCACCAAGGCTATCTGAATAGTATCCTGATTTTATTTTAGCCTTGAAAGAATCAATCACTTTTAAGTTGCCACCTCATTAGAGGTCTCTCAAATGTGTGACTCTTCTCTCAGGAGAGGATAGTCCTAGTCTTAACTGGACATGTTGTTATGATCACAGCATAACTGTCTCACAAACTTTAAAAAGAAACAATTTATTGCACAAAAGTGCACCCTTTTTATTCTTATATTCTCCACTAGCCTTTTTTGAATGTTTTAAAAACTCTTAACTTATACCCATACCCTTTAAAGATTTATCTTTGAAATCATTCTTTATTGTTTAAAACAGAAAATTTTCTCTAACATCGTGTGTAAAGTTATTTTTTCAAAGTTTTCCTTTGAGAGAGCCAATATCATTTAGAAATTCTGTCTCTTGGCAACTCTGTCCAGTTTGGCAGATGAGAAAACTCAAATGCAGCTTGTCATTGCAGTCCTGTCCTCTCACATAGGCGCAACCCTAAAATCAGTCTTAAGCAGTGTAGTTCTAAGCACTGTAGTTCTAAGCAGTGTTTTGCCTAATGGAAACTTTCTCAAATCTAAACCTAAATGGATCCAGCCCAATTCTACTTCTGTGCTGACTCTTCTCTTCAGGTACTGGAGAAGCATGACAAAACCTTTACTGCCTTTATTTTTCTTTCTCCCTCCCTCCCTCCCTTTCTTCCTTCTTTCTTTCTTTCTTCCTTCCTTTCCTTTTTTTTTTTTTTTTTTTTTTTTTTTTTTGGTTTTTCAAAACAGAGTTTCTCTGTGTAGCCATGGCTATCCTGGACTCACTTCAAACTCAAAAAGATCAGTCTGCCTCCGCCTCCCTAGTGCTGGGATTAAAGGCACTGGTTACCATGCCTACCTTTTTCTAGAAAGCTCCAGAAGCCTAGAAGACAGGAGAAGAGGGGGTTCTACTAGCCATGTCTGCTGTAGAGAGCAGAAAGTGTCCATGTATTCAGCAGGAGTAAACTGCATTCCGCCTTGTCACGATCTTACCTGCTATAGAAACCAGGTTCACTGTCAACATTTGTATCAAATCACTGCTCTTTGTTCTGACTGTCCACTTAATTAACTCAGAAAGGCTTGAGGCTTACAATCTGTGGTTAATTTTACAACTCAAACTCTTCCTTAGCCTCTTTCTACTTTTTTCTCTGTTTCCTGCCATTTTTAAGTTGAAAATGAATTTTTCTCACATAATGCATACTGATTATGGTTTTGCCTCCCTCTACTCCTTCCAGTTTCTCTGTATCTCCTTTCCATTTGGATCCATCCCCTTTCTGACCCTATTAGAAAACAAAGAAGCTTCCAAAAGATAATAATAAAATATCATAAGATAAAACAAAATTAGCACTCAGGAACAGGGAAAAACAAGCAAACAGAAGGAAAGGAGCCCAAGAAAAGGCACAAAACATACAGACACAGATACCCACTCATTTGAACACTCAGGCATTCCATTAAAAACACTAAACTGGAAGCCATTATATAGACCCAAAGGAACTGTAGGGTAAATAGAGAGAAATATAAACAAAACAATATAAAAATAAAAATAAAAAATTTAGGAGCAAAATTAAATGTATTTATTGAGAACTGAGACAGAAGTAATTAAATTGAGGCTATAAACAATAATAATATATACTCTGTTAAAAGCTCAAATATTACCAACACAATAATCTTTCTAGCAAAACATTATCAAAGGAATTCCAAAATTCCCACCACACTAAAATATACACACATGTATGCAATGACTATATTTTGAATGGATGTTATTAAATTTAACCTAGCATAAGCCATTATGTTTTAAATTACTACTGTTTGTTTAGTTGTGTGAATAATTCTATACCATTACTAATAGATGATTTTTTGATGTAATTATACTTTATTTTTTTCTTTTCTTTTTTTTTCTCCTTTATTAATTTATTCTTGTTACATCTCAATGGTTATCCCATCCCTTGTATCCTCCCATTCTTCCCTCCCTCCCATTTTCCCCTTATTCCCCTCTCCTATGACTGTTCCTGAGGGGGATTACCTCCCCCTGTATATGTTCATAGGGTATCAAGTCTCTTCTTGGTAACCTGCTGTCCTTCCTCTGAGTGCCACCAGGTCTCCCCCTCCAGGGGACATGGTCAAAGGTGAGGCACCAGAGTATGTGAGAAAGTCATATCCCACTCTCCATTCTACTGTGGAGAGTGTTCTGTCCATTAGCTAGGTCTGGGTAGGGGTTTAAGGTTTACCGCCTGTATTGTCCTTGGCTGGTGCCTCAGTTTGAGCGGGACTCCTGAGCCCAAATCTGCCTATCATAATGTTCTACTTGTAGGCTTCTAGGACCCTCTGGATCCTTCTACTTTGCCCTTCTCCCATGCTTCTATCATCTAGAGTCCCACTAGAATGTCCTCCGCTCTGTCTCAGTTTCCTGGTAAGTGAAGGCTTTCGTGGGACATGCCCCTTGGGCTAATATGCAGATATAAGTGAGTATATACCATTTGAGTCTTTCTGCTTCTGGGTTAACTCACTAGATGATTTTTAAAAATGCTTTAAAAAAAAAAGCCCTGATGTGTGACATTGTGACAAAAACATCCTGCAGAGGCGCTGTCGAGTTTCTTTTCTGTTGGCTATCTGCTGTTGGTCATACAGCCTACCCTTAAGAGCCTACCTCCCCCATCACAGGAAGCCTCAATTATCTAAATTTCTAATTGTATAATTATAAAATTCTACAAGTAAATGTTCATTTGCAAGTGCTTATCAATTGGAGATAGTTTCCAGGTTAGGGATAGGACCATGTGTCCACTTTCCCTTTTAACAGTAGAACCCTATCAGTAATATACTTGGGCAAGCCCTTTGTATGCTGCCTCCATTTCTGTAAGCTCATATGTGCCCTGCTGTAATTAGAGGATTGTGTTTCCTTGCTGTCCTCCATGCACTCTGGCTTTTACATTCTTCCTGGATTCTCTTTCACTGGTTCCCTAAGCCTAAGGGGAAGTGTTTGATGGAGATATTTCACAAAGGGCCGAGTCTTACAAAGTCTCTCATTCTGCATATTTTCTTGCTGAAGGTCTCTGCATTTTTCTCATCTGTTGCAAGAAGGTTATCTGATGGAGGCTCAGCAAAGTACTCATCTATGAGTACAACAGAATGTGATTAAGAGCCAATATTTTTGCTACGTTATTTTAGTAGAATAGTAGTATTTGGCTTATGCTAGGACCCTGGAATATCTAGTATCAGGATATTGGTCACCCAAGCAGTGCTGCGTAGGTTCCATATTGTAGAGTGGGCCTTAAGTCAACTCAGATATTAGTTGATTCCTCCCACAATCTTTGTGTCACCTTTGTCCTAGAATTTCATTCAATCAGGACAGCACTGTAAACAAACAGTTTGTAGCTGGGTTGGTGCTTATGGTTCTTCTTTGTTAGCATACAGACTGCCTTCCTGTATTAAAGATGCTGGCATGTAGGTGTGAAGGCTCTATTAGGTGCTAGCTCGACTTCTCCATGTTCAAGGAGTTGTGTAGATATTGTTTGTACAAAGCAATCTATACTTTTGGAAACATACTAGGTTGTTTGGGGCTTCCCATGGGCAATTTTGGCCAACAATTCAATTAGATGTAACCTAATTCCACTATTGGAAGCTTAAGTTGGTGACAAAAGATGTCCAGTTGAAGCTCTGCCATCCTATTATTTGTCTATGATCATCTTCATCTTAGTATCTAGTTCAGTAAGCTTTTACTGAATTAAGTTTCCATACTACTCCTCAAATGGTCTTTCATTTTAATTGTCTTACCCCATATTCCCTCTCTGGTGCCCCTCTTCCCTTCTCCTCCCCACTTGTTCTTCCTGTTCCAGCCATCCCTCTCCACAACATTTCATAACTAGCAGAGAAAGGGTAGGAAATATATCTGCTCTTCCCCATAGTCTCTTACTCTATACCAAATTTCTGTGATTTTAAGGATTATAATAACATTTTAGAGAGTTTTGGGGTGATTATTCAGGTAGCAAACTGTCTGTCACCTTCTCATTTGGAAAGCTACTAACCTGCACTACCGCATACTCAGGTAATCAAGTTTATTCCTTCTCAAATCTCTGATGGAGCTGAAGACCAGGTAGCTTAGTTTTACAATGAAGCTTAGTTGTTTAGAGGTTAAGATGTTTTTAGGTCTAGATCGGTGTTTTAAGTTGATAATGACAATATGTGATGGATATTGATTTACATTCAGACATTTAGATGCACTAAGATAGGAAAGATATTTTCTTCAAGGCTGTCAAATACAATTAGCCAAAACACTAAGAATGTAACTTTTATATAATTCCTGGTTGTGCCATGGTTCTTCTTGCTATAGGCAATCTATTGTATATATGCATAATAATGTAAATTTATATCTAAAAAATAAAAAATTTTAAGAAAAGGGTTATAGCTTGGTTATGATTTACTTAACCACTAATAGCACACACACACACACACACACACACACACATATATATATACATATATATATATGCAAATGTATACCATATTTGTCTTGTTGGGTCTAGGTTACCTCACTCAAGTAGAATTTTTTGCTTTTTTAAAAAATTTTATTAATTTATTCAGATTATAACTCAATTGTCATCCCATCACTTGTATCCTCCCATTCCTCACTTTCACCTACTTTTACCTTGGTCTATGACCGAGGGGGACCTCCTTCCCCACTATATGGTCATAGGTTATCAAGTCTCATCTTGGTAGCTTGCTTATTCTTTTTTTTGAGTGCCAACAGGCCTCCCAACCAAGGGGAGGTGGTCAAATATGGGGCACTAGAGTTCATGTCAGAGTCAGTCCCCACTCTCTACATAACTGTGGAGAATGTCCTGTCCATTGGGTAGATCAGAGTAGGGGTTCAATGTTTACTACTGTATTGTCCTTGGTTAGTGCAGTTTGAGCAGACCCCCCTGGGCCCCAATCCATGCATCATGATGTTCTTCTTATAGGTTTCTAAGACCCTCTGGGTCCTTGTATTTCCCCATCTCCTATATTTCTCTTACCTAGAGTCTCAGTAGGATTTCCTCACATCTACCTCAATCTCCTGGTAAGTGAAGACTTCCATGGGACATGCCTCTTGGGCTACTGCCCAATTATAAATGAGTATATACTATGTAAGTCTTTCTGTTTCTGGGTTAACTCACTCATTATGATCATCTCTAGTCCCATCCATTTGTCCACAAATTTTGGGATTTTCTTGTTTTTAATAGCTGAGTAGTATTCCATAGTGAAAATGTACCACATTTTTTTTATCCATTCTTCAACTGAGGAGCATTTAGGCTATTTCCAGGTTCTGGCTATTATTAATAAGGCTGTATTCATACCATATACCTGTGAATTTCATGATCCCATTCTTCTTAACAGCTAAGTAATATTCCATTGTGGAATATACTACATATTCTTTGTCCATACATCTGCTGACAGACATCTAGATTGTTTCCAATTTCTGGTTGTTATAAATAGAGAATCAGTGAACATTGTTAAGCAAGATCCTTTTTGGTAGGATGATGCATCCCTTGTGTATATCCCCAGGGGTAGCATAGTTTAATCTTGGGGTAGATCAATCCAACCTTCCTGAGGTACCACCACACTGATTTCCTTAATAGCTGTATAAATATGCAGCCTACCATTGCATACCACCAGCAATGGATGAGAGTTTTACTTACTCTACATCCTTGAGAGCATGAGCTGTCATTTTGTTTTATTGATCTTACCCATTCTGATGAGTATAAGATGAAATCTCAAAGTAGCTTTGATGCACCTACTTCTTCTCAGCATCACCATCCCTCTTTGCATCCTGGTAACTCACTGTATCTCCAGTAATGACAGAAGCTTCTTATTCTTCCCCAGATTAAGAACACAGTTTTCATTCATTCAGTTTGTTGAGACAGAAATAATAACTCCTCCTCCCAGCAAAGACTATTTAAAGTGAGCCATGTCTAGAATTCCTGAGGACAGTTTTAGCTTTCAGTCAAAAACCAAGATCTGTCCTGACAATTTAGCATCATTGAACTCTTTGTCTTCAATTAATAATAATAATTTGTGTCTCTCTCCTGACTATCTCAACAATCCATAGGTTCAGATCATCCCCATATTTCCTGAAAGCAAACTGTTAATATTGCTTTATGAACATTATAGCACTTTTGTTATTACTAATGAATTACATAATTTAATTGCCTAATTGTTCTTATATAGAAATAATGTGTTCGGATTATTTCACCTGCCTTTCAGAGTCCCACTATAAAATTATATAAAAATTATATGATTCACTTATTGGCCTAGTATCTATATATAGAGGGGTGCATTTGATATTTAATTTGGGGACAGGGCTTTTGCTTTTCTTCTTCAACTGTCATATAATACTCATGAATATTTATAATGTTCTTACCATGCTTAATGAGCAAGCCAGTTGATTAGCATTTTCTTCTCAATCATTAGCGCTGATTTGTGTGTGTATCCTCAAATATCTCTCATCTATACCTTTGTAACATATACAATAAATTAATGTAACAAATGCCACAGAGATATTCTGTGCTGTGAAAAACTAATGCTTCTCTGATCTGGCTATATTTTGGTTTATACTACATGCCATCTTCCTACCCCTGCCCACACTTAGCATCTATTCTCCTTACCTTAAGTTGTTCTCTTGAAATCTTTCCTTTTATTTTCATAGGTTTTGGGTGCTGTTGTTGTTGTTGTTGTTGTTGTTGTTGTTGTTGTTTTTTACATGTTCTCTTCTTATGTTTGAAGAAATGGTTTAAGTTTCTCCTTTGTTTCTTTAATGGCTCGTTGTCTGAAACATATTGTTTAGTTTGTGCTGTTTGTACAAATTGTAAATTTTATTCTAATTGTATTCTTTTTTGAGGGCTTTGAGGGGTTATATTGGTTGTTTGATTGATTGGTTGTTATACTAGGACATTGTTCTGACCTAAAGCATGTTCAGGCATGGATGATCTATGGGCTGATGAGAAATTTTAAAATGTGTATTCTCTAGCCATTAGTAAGCTGTTCTGAAAATGTCTGTGCCATGGTTTAACCCCTCTGTTTCTTTGATTTTTTTTTTCTGTCCGGATATTCTATCCACTGACAAAATAACATTCTCAGGTAGGAAATACTAGTGCCTATGATCCTTTCTCTTAAGGTATGATATAATTTATAAAATAGGATGCTACAACACCAGGTGCCAATAGATTTGTGATAATTATATTGTCCATTATATTTTTTTAATTGTTCCATCTTATTTTCCACTTTTAATGGTTAACTTAAAAAGAGTATTTGAATAGAAATGGTTTTGTATTTATTACCTCCAATTTCAGTCTGTGAACATCTCTGATAGTAAAATGTATTTCTTACAGAAAGCTCCTATATTTTGAATCTGTAAATCACCCCCAAAGGCCAAGTGTTAAAGCTTGCTCACCATTCTTTCTTACGGTTGGGATGTAAGGGCTGTGTGTCTTCAAAATCACAGTAGGGCTCCAGGTTCTGCCTTTCCTCCCTTCACCCCCTAGGTTGCCGTCCTAATCATGTGCTCCTATCTATGATATGTTCTCTTGTCCCAGGCCCACATTCTGCATGACAGCCCATGGTTCTTTTGAATATTCTTTGTCCCTTTTACCCTCTTATCTATATGTGTGCTTCTGTGCTCCCATTTGTTTGGAATGTTTGTTTTTAATTCAATGGGCTTTATATTTACTGTCTTTGAGACTCTAGACTTCTGCAGCAGAGAAGACTTTTGTTGCCAAAACTTTATTAGGGTATGTTAAGGGCTTCCTAACAGCTTGTACCTAGAGTTACACTAATTTGAGAGGATAGCATGTCACATTTTATATGAATGTCCCTTGCATCCTTGATCTCTATGCTTGGTCTCGGTCTCTTTCATTTAAAACACTCTATTACAATCTCTGTCGCATTTTGTGTGTGTGTGTGTGTGTGTGTGTTTGTTGTATTTTGAGAAGAAAGTTCACCAGCCAGTTCTAGTGAATCATCTAAGTATCTGTAATTGGTCCAGCACTGATATTTTATGGACAATCATGTACACATTAAACAGTATCTCCCTCGGTATCTTAGGTGATTTTCATCACCAAGTCATCACAGTGGCACAATTCCCAAAAGTGTTTTCATATAATATATACAAGAAAATGAAATGGATGTGAAAGTTTCGTGAAATTGTGAAAATCACTTTAAAAGTTACAAAATACCGTGCTTTGTTTTCCTGGTAAAACACAGGCTGTTATTCTTTTGTGAAAATCCACAGCAACTATTCCTTTCTTTTCATAAGGATTTCAATTTCCTCTGATAATTTTAACCCACATAAGAATACAAGCTAATGAGATATGATCATAGTTTGTCCCTGTTGAGTTATTTGGAGTTAAATGAATGCAAAGCCTTTTTCTTCTTAGTTTGATTGAACTCATAAGAAACATTGTTCCTTTTTAACAGATGATAGCAGACTATTGTACATGGGAATACTAATCTCACCTGGGTATGTGTCATTTCTCAATCATTAATGAAGATAAATTACACCCTCAATAGTCCTCTCTGTGTGAAAAATCAGCTGAACTCTTTAGACTGCCTCACAGCCAATGACATCTTTCAAGGTATCTTCTGTTAACATTTTATGTCTGAGTCTAGATTTATGTTTGTTATATCCTCAAGAATAATTTATGTACTTAATGAAATTCTCCAAGATGTAGCTAAAGCATAAAATCCTTTTGTTAAAGACAGTTAACCCTGTGTTTTGTATGTAGGAAAAAAGGTTATTTAAATTTCATAATAAAAACTGCAGTTACTATTGGTAGATTATGTACCATTAGGCTTTATGTTTTACTGTGGCCCATGTTTGTTTATTTTTCTAGTAGAAATATTCATACTTTAGGTCTTTTGGGTTGAGTTACGAATGTTGGGGAGGGTATTTGACATTCTCAGTAAATAAATGTGGCTATATAAGTATGTACACATCTTTTCATCTGTTATCTAAAATCTATATAATTCAGTAAAAAGAGCAAATCGACCCATGCCCATGTTCTTGTGTATACTGAAGACACAAGACAAAATACACTACAGAGCTTACTATGCATGTATGTAGGAGCCTAACCAGTCTGTATCAGCAAACTAACCTCTTGGCTCCAAGATGGGCTCAGAAGCAATAAAAACATCAATGTGGAAGAGGAAACATAAACTAAAACATGAAAAGGAGCCCTCTAAATCCTTACTTAAACCTGTCATTAATTTTTATGGAAGTAGAAAATAATACCCATACAATGTCATATTAAAAATAAAATCAAATGTTTTAATGCATAAAAAGATATCTGTGGAAAACTATTAAATACTTTTTATTCTTAAAATAAATATAATTTTATATATCATGATATAATAATGCCACCTGATTCAGAGATCATTGACTAAAAATTCACATTTTAAATCTTTATTTCAGATATTCAAGCAACTAAAATAAAAAAAAGAAAGGGATAAAACCAGAAGATGGAAGTCATTTATATGATTTGAATTTGAGAAATCAAAATTGTCCCATATTAGAAAGATTTAAAAAAAAGTTATAAAATGCCAAAGGAAAAGAAGATTGATTTCAAATTTAATACAAATGATCAAGTAAAATATAAGATTAAGAGAGACATAAAAAAAAAGAACAAGAGGGAGAAAACATAAAACATAACATGTTGAATGAAGGACATAGGATTCAGTTACTGCCACCTCACAAAAGTTTTAAGCAACAACTATACACAGGAAAGAACATGTCTGTGCAATACTAGTAATACTATGATTAACAGCAGCCCAAGGCCATCTAAGGGCAAGAAGAAACAATAGAAAGAGACAGAGCTATAAGTAGTCTAAGAGTTCATCTTTGTGGTACCACCGTGTTCTGCCAACAGTTGTACCAAATCAGAGTTGCCAGGCAATGACAAAGCCTACCCCCAGCATCAATCCAGGCTGACATAGAATTCCCATGGGAAGTTCAACCTGATATAGATTGGCTTTCTCCAACGCATGTCAATACCCTACCCCAACAGCAATATGATATCTCCATGTGTAGGAGCAGAGTATGGGGATTAAGTCTTCCTACCCATGAAGTCCAAAGCCTACCCTTGTGCCTGCCTAGGTGAAATGTAGCTGCTACACTACATTCCTATAAAACTTTGGAGTTGTAGCTCTCAAATTTAGGATTCCCAAAGGTGAATTGATGTTTCAGAGACCTGAAACATTCTTAGACCTAGACCTAGACCTAGACCTGGAACATTCTTGTGAGGAAAAAAAGGTCAGGATATCCTACTCTGGAATAAACACAATTATCCTACCCTCAAAGCCAAAATGAAAGCCACATTTAGTCAATGAGACACAAATCATAGTTTCCTGTATGCTTATAGGACAACATTTTTAGAAGTGCTTGAGCCAGGGTCAGTAGAGCAGCTCATTCCAGGTTCAGAACATCCTTCAAGGTCATGCTGAGGCAAATCTCTAGCCTTACATTCCTAAATCACAGAGCCTCTGGGGTGCATCCTTCCAAAGAGTAGTCCATCAGAATTTAGAGCATAGCCAGAGCACTACCGAAGCACCAAATGATGGTTTTTGCCTGGCCAGTGTATATACACTTCTGTACTCCCCAGTCAGTGCCTAGTGTAGTACCAAACCAGTACCTCCCCTGGACTGAAGAGTCTGGCCAGTGTTCTCTCTGGGACTATCAACCATTCTCATGAACTCAGAACAAAGCAAGGCCTTTGACAACTACAGAAACTAACCTAAAGGACTCAACTCTACCTGGCTGGCTAGAGTTTTTACTAACTAATCACACCAGAATCATATGCTAGATTAGGTAGTGAAGATCTATGTTTGCCTTTAAAGGTCAAAATGAGTGGCTATAACTATAAGTGCACAAATACCAATGAAAGAACACAAATGTGTAAAATTTGGAGAATTATAATTATACACCATCAAAAATAATCAAGCTATAATAGAGACACTAGAGAAATGTAGGTTTATAAAACTATAGAGAATTCAGAATAATCTTCTTCAAGAAGTCAGTGAATTTCTAAAGTAATTAAGAGAATAAACTGAAACAAAATAATAAAACAGAAAGAGAAGACAAACAGAAAAATGGAACTCCTACAGAGAACACAATTACTGAACTGAAAGACTTGCGGAAAGGTTTTTAAGGTAGCTGACTGGCTCAATTAGAAGAATGAACACATTTGTCGAAGAACATTTGAAGTTATCCTGCTCACAGTGACATGGTTTTATAAATTAATAGGAAAAATATTTTAAAATGCTGTAGGCACACAGAGGATGGAGATGCAGGCTTTCCAGATGAGACCTAATAGGCTGCGGTCATATGGCATGGTGGAGGGGAGGTCTCCTTAAATCAGAGGTCTAGGGGAGGGGAATAAGGTGGAAGACGGAAGGAGGGTGGGAATGGGAAGATACAAGTGAGGGGATAACAATGTGGATCTGAATGAATTATAAATAAAAAATACTTAATATAGAAGTAGGTAACATGTTCCTGAATCAACTTTTGGTCAAAAAAGGCATCAGATAGGAATCAAACCCTACTTGAAATGAAAATCATAACACAATATCTGAAAAATTATTAAAGGTCTTAGGCCCCTTGCATCTATGTAGTATATGTGTAGCTTAGTCTTCATGTGCGTCCCCCCAACAACTAGAGTAACTCTGATGCCTCCCCTTTGGATCCTGTTCCCCTAACAGGGCTGCCTTGCCTCCCTTTGGATCCTGTTCCTCTAACAGGGCTGCCTTGCCTCCCTTTGGATCCTGTTCCCCTAACAGGGCTGCCTTGCTTGGCCTCAGTGGGAGAGGATGCACTTAAACCTGCAGGGACTTGATGTGCCTCAGTGCTTTGGTACCCATGGGGGCCTCCACCTTCTTGAGAAAATAGAGAAGGTAAGACTGGGAGGAGAGAAGGGGTGCTGTGATCAGGATGTAAAGTGAATAAACAAACAAACAAACACACAAACAAACAAATAGTATATAAGTAAATAAATAACAAAGTTCTAAGAGGAAAACTTAGAGTAATAAACACCAAGATTCTAAGAAAAAAAATAGTTCAAATAAGCTATTTAGACTAAAACCACATGTAAAAGTCTAAGATTTAAGTCAGTGGAAGGAAAAAGAGCTTACAAAAACATGTCAGACATCAAAGAAATTAAAACTCAGTTCTTTAAATAGATAAAACTGATAGACCTTTAGATGAAGAAGCCAAAGAGAGGAAATGCAAGCTTATCATAAATAAAAGAAGCTTTATATATAGCCAATCACAGAAAGATACAGATGATGGTAGAATACCATGAACCATTATTTTGGGTAACCTTGAGAAATTGTTAAATTTCTAGACATATGCAACTTACTCACACTAATCATGAACAGAAAATCAGAGTAAATCTATAGTGATCAATGAGACTGATTTAGTAAAAATGCCCCATTATATGAAAATCTTTAATGTGGTGGTTTAGCACTTGGTTGTACTGAGCATCTATAGATTTAATGCACTGTTTGTCAAACTATTAAAAAAATATTAAGGACTATGTAAACACCTCTAAATTTTTTTACAAAGATAACTTGACCCTGATTCTAACGCTAACCAAAAGTATAAGACACAAAAATTACATGCCAAATTCCCTAAAATATGCAAGAATCTTCAACAAGATCCTAACAAACTGAATTCAATAATAAATAAGGTAACCCTTTACACCATAATATGGGATGTGCCTCTGGTTGACAAGAATGGCTAAACATATACAAATAAAACTAATAAAAATTCGAAACAAAACTAGGTCATCTGACAAAATTCAACATACTTGCATGATTTAAAACATTATTAAATTGAGTATAAAACTTATGCCTTTAAACAATAAAAGCCACACATGACAAACATTAGGTTAATGATACGCCCAATGGCCTGAGGTAGAGGCTATTCTAAGACCAAGGGCAAGACTGTAGAATTTTATTTGGCTACAAAGATAAATGAAGTTATGAAATTGCAATAAAATTAGTGGATATAGAAAACTACTTTGAGTCAAACGGTAATTAGCGGAAGGTGTTGGGAGACAATAGGTAGAGGAATATCAACCAATATAAATCACTTATGAAATGTCTGTGCTGGTTGGTTTTGGTAAATTAATAAACAAACTAGAGTGGCCGGGAAGAGAAAGCTTCAGCTGAAAATCTGTCTCCATGAGACTAACCTGTGGATAGGCCTATGAGGCATTTTCTTCATCAATGATTGATGGTAGAAGGAAGGTTAAGACCAATGTTGACAGTGCCATGCCTGGGCAATGATTCTAGATGGTATAAGAAGGCAAGCTGAGCAAGCCACGGGAAGTGTTCCTGTTTTTCTCCATGGTCCCAGTCCCTGTTCCAGCTTGAATTCCTGCCCTGACTTCCTTCTATGATGGACTGTGACCTAGACATGCAAGACAAAATAAACCCTTTTTCTCCAAGTTAATTTTGGTCAGTGTTTTATGATAGCAATAGAGAAGTAAACTACTACC
Source organism: Acomys minous (assembly GCF_964271855.1). Classification (NCBI taxonomy): domain Eukaryota; kingdom Metazoa; phylum Chordata; class Mammalia; order Rodentia; family Muridae; genus Acomys; species Acomys minous. Next base: position 51,069,575 of record NC_140489.1, read on the forward strand.
TTATATTGTAAATAAAAAGAAAAAAATTAAAACAGAAAGTGCAAATTAAGACAAATATTACATTGACGCTTTGTGTTAAAACATGGATGATTTTTTGTTTGTTTGTTTTTCAAGACAGGGTTTCTCTGTGTAGTCTTGGCTGTCATGGACTCACGCCATAGACAAGGCCGACCTCAAACTCAGTTCTGCCTGCTTCTGCCCCCAGAGTACATGTATGATTTTTTTTTTAAAGTCGCATGCATTTGAAGAGCTTCTAGGTACTGCGTCAATGGAGTCACAACTTGATTTTTGTAAAACTAAATCTGGTACCCTGTTTGTTCCAGCAGCAACGACATTCTAGCCTGGGATGTGATGAAGTGGAAGTAGACCGTATGCCAAATAAGCTTGACTGCAGAGATGCCAAAATAGGACTGGGCTTTCTAAAGCTCTATTGGTAGCCTAAATCCCAGCATTTAAAATATCCACTTCAACATCAATCACCAAACTTATCCTGAGATATGTGAATAAAGAGTTTGTGCGGAAGGCACTGACCAAACAATTTTATCCTACCTTCCAAACAGCCTCAGGCTGTCAGCTTGTCTCTCCTCTCTAAGATGAGTGTAGCCAGACCTTACTCCCAGACATGCTAGTTCTAGTAGTCTGAGTGACATATTGGATAGACTTTATTGTCCACATAATAGAGGCTTTGTAAAGCCTTGTTTTCAAGGGGAAAAAAATAGGTTGTGGGAGTTCAAGAAGAGGCTTGTCTTTGAGCATACAAGTGAAGACAGTGAAGATATCACATAGTGAAGACAGCAGTGTCAAGCTACATAGCAATGCCCACTGGAACAACCACAGCACACAGGTCTTGGGAGAAAGGTCATAACTTCTCCCACAAGCTGACTGCATAACCATGGGTGATCATTTATTACTTAGAGCCCATCGTTTCTGAATTGTTCCATGGATGAGAAAACTATCTTCTATAATGTTTGACTGGATTGTGATATACTGAAACATATAGTTTCTGACAAAATGACAAACCAGCATGACTACAGGCTATATCTTCAAAATCAACTTTAGATAAGCTATAGCTTCTGGGAAGAAATATAAGTTCAAGGAACACAGATGCTTGTGGGGAAGGTGAATTTCCTAAATAGCTTTGTAGTGAGAAGATAGAGGAAGTGACTTGGTTCCTGAAAAGTAGATTGGAAAAAAAACTAAGTTCTGTTTTAAAGGAATGAGCATGTAGCTCAGTGGTAACCAACTTGCCTGGTAAGCACAGACCCTAGATTTTTAGCCCCTACACACACACACACACACACACACACACACACACACACACACACACACACACTGTTCTTATGCCTCCCTTGCATTATTTTGTAAAAACTAGTCAGTCATCACAAGCATTACTCTGTGTGTGTATGTCTGTGTGTGTGTGTCTGTGTGTGTGTGTGTTTAAGAAGGTTTAAACTGGAAGAGGGAAGGTAACTAGACATAGAATAGCAGATATATTTATGAAATATAAACAGAGGATGGAGTACACCATAAATCAACAGGAACCACAAACTTTTTGAAATCTAAAAGATTCAACATGGAGAATTGCTAGAAATAATGAACCAAGATTAGAAATGATAATTATGCATGTGCATTTAGTATATAGAAGGCATAGAAAATATTGGGATCAAGATTTATTGGGTGTAAATTAATAGTTTCGTAAAGAGAGCACTATAGATGGGGAAAATGGCATGGATTACCTGAGCAGATAGCTTAGGGTTTACGATTGATGCTGTACATACATGAGAGACCTGAGTTGAGATCCCCAGCACTGACAGAAAGTCAGGTGTGGCTATGTGTGCCTGTAACCCCAGCACTGGTTAAGAGATGAGGCAGAGATATGGGGGATTCTGAGACTTGCTGTCTGCCAGCCAAGCCCCAAACCAATGAATTCTAGGTTCAGCCAGCCTAAACTTCCTGAAAAACTTCAATTCCCAGGTTCAGTGAGAGACCTTGTCTTAATAGGATTAAGTCAGCGAGCAATAGAGTAGGACATTTGACATCCTCCTATGACCTCCAGGTACATGCACGAGTACACACCTGTGTATACATATGCATATACCACATGTGTAAAATACAAAGACTAGATTGATTGATATAGTTGAAGTAATGAAAGAAGCAAGAGAAAGAATATTAAAGCAAAGCTAAGGCCTAGAATATTCCACTGAGAATTTCGTTTAAGGTCCAGTAAGATATTTCCATGGGTAAAAGAGGCTGCTGCCAAGCCTGATAACATTAGTTCTACCTATGAGCCCCAAACAGTGAAGGAGAAAAGTGGTATCTACAAGCTGTCCTCTGATCACACAGCACTATGACTCATGTGCACTCACACACATGTATACGCATAAATTAAATAAATGATAAAATTAAGTATAAATAAGTAATAAAAACAAAATTTGGTTTATTACTTTGTATAGAATGAAATGAAAACTGGCTCCACAGATGTCAGTGAAACAGAGCACATGACTGGAACATTAATTACCAAGGAAGCAAGCTGTTCATCAGCTAATCAGTTGTATAAACCTAGATTTTTTTTTTTTTTTTTTTTTGGTTTTCGAGACAAGATTTCTCTGTGTAGCCTTGGCTGTCCTGGACTTGCTTTTGTAAACCAGGCTGGCCTCAGACTCACAGAGATCTGCCTGCCTCTGCCTCCCACGTGCTCAGATTAAATGTATGCACCACCATGTCTGGCCTAAACCTAGGTATTTCAGAATGAGAGACTCAAATATTCCTCCTCATCAGAACCACGGAATTGAAAAGAAACACTTACAGTGCCCTCCTTAGCAGACAGAGATAAGCAGAAAGTGGCCTGTGAACAGCTCCAGCATGTTCACACATGCTCCAGCAGCATCATCGTCAGGAAGCTATGCAGGTCATCCTCCAAGCCTCGAATTAGCTTTCAATTCATGCCTGACTTTGTGGTGTATGCAGCTAAGTGCAAGGTTGTTCACATGCCATGATGCCCATTCCATAATGAAGAAACAGAGGACAGAAATTGATGTGCCAATTTGGAGTAAGGGGAAACACACACACACACACACACACACACACACACACACACACACACACACACACACACAGCTCTGCAGTGTAAGTGGAAAGAAGTTATAATATCAAAGAAGCAACCAAGTTGAATTTTATAAAATTGAAGTAAAATAAAAGTGCCCAGATTGAAAAGCCTAAAACAATGTCAATAACAAAGAATATGGAAAAATTCCCTGTGAAAGTTAAAGTGGGAATAATTTTAGCATGTCAAAGTCAAGGAAAAGATTCTGAAAGTTCTCTGAAAAGTAAAGACAATAGCCAAAATTGAAAACAGAACTAAAGGCCTGGGGAGATGGTTTAGCAGGTAAGCTTGCTGTAACCGTATGAAGATTTGAGGTCAGACCCTCAGAACCCATATGAAAGCCAAGTAGACATGCATATCTTCCCCAAGTCACAGTATGCAGGAGGTAGGGACAGTGGAATCCCCAAAGGATTAGGCTGAAAAGAGCTATATTTTATGATGCTTTTCTCTATGTGGTGCTGAGAACAATCCCCTATCAAATATATTTACAGCAATAGCAATGTATGAAATAAGAATATGATCTGAGAATATTTAAGGATATGCAAATTTATTATATATAATGACTTAAGGCTACTACTGGTTTCAAATATTTGGGTAATACGTATAGAAATTAATAGCATATATATATATATAAATTGTATGTAATCTAAAATTTAAGGCATGCGAAATAAAATGCATTGTGATGATGAATCGTGATTGTCAGTTTTATTATATTTAGACGTACCTCCAGGTATGTCCACCAGCATATTTTAAGAGAGGGTTGAATGAGGAAGAAAGTCTCATGCTGAAAGTGAGTAACTAAGTCTAGCGGGCTGGATGCCTGTCCTAGGTTGTTATCTGAGCACCAACATTTATCTCTCTGCCTCCTGACCCCTGATACAACATGAGCAACTGGCCCATGCTTCTACTGCCGTTGTTATAGCCATTATGACCAACACACACTTTATCCTCTGCCATGGACTGTACCATCAAACTATCAGTCAACATAAACACTTTCTAATGTAAGCTGCTTATCTGGGTAAGTATTTTGCCACAGCATAACGAAATTTAACTAATATAAACATAACATTTTTACTCTAAATTTTTCTTCAGTTTTGTTGCCCATTGTTTCTTCCTACTTATAGAGAAAAGAGGTTTTGCAACCATAGCAGTCAACTCTAATATTTGATAACCAGTCATAGTCACTCAGGATAAAATGCAGAAGGACAATCTGTAGTTCCATGAGGACACTCCTACCTGATCTTTTGATTTAGTCACAAACTACAAAGCACATCAATCAGGTAATGCTAGGTTAGAAGCAGTGAAAAATCAAAGCAAAACAAAACCCTCATGAATAATGATTTATACTTGAGTAGTTTATTTTGGTCCATATAAAAATAAAAAGTTTAGAGGTCAATATTACAGGATGATACAGCTTATTTTATGGTTGCTGTATTTCTGGGTAGTGCGTTAAAAGACTAGTGAGGAGCATACCAATAGCTTGCTCCAATCCCTCCTGAAGAACAGATCTAAAAAGCTAGGTCCAAGTGTTTAACTGTATCCCAGAATAGAGTACACAGATACTGTGAGTACCTAAAACCATTCATAATTCAACAGTTCATATAAAAATTATTTTATTTAAAATGTTTTCAATCTAGCAACCGATAGTTTTCTTTATTTTTTTTTTTCAGTTTCCTTTTATTTTGTTAACCTGATTTCTAGGCTCATCCTAACCATTTCCTTTTGATGTTTTAATAGAAATGGCCCCCCTAGACTCATGTGTTTGAATGTTCTGCCCATAGGGAATGGCACTATTAGATGTGGTCTTGTTGGAGTAGGTGGAACCTTTCTAAAGGAAGTGTTATCACTGGGGCCTGGAAGAAGGGTGCTTTGAGGTCTCATATGCGCTCAAGCTATGCTCAATGTCAAGATCTCCTCCTGCTTATGGATCAAGATAAAGAATTCTCAGCTCTTTCTCCCCTCCATGTCTTTCTGCATGCTGCCATGTTTCCTGCTATGAATATAATGAACTAAAACTCTGAAACTGTAAGCCAGCCCCAATTAATGTTTTCCTTTATAAGAGTTACTACGGTCATGGTATCTCTTCACAGCAATAGAAACCCTAAGTAAGATACCTCTTTATATGCAATTTACTAATTTACTTTTGTTTGATGTTTTTTAATTATTGTTTGAGACCTTCTTACATAAATAATAATGAGTTTTGATCAAACCCACCTCCCTGCCTTAATACTCCCCATTCATCTCATCACTTTTCAATCTGAACATCAGGTATATTTTTAAATCTACTAAATTTACTTATTACTGCAGCAGACTTATGGGTGTAGAGCCATCCCCTGGAATACAGGCTGCCTATCAGGGCCCACAACCCAAGGTAACTGGGTCTCCTTCTCCCGTAGTCATCAATTGCCAACAGCTCCCTAATTAGAGTTAGGGCTTCTTGAGCCACTACCATCTATGCTGGACTTTTGGCTGGCTTGATTTTGTACAGGTTTTATGTAGCAATCACAAGTGCTGTGAGTTGGTGGCAGCCCTGTCATAACTAGAGAACACCCTTTCACAACCTACGCCCACACCTGGCTCTTACAATCTTTCCACTTCCTCTTCTGAGATGATGCCTAAGCCTTGGGGAAGAGGAGGTGTGATTTAAATGTTCCGTTGGTAAGTGGTCATTCCAATCTTTGCTGTGTTTGGGCAAATTATGGATCTCTGCACATCATCACCTAGTGCAGAAAGAAGCTTCTGTGATGAGCATTGAGAGCTGAACTAATCTATGGATATGAAGATAAGCATTTAGGAGGCAGTTTTATATCATGTCTGCTTAATTGAATAATAGTAACAGGATTTCTGGGAGGAAATGTAGCTGACTCAGCCATTGGTTCTTGGCCCACTTAACAGTTCCTGACATGAACTCTGTCTTGTGTAGTGGACCTCAAAATCCTGTAGGAAACTGGTTGTTTACTTTTGAATCATCCATGTAGATGTTGCACCAATGGGACTATATGTCAAGGCTGGTGTGGTCATTGCAGTCGCTTGCAAGATTCACAGCTGTGTAATACTGTGACCATCCTCTTCCAGCACTGTTCCTAGCACCTTCTGGCGCTGTAAAAGCCAGCCATTAAGATGAAGCTTCCAGGTCAGTATCAATTTTATTTTTCTATTTCTTGTCACTTACATATGAGGCTTCATTAGCACTGTAGAAACTTACTGTTGTAGAAGCATGACAAAATATATAGATATTTTTAAAAGTTTGAAAGCAGGTACCCTATGCTGGGGGATTATGTCACTCCCAGTGCCCAGGTAGGGGTTACATCTCTTCAAGTTGTTGATCAGTGATTCCATAGACCCTGAAAACAATACAGGCAATTTTCATTGTTCTTAGTTACCTTCCAGAATTTGATGCTTGTATGGTTTCTTAAATTTAAAGCTGGGAGTGTAGAAATACATATATTTAAATTATTGGTGTAGACACTTTGGGATGTAATGAATATTTCCTTACTTAATTATGGGAAGTTTTATAGTGTGCTCAAGAACTGTCATTTACCAGATGGAGATGGACATGTTGATTGCTTGTGATGCTACACCAGTCACATTACGGAGACAATGAAACACCAATAGTTACATATCTCAGGATATTAACAGAGATTAGAAACACTAAAGGGAACACATTGTGTCAAGGTTTGGACAGAGGCAGCAGAAGCAGCTGGGACTTCCTCATAGCAGACTAGATGAACTGTAGAGTGCCAGTGTAGAGTCAAGGATGGTGACATATGCCCATCATACTAGCACTTGGGAGGTGGAAATATGAGGAGTGGGAATTGGACACCAGTCTGGGGCATATGAAATACAGATATGTCAAGGAGGTGTCCATTTGTCAGTCCAAACTCAGCCAGTCTATTTGAATTGCATTTCCTACTTTATTTTTGGAAAACTTGCTTTCCTCTTTGACCTTGTGTATCCTCACAATTCCTGGCTAGTGCTGTTTTGTCTAACAAACAACTCACAGAGCCAATTTCCAACAAACACAAATACATTCAAGAGTCCACACAATGCCCTCCGCCCCCCAGACCTCCTCCTGTTCTTCCTCACTGTAATGGCACTGGCTGTAGGAGCTGCTGCACTCACTCGGGTTTCTGCTAGCCCTCTGCCGCCAATTCCATTAACAAAATGGTGACTTGGATCCAAACCACAGGATTTATTGCAAACTCCCTGGGAAATTTTTATCTCTGTTAACCTTTTTACTGCACTTGACTCTACTAACCACATCGGCTTCTTGAAAATCTCTCCTCTCTAAATTTTCTTAATACTCGTTAACTGGATCTATCTTCTCTCATTCTGTCCCTCTAACCTCTGTGTGGCTGCATGTTGATGGCAATGCCCGTTCTACATCCTTGGTCTCAATGGCATCTCACAGTCAAATGGAACACTTCCTTTTCCCTTTAGACTTCCAGTTCCCGTGTCTACTCTCAGCAAACAGCACAATGAACCATTCAATTGCTCAATACACAGAAAAACAGATAATTCCCCTTTCCTCTGTTTACCATATATAACCATTTATTCAGTTTTAAAGTGAAACTCAATGTCTCTTCAAATTAACCATTCTCTCAGTGCCATTATCTTCCTTGGGAAGGGCATGGCACAAGAAAGACCATTCAAAACCGCCCACATCCTTCTAAAGCAGTGGTTCTCAATCTTCCTAATGCTGTGACCCTCTCATACAGTTCCTCATGCTGTGGTGATCCCCACACCCCAGCGATAAAATTATCCCATTGCTATTTTATAGCTGCAATTTTGCAACTGCTATGAATTGGACATGCAGGATATCTGATATGTAACCCCAAAAAGGGTTGTGACCCACAGGCTGAAATCTGCTATTCTAAAATCTCATGAATGGATTAATCCATTGAAGAGATTAAAAGCCTGGTGAGCCAATCGCCTCTTAATAGTATCACTAAATTTCAATGTAAGTCCTTTATTTAAACTACAGCACTAACTTTGTATTTTACTCTGTTTAAAAGGAAAGAGTGAGCTAGAAAAAGGTTGACCAGCAGATATTAAGCTGAATTTAGAACACGTTTTAATGTGCTACTATATTGTAGATTCACTACAGATAATAATTGAAGTGTATATTTCAGCAGGCTACAAGAAAAGATTTTAACTGTCTTCACAATTAAAAAAGAAAAATGTTGGAGGATGAACTTGATTTTAAATATATATGCATATATATATTTATTTAGTGTGCACTGTGTATATGTGTGTAAATGAGTGTGTACACACATACACACACACACACACACACACACACACACATGCATGCAGACAGGCCTAAGAATGTGTGAAGTGTGAGTATGGTGAGAAAGGTGAGAACAATGTATAATGATGTTATTTATGCAAATGCCACAGTGAAACTCATCACTGTGTATGCTATCTTTTATAAAACTAATTTAAATGGTGCACAGAGGGATGGCTTAGCTCTTGAGGGCACACACTGGTCTTGCAAAGACAGGAACTAGTTCCCCACACCTGTCCGTCAACTCACAATCACCGGAATGACGGTGGAACAGGATTCTTCTGGACCGCACTGGTGCCTGTACACACAAAGGTGTATGCATACACACATACATATTTTAAGTTCTTTTTTAAAACAAATTAAAAATTAAAAATCACACAGATCTGTAACACTTCCAGCAGGTTCTGATGTCATTGGCTATGGGTGTGAGTGGTCATGAGCTAGGATGACATTTCAATAGTCCGTGGAGCAAAGCGGTGAATGGGTGAGAATAAGGTGGGATATGGAACACAGCAGAACAAGAGGAGGAAGGGGGGGGGAGAAAGGAAGGAGAAACCAAAGGAGGAAACACGAGTCAGACAGATGGTAGCAAGAAGTGGGTCCTCAGAGAATTTGGTATCCAGTGGCCCAAAGTTCTACCCATGGTGGAGAATCTATGATTCTCTGAAAAGCACTATGCCTCTGAGCAATATTTATTTTTACTTAATTTGTTTATTTGTGTGACTTTAACATGTAAAACACGGAACTTTATTATTAAAAGTAAATGCAAATGATACAAGTAAATTAAGCCTATGTTAAATAAACTATTTAATCCTTTAAAGTTTTTAAACACAGCACCTTACTCTAATAATACTATGATTATGATATACATCACACCCTGAAGTTTAATAGGATAAACAATCTACAAGTCTATATATAGATTTCAATTCACTGTTCAAAATAAAATTTAAAAAAAAAAGAGCTAGGCATACAATTTTACAGGTAATAGGAACACTTAAAAATCTGAAAAAGAATCTAGGAGAAGAAAATGAATTTAAGTTTGTTTGTTTCTTTGTTTATATTTTAAGGAGTTGGGGAGACAGTCTTTATGTATCCATGGCTCCCCTGTAACTCTCTATATATAGACTAGGCTTATGCAACTTACAGAGATCTGTTTGTCTCTGCCTCTGTGCTGGGATTAAATGTGTTTACCACTACTCCAAGAAAGAAAAGGAAAAAAAAAGACCATTGGGGTAGGGGGTTGAGAGCAGTATAGAGAGGAGTAACAAAATACAAATGATCTAATAAGGAAATGATAATGTCAGAGTGTTACTAGGGAGGGAAAATAAGATATTTCTGGAAAAATCATGAAGAATCATACCATTAACTACCTATTTACAATAATTTTTAATACATGTAAGTTGGTGTGTAAATCTACTTATATAGTTTAAATGAAAACTTCTTATCTAGGCTGACAACGCTCTCTCCAAGAGCTGACAACAGTCTACAAAAAGGCCAAATGCTAGCATGAGAACCCATCTTTTGAGTTGTTAATCAGGGTGTTCAAAATGACACTCAAAACCTCATAAGCCCTTGCTATTTCCTTTGGTTAGCCCTCAGAGGTGAAAGGTAAGTCATTATTGCTGAAGAAGAATGCACATAGCCCAGAGACTCCTGAGCTAGAACTGTCCTGAAAGCCTACTCCATCATAACTAGCTTTTATTTATTTATTTATTTATTTATTTATTTATTTATATTCTATGTGCATTGGTGTTTTGCCTATATGTATGTCTCTGGGAGGGTGTCAGAAATTGGAGTTACAAGCAGTTGTGAGCTGTTATGTGGGTGCTGGGAATTGAATCAGGTCCTTTGGAAGAGCAGTCAGTGCTCTTAACCACTGAGCCATCTCTCTAGCCCCCATGATAACTAGCTTTAATGACAAGAGAAGACACCATACAATCTTCCAAACAATGGAGGAAACCAACGATCTACCCATCGTTGGTGCCTATGAGTCATAATAAGGACCAGCATGCCACTACAATCCAAATGGTGCAGTAGTGCATCCACACCTGGAAGCAACCAACAGCTCTCTACTCAAATTTAATATCTACTGCACAAGAAGAAAATCATGCCTGGTATAGGACACCCAGCCCACTACCCAGAGTTAGTGTAGTCATGA
>NC_140489.1:51085122-51235122 GCF_964271855.1 Acomys minous
CTAAAATAAATCAACACATAGGTCAAGAAAGCCACCATCTCATCTTGAAAGCATCAATCGTAGAGCATAATGGGATTTTATGCATATGAAAGTAGGAGATGGCAAATGCCATCAGCTAGCACAGCCATTTAAGAACAAACAATAGCACCCAGCGCACCATGAAGCAGAGATTAAATGGAAGACCATAGATGCTTTTAAGACTGGCCTAAAAGTAGAATAAATTTAACTTTAGCAAAATGGCCATATTTGGTTTTTCACTAGAGCTAATATATTCCTCCAAAGCCATTACTTTAACAATACATAAGCATAGCATTCACTTACTAGCATTGACAAATGTGTTTATTTATAGCTTATTTTTTCTCATAGTAAAATCCATCAATTATAGCACCCGAAGGCGTTTGCAAATAAAATTAAAGACAGTCTTATGTTTACCCAAGAGCTAAGAATTAAAGTGAGGGCTAGATTGGATACCAAATTCATGCTGAAGTCGGGTCAATTTCATCATAATGTATCGTTTAATCTCTTCTTTTCACTGCTGCATATCAAAAATGTCCACAATTCTCCAGAGGAGTTATGAGGTGGGGACTCTAGCCAGTAAAACATAGTCCCAAAACAGTTTAAATAGCAAAGGAAAAAGTAAGCTTTCCAGTCAATGTTTTAGAAAATTTACAAGCAAAAAAAAAAAATTGGAGGAATGTTAATTCATAAGTGTGAAATGAACTCATCAGGAATAAGTGTAATAGACAAAGTTCCACTTGCCTGTATAAGACTCACTTCTAAATCTCCACCTACTTCTAACTCACCTACTTTATCTGTATAACCTTTTTCTCTTTCCATAGATCAACTTCTCATACTCTCGATCTCTATCATTTATAAGGTGCTAAGAAACAAACCATGTGGGACATGCTGAGACAGAGGGGAGGACATTCTACTGGGACTCTAGATGAGAGAATCATGGGAGAATGGCAAAGTAGAAGGATCCAGAGGGTCCTAGAAGCCTACAAGTAGAAAATTATGATAGGCAGATTTGGGCTCAGGGGTCCCGCTCAAACTAAGGCACCAGCCAAGGACAATACAGGTGGTAAACCTTAAACCCCTACCCAGATCTAGCCAATGGACAGAACACTCTCCACAGTAGAGTGGAGAGTGGGATATTACTTTCTCACATACTCTGGTGCCTCACCTTTGACCATGTCCCCTGGAGGGGGAGACCTGGTGGCACTCAGAGGAAGGACAGCAGGTTACCAAGAAGAGACTTGATACCCTATGAACATATACAGGGGGAGGTAATCCCCCTCAGGAACAGTCATAGGGGAGGGGAAAATGGGAGGGAGGGAAGAATGGGAGGATACAAGGGATGGGATAACCATTGAGATGTAACAAGAATAAATTAATAAAGGAGAAAAAGAAAGAAAGAAAGAAACCATGTGATTAAATCAGATTACGTCTAGATTGTCCTCATCTCGGCATTTGAGAAGATTAACTACCCACAGGAAGGCTCCTGAAGCAATCCCTCAGTCTACCTCCAAACCATAAGCTCTTTAATTGTTCATTTCATAGAGAAAAAAGTATCCTCCTCCAGAAAGTCCTCTTAAGTCTAGGTCAAGATGTTAAGTTAGACTTTTCTAAACCAAAATCCATCAAAATAGTCTTTCGAGACCTGGCTCTGAAGCCCAGGTTTGCTGGTCAGCTTGGAAGAACCTAGACTTACCCAGGAAGAAGTAACATCAGTTGAGGAACACCCTCTATCAGACTGGCCTGTGGTGCTGTTAGTGGGGCATGGTCGGGATTAGTGATTAAAGTGGAAAGGCCCACCCAGGTCCCGCCCCACTGTGCAATGCCACTTCTAGGCACATGGCCCTGGGTTCTATAAGAAAACAAGCTGGGGAAACCTCAGGCAGCACAGCAGTAGACAGCATTTCTCTATGGTTCCTGGTTCTGCTTCTATTTGAGCTCCTGCCCTGATGACTCTGAGAAACAGACTGGGATCCAGAAGTGTAAGCCAAATGACCCCTTCTTCCCCATGCTTCTTTGATTGTAGCATTTACCACGTCTGTAGAAAGCAAACTGACATCAGGGAAGCATTCTTGAATTTTCATTTACGTTATGAAATGATGTTGTCACCTACTAAGTCTATTCATGAAACCTACACAACAAAGGAAGCAAAGAACCAACATATTTGCTTTAGACCCCACTGGCTGAAGGTTAGAATCTTGTACTGTAAGCTTCAAATGATATCATTCTCATTCACTACAGCAGCTCTGAAACATGTGCATTGTTATATTTAATTTTTACAAAATGAAACTGAGTTCCTAAAGATAAAGTAATCTGCCTAAGTAGCGTAATGAGTAAGGGACAAAACAGACATTCATAAGCCGGCATTTTCTTCAAAGTACTCTCTTCCCTCGAGTATACTTTTTCATCTTACCAATTAAAACCGAGTCAAATGGCTTTTAAATGGCTAATTTAAATAAATCACCATAAGCACATAATTATATAATCTTGGGTACAGTGGCACTTCATGAGTCTCCTTTATGCACTAGAAACTGTCTTCTACATTGCAGTGTGACAGACTAGTTTTATCTCCAATCATTCAAAGCATACTGTCAATCATCCTTCCTCCTACCAAAATACATCGTAGAAAGATGTAAGTCACATGCTTATAATTTTACAGAGGATGGGATTCCATCCTTTTATTCCTTTATAAATCTCATTGCTATATTTCTGAAAAACACAGATTACCTTACTTTAAATGTTCATTGTAAATTAGCTCTATCCTAGCCAACTCACTTTTGCTTCTTTTTGCCTATTTCTACTGAGCATTTCATATTTCCAGTAATAGTGTCAGGACAAGTCATGACATATAATATGACAAGTCAGAAATATAATAAAGTGCTTTATAGTGTTGTTGGAAAGCCCCTAATTTGCAAGTACACAGCCAAAGCTGCAAAGATAATTAACACGGAAACCTATAGCTGCAAACTATGATTGAGAAAAAGAAATGTATTTTTAATTTATGGAGGAAAAAAGATTTAATAAGAAGAAATCTATTGAGGAAGATAAATAAATGTATCATATAGAACAACAGAAAAAAAATACTCCTGAAACACTAAAAGATTTAAAATAAAAATAATGATCCCAACAACTTTTATGATAAAATAAAAACCACTCTGCTAAGAAAAAAGAAATGACTTCCATCTATATGTTAGCATCATGTACTGCCACTAAAGTCTATTAATAGGATATATAAGTTGAATATCAGAAACCTGCTGTGGTGATACACTCTTATAATCCCAGCTGCATGAGGTCCTAACGCAGGAGGTGCATGAATCTAGAGCCCTGTCTAGGTGATATAGTGAGACACTATCTCAGAAAGGAGATCACGAAACTTCAGTCTTACACAAAGAACTACAGGCAACTAAGGCATCCTCAAAATGGGGAGAGAGTAGTTCCCAGGGACAAGCATTCCAATAGGCTACCCAATGCCAAATGGCCACCCCTTAAAGCATAGATAGGTAACATTATATACTGAGTAGGCTAATTTTAATATTATATGTGTATGCACATACATGTATATAATAACAATGGGGAAACAAATAGGGAACAAGATGGAAAGGAAATAATATATTGTATTATAAGCTCAAAAATAAAAGAACAAGAAGTAAAAATTAAAAACAGAAGTTTAAAAACTAATTGTTGGTAGGTATAATTTTATATACTTACATTTTTTCATAACTTCTATAAAATATTTAATACATCCTAAATTAAAATACAGATAAATTATCTTCACATTTCAATTACTAGTAAAATCAGAAGCTATCTCTGTGTACTATGGCATTGTAAGAATTGTTCTCTATTTTTTAAATTTATTTATTTATTTATTCGTTTTACATCCCAATCATAGCCCCCTCCCTCCTCTCCTCTCAGTCCCACCCTCTCTCCCTCTTTTCCCATCCCCCATCCCCTATTTCTCAGAAAAGGGGAATTCAACATACCCACCCACCCCAGCTCGTCGAGTTGAATCAGAACATGATGCACTGAGTACATCCTGTTCCCCTGTGGCCTGGCAAGGCAGCACAGGCAGGAGGGAGTGATCAAAAATCAGGCAATAGAGTCCATGTCAGAAACAGGCCCTGTTCCCCTTACTAGACGACCCACATGAAGCCTGAGCTGCCCATATACTGCATCTGTGAAGGGGCCTAGGTCCAGTCTATGCATGGTCCTTGCTTGGTGCCCTCTGGGCCCTGGTTAGTTGGCTCTGTTGGTCTTCTTATGGAGCTCCTATCACTTTCAGGTCCTTTTGTTCATCCCCTCACTTTTCCACAAGACTCCTTTATGCTTTGCTCGGTGATTTTCTGAGACCCATCATCTGTTTGGATTCACTGCCTAGTCTGTTTCCCCTTCTGAGTAAAGTTTAATCATTCTCCCTTGGGTCCTCCTTGTTACTTGTCTTCCTTGGATCCTGTTGCGCCTCGCTCGACCAGCAAGAAAGACGCGACCACCAGTTCTTCTCTCAAGCGGTTTACCCAGGCTTTGTTTCCAGGGGAATCCCCAGAGCCACTCCTGTCATGCTCATTTATACCACCCAAACAGCCAATCACACTAAGCCACATCTCACACGCTGATAGGCTCGTAGAGGCGGAGCTAATGCAAGCAGCGGGCCTTTTCCAAATAAGGGGTTGTTTGTCTAAATTGAGGCGGCTCTGGCTGCATGCCAGGCGCCATCTTGGGGCAAGGTCCACAAAGGGCTCTGTGGCTCTCCACAGTTCCTCCTTTTTGTTTTATTAGCACTGATGCAACAGGTGAGAGTAGAGGTCTGATCTACAGGAGGACACTGATGTATAACAGACCACAATCTAAGCCCTCCACCAGATTGAGTGCTAAACCTGTCCTGTCAAATGGACACTGATGTACAACAGTACTCAGCCAAAGCCCTTCACTTGGCTCAGCACTGGACCCGTCCGGTACCTTTTTTCTGGAGGTGGGTTCTGGGGTACCAACCCACATGCAATCAGACTTGCTCCCCAGGAGGCCATTAACTGCAAACAATGTACCTCCTGTGCAGTGCTCTGCCTTGCACCCTGAGCATGATGAGGTAATCAATTCTTCAGGACCGACATCCACACTTGAGGAGATTGCCCCACCTCAACTGCTGCAAATGCCTGAGCCATCATAACTTGAGTACGCATCTGAGACGCACGCAAGCGACAAATACACCAAAAGCATACCACACATACTGCAAGCATCAAGAACCCCAGGGCTCCTATTCCCGCCCATTCTTTCAGG
This sequence comes from Acomys minous, assembly GCF_964271855.1. Lineage (NCBI taxonomy): Eukaryota > Metazoa > Chordata > Mammalia > Rodentia > Muridae > Acomys > Acomys minous. The sequence goes on from NC_140489.1 coordinate 51,090,409, forward strand.
TGGTTCATAGCCGCCGACATCCAGGGGGAGAAGCCCAATGCCATGGGAGGATCCACTCGCGTTGAATTCACAGTGACAATGGCGAGGCACAGATCTCTTAGGGTATGTTCAAACTCTGTGAATCAGTTCCCCTGGAGATAAGCTGAAAGACTCTTAGACAAATTAGCAGCTCATTTAAAGTTGTTATATGGCACAGATGTAACGCATAACCCTGACATTTCCATTCGCATCCGAGCTGAACCACCTGTAACAGGATATCTACTTGTTCTTGTACCAGATCAACGAGTTGATTTAAAATCATGATGCCACCTTTCAAGTGTGCATTTATGTTGGTCTGAACCTCTAAGGCAGTGGCCAAACGCATACAGGAGTAGGGCCAAAAGAAACATTGCGTCCTGTAGCCACTAAAGCATTAGAAGTTTCAAAAAGTTCAGACGTATTCTAGCTGAAAGTAGTATTACCAAATGCTCCTCCATTAATCATGGCCATTGGCATCAGCTGCCATTGACCCCACAAAGGAGCCAATTGTTAAAAGGATTGGACGGTATCGGGAGGTTAGTTGACCTGATACAGCAAACCAGGGGGCTACGGTATCACATTCTGACAAAAAGGTTTCCAAGGTTTTACTCTTTAACTTGATTCCCTTTGATTTTAACAGCTCTTGAAGAGCGGCGAAAACCGGATGAGACTGTGATGCACCCATATTTTCACTTTCTTTTCCGCGATAAACCTCGAGTATTGGCTCCCTTCCGGACACTTAAGAATTAGCTCCCTTCCAGAGACTTAAGAATTAGCTCCCTTCTGGAGACCTAAGAATTAGCTCCCTTCCAGAGACCTAAGAATTAGCTCCCTTCCGGAGACTCCCTTCCGGAGATTTTCCCCTTCCCCAGGGGTTGTAAGCTCCACTTACCAGGAACTTACCCGCCGGCAATCCCTGACCACTTGGAGTTCTGAACTTGATGGTGGGGGAGTCAGGTCCCCGTACGGGGCCACCACTTGTCACACCTCACTCGACCAGCAAGAAAGACGCGACCACCAGTTCTTCTCTCAAGCGGTTTACTTGGGCTTTGTTTCCAGGAGAATCCCCCGAGCCACTCCCGTCACGCTCATTTATACCATCCAAACAGCCAATCACACTAAGCCACGTCTCACACGCTGATAGGCTCGTAGAGGTGGAGCTAATGCAAGCAGCAGGCCTTTTCCAAATAAGATGTTGTTTGTCTAAATTGAGGCGGCTCTGGCTGCATGCCAGGCACCATCTTGGGGCGAGGTTCACAAAGGGCTCTGTGGCTCTCCACAGGATCGGTGAATTGTAGTGTGTTTATCCTGTACTATATGGCTAAAATCCACTTATAAGTGAATACATACCATGTGTGTCTTTCTGAGTCAGGGTTACCTCACTCAATATAATCTTTTCCTGCAAATTTCATGATTTTCCTGTTTTTAATAGCTGAATAGTATTCCATTGTGTAATTGTGCCACATTTTCTTTATTCATTCTTCAGTTGAGGAACATCTAAGTTGTTTCTAGTTTCTGGGTATTATGAGTTGAACAAGTGTTACATATGACCTTGTTGTGAGAATTTTGTTTTGTTCCTTATTGGATAATATCTTCTTGGGTCCAATTTTGCTGCAACCATTATTTTCTATTTAACTTCTGGATTCCTGCCCAGTATAGAGAGAAGTCCTAATTTCGCCAATATAGTCCCATACAGGCTGGTGGAATCAATCAACTAGAATCCTAAGTTTGGATTTCGGTTTAATTCTGTCATTGAATACAGATCTACCCTTTCCCCATTATTCTAAGTGAGGAAGAAAACAAAAAGAGCTGTGCTTCTCAAAAGCAAAAGCTAAGTAAGTTAAATTATTTACAGGTTGTTGTCTTTTAGCAAAAATCCCTGCACATTCATTGACTCTTAAAGGTATATGGAGGAAACAGCCAGTAATGATGCTATTACCCTTGGTCAAAAAAAAGAAAAAAAAGAAAAGAAAAGAAAAAGAAACAATGGGAATGCTCAAGAGTGAGCCTGTGGCCGACTATCAGCCTTCCTTTTAGCCTTAATCTGGAGCAGGTTGTATTCAATGAGTGCAGTAAAGAAAAAAAGGAAACCTCCACCTGTCATTAAAGTATTTCGTATTAAAGAGATGATATCACATCCCATCAATCCACAGCTGAAGTTCCTTGGAAATCCTTCTGAAAGCACTTTTCCATTTTTCTACCTTAGGAACCTCTACAATCAAGGGCACACTGAGTCCCATCCTTGCTGTATGCTCAAGATGTCCCTCTGTACTATGACAATCTAGATCACTTTGTTCCCAGATTTCTTATCTTGTTCAGTTGCCTAACTGAGGGTATATGTGCAAGGTGGGTTTCTCCAACACATAATGAAAAGGCATTACAGAAATTCCCTCTGGAAATTAAAGAGGAAATCCACGCTTCCAAAACTTTGGCATATTTCTTGGAATGGATGCCTACTAGCACAGTGCATTTTAAACCAATTACCCTGATGGCACTCCAAGGATGTGTTTGAATATCATCACACTGCATTATTCTCAAGAGCTAGTCTTTATGTAGGGTGACTGTGTACACTCTTAAACAACAGATGCCTTAGATAGAAGATGAGCCTGTCAGAAACTATCTGCCACCTGCTTTTGCCTATTGTTATTCCCTTAATAGCTCTTTACCTGTGGGCATATCGAGCCACCAGAGAAAAGTGTCATTCCCCAAAGTGCCACCACGAAAGCAATACTTATGAGGTCGGCGTCCAAAAACCATCTGAACAGAATTTCCCAGTACACATCTGCAATGTGTCATTCCTTGAAAATGTCGTGTTAGTGGATATGACTTTGGGAATTGACTTAATAACAATAATAACAATAAAAATAGCTGGCACTTAGCAAAGAAAGTGTCTTTCATCCCAAAGGACCCACGGGTGCTGTGGCTTAAGCGATGCAGTCAGCTCTGAGAAGGACAATGGCACTTGGCACAGCCACAGACGCATAGAAAAGGCTCGTCACTGAGGACAAAGCAAGCTCCCAGCTGAAACATGAACATAAGGTTTTATTTTCCACATGCAGTGATATAACCTTGGATTTTCATCTCTTCAGAAAGGTGACAAAAATTGGCTTTTGTGTTCCACTTTAGGTAGAAACTACTGAGAGAAAATTGACCTTGCAGTTGGGGAGCTCTGGTTTAGAAAAGTATCTAAATGGCTCACCATGACAGGATTTTTTTTTTTTTTTACGACAGAGGATCTCAATGCAGCGGCCAGTTGGAGACAAGAGGTTAAAATATGAGCCAAGTGGTTTCCATATTAAAGAAAGTGGAAATGCAGATTGAACTGTTGGGTAATTCTGACCCCTCACAGTCCTTGTCCACGGAAAAGGCGTCATCACTCTGGTTAACAGCTTTTTGATCTTTCTGAATGAAACTGCCATTGTGGGACTAGGTGCCTTCTTAGGGTCATTAATCACATCCATGTACAGTGCTGGATATGAGGATGTATTCTGTCCTTTCTATCAAGAATATTTATGTGCAAATGGTTTTTAGGAGTATTCTTTCACTGGACCATGAATGGGTATTTTCTTCTCCTTAACATGCAAAGCACTGATCTTTGGCAAACTGGATTTGAAATTTACTTTGATTTAGTATTCACTACCTTTATACCACAGCAGCTTGGCCAAATTGTCTTTAGGTCCCATTAATAATGACAAAATAAAGACATTAAAGAAATTTGTTAAAGTTTTACTTCTTCCTGAGTGTTAAGACTTTAGTATCCTATTCCATCACTTTGGAAAAAGATAACTTATTTTTCTTCACTACCAAACTTTAGTCTCATAAAACTTTAAAAAATCCCTCCAATGCTTCTTCTTTCCCTCCAAGGATGAATTTTCGTTGTGAAACATGACTTGCCACACTGATAATGAAAGACTTATCTTAAATGTTCTCTTCCTTTAGCAAATGTCTCATAGGTGCCTGCAGTCTAGTTCTTTTTATTTTTCCTCTAAGTTGTTTTATGGGAGTTTTTCTGGAGATCAGAAAAAGAAATTATAATGGTAACTCACACTCTTGGAATAAAATCTTCATGATACAATTAGAGTTGTCGCAAAACTAGCCACCCCTGACCAAGACCTTCAAAATGAAAAATTATTAAATCTAGGACCTATGTTTTGAATTTTTTTGTCAGAGAAAACTGTTATTCATCAACCCCTAAACTTGAAATAACCCATGCTTAAACATAGAGAAAATGCACATTTCCTTTATCTTTTCCTCTATGAGTTAGGAGGTAAGCAATATCTATCTACACAGAAGTTCTGCCAAAACCTCAGAGCCCCAGGTTTCTTGCTTCTGCTGTTATTTTCAGTCTCAGCTCCAGTTAAGTTTGTTTCAGGTTCCAATTTTATACCCTTTCCCTTTCCAGGTAAGAACAGACAGAAATGAGGTGAGGAGAAATGGGAGGACTTCCAAATGGAGCAACTTCCTGTTCAGTTCTTTCCCAGCATTCGAAAAGAGTTGTGAGCATATAGCTCATTGCTCAGAGTGTACACAAGAGACTTGATCTGTGATGTGGCAACTCCTAAGTGAACACACCATCACAAACAAACCTCCTACTGCTAGGAGCAAGAGAGGAAACAGACCCTGACCTGCGCCTCTAGAGGAGACATTAACAATCACTGCTCCAAACTCTCAACAGACTCCAAACCCAGTGCTTTACCTGTCAACCAGCAGTCATTACTGAGTGAATTTCATACCATAAACTGATATAAAGTTGAAGCAAAGGATATTAACACTAATATATACTAACACTAATTAGCACTGTCAGGTTTAAGCACAAGAGTTTTACAGGTTCTAGCTTATGTGGTCGTCATACAAATACCATGCAGGAGGCTGTTATTAGCCTCATTTAGCTGAAAACAATAAAATGTGGCCCGGGCAGGAAGTTTAGAAACTAGTCAGTTCAGAGAGCTAGTAAATGACAAAGGTGAGAATCTAAAGGAGACGTCAGTCCACAAAGCCTCACTTATCTCTAAACTACATATATTTTAAGATAGATTAGGCAGAAGTTTTGAGTATTTTTCTTATTGTTAAAACCAACTTAGGGTGAGTTCCTTGCTTCTCTAGTCACCAGCTATATACTGTTTTTAAAAACCTTCATTTTTAAAAGCTAATAAATAAACAAATAAAGGTAAAGCTAGGATTTATCTTGATAAAAAATTCTCATTAAAAAAACACTGACAGCTCTCTATATAAGATAAGATAAGATGATAAGATAAAATCTATGATATCTCCATGTCAAAACAGCTTGTATCCTGTGAAAACTTCCTTCTAAGGAAGTCCCCACGATGAGTCTGTCAAAGTTCATTGTTTATAGTGTATGTTTTCTTTCTAGTCCTATATTATCTGGTGAATGTTTTTTTTCTTCTGAACTTAAAGATTGAAGAATTAAATATTACTGAAAGTAATCAACAGATTTGGCTCATCCATCTTGGCTGGTAAATGAAAATGAGTTTATCACTACTAGTCGCGGCCATCACAGTCACAGTAGAGTACACGGGTACTTATATTATATCTCATTTAACATAAGGGTATTCTTCAATCTTGGGTATGTTTCCCCAGTGACTGTCAATCTTCCTGACCATAGATCTATAGATGATAGATAGATAGATAGATAGATAGATAGATAGATAGATAGATAGATAGATGGATTCTTAGAGAATTGACTATATATTTTCTCTGAGACAAGCCAACTACTTTATAAACAAACAAACACATTCAACTCTCCCACTTAAATATCTAAAAAAAATTTAAATATATTAAACCCACTACTTTAATATGAAACAAGGAGCAAATTGGAACATAAATATTATTACAAACAAGTTTCTGCAGGTAAAATATTTTTCGACTTGAAACCTTGGGCCACATTTGGCCCCAGCCAACTTTTCATATTTTAATTTTTTATTATATTATATTATATATTTATATATTGTATTTTTATTTTTAAATTAATTTTAATTTAATTTTATTTTTTTGCTTTCTAGGCAAATGTTTCTAATGGGAAACCCAAAAGTTTGCATCACACTTGTCCTTTCCAATAGTTGTGAGAGACACAAGGGTATTGGCCTGTAAACTTCATAAATGCTGCAGAGTACAGCCAAAACCAGACTCAGACCCGTACCAAAAAGTAGAGTATCATAAATCCCAGTGTCATGTCTTTATAGCATTTAACATGTTGCTTGACTTGTACTCTAGAAGCTAAGCACAGCCATAGAAAATGAACAGTGAATTTGTGTGAGCACCTGAGCATGAGTTTACCTGTGTGTGTGCACATGCATGTGTGATAGCATATTGCATCTACTATTTACACACAAACATGCATACATACAAACACACATATCACTAAGATTACTGTGGATATTTTGGCTACTATTTATACATACATGTACATATACAAACACACACATCCCTGAAATAATGTAAATATTTTATCTACTGTTTGCAATTGACCATATTTGCATACCTACTCATCACAGAGGAAAATATCAGCATTAGCTATGTTTTCCATACAAACATTTATACCTTTCCAGCCTCTCTGTGTCCCTGTTCATCCTTCCTCTCTTGGGATGCTTTTACTCGCACTCTTAGCTTTTGATTAAAAACAGTTAACATTAGAGCATACAGATCACACTAATAAATTCAGACATGTCCTTTCTTACTTGAAATTTATTTTACTTCTTTATTCTCCCCAGAATATAGTCAAATTATCAAAGTTGAATTTAAATGTTATTATTGTTCTTACATCAATGTATATATGCAAATACAGACATCACTGAAATGACTATAAGTATTTTGTGTACTACTCACACATATGTATGCATATACAAACACACACGTAGGTGAGATAAATGTAAGTATTTTATCTACTTTCTCCTAGTGTTATGGGGATTTCTGTTTTGTTTCTCTTTTCTTTCTTTCTTTCTCTTTTTTTCAGAACAGTAGATTAAAAATAGAAAATAAAACCTATACTTGAAATGGGTCCATGCTAAATGCATCAAAAATAGAATTAAATGACAAAGGTCCTACCTATAAACTATTTAGCATACAATACAGGGGACTAGCCCAGTTAAATCACTATAAAATTTTCTGGACAGAAAAAGTATAACCCATTTAAAATATGTTTAACAAATAAAAATCAAGAATAATGAGTAGTTAAACTATACTTGAAGAAAACGTGGTAAATGGGTGTAAAAAGAAGTATAGTAGTCACAAAACTAAAAAATATTTTATAGATAAAGAAAATCTAAAAGAAAAAATGGGCAAGAGGCATGTACAGGAACATTAAAAAGCAGAAATCCAGGGGACTCAAACTTTTGAAATTTGGTCACTGAAATACTAACACAATAAGTGTTCATAAAGACAGAAGAACTGGGACTTTGGTAGGTAGGGTATGAAGTCTTCCCAGCAGTGAGGAATGATTTAAGAGAAACATCCACTGTCCTCCACTTTATCCCAAGTACTTGCCTTGGGTAAACGTTACCCATGTGTGCCATGCTACTTACTTTTTTCACTATCCTGAACAAATTCCTGAGAAGAAGTAACTGAAGTGGGAATTTGCATTCTGTCCCATAGACAAAGAGGGTATAGTCATCGTGGCAGGGGAGGCATGTGGCTGGGACTGCCCACTGTCTCATCTCTTAGCACTGACAGAAAGCAAAAAGGTGAATGCTGACATTCAACTCTCTTTCTCCTCCCTCCAATTTTACTCAGTGTGGGGCCTAAGCCCAGGGAGATGTGCTGCCCACATTTATGTGAGTTTCCCTCCCTCAGTCAGTCATCTCTAGAAACGCCGTCTGACACATACAAAGGTGTACTTCGCCTAAGCATTAATTGATCCCATCAAGTTGACAATTAAAATTAACCCTCACAGACATACCTAGATGCATATCCTCACACACTGTGTGCACCATCAGTGTGGTGTATGTCCAGTGGCTCAAACTAGAAATGAGTCAGATGTCCATGAATCTATACATGGATAAACAGTAAAGGGATGAGAAAATGAAGCTACAGTAAGTAAAAGCAATGCCAAGAATGATCTTAAATTATCTAACTGAGCTAAATGAATGAACTAAAACAGTAACAAACCAGAGAATACACATAGTGTAATCTCAGTTTCAGAAGAGCTAAGAACTGAGAAAATACCCCATTTTGCTTTTAGCTGTAGCAGTGTTCTATTTTAATGTGAGTAGCATTTTGCAAACATTAGGTTAGCACCTACTTGTTAAAATGTTTCATGTTTTTAATCAGTATATGTGTGCTATTTAATATTAAAAGTTTTAGGTTGATCTGAGATGATCTAAGATATCAATATGATATCACATGTGGTCATGGTACTTAGCATCTTAGCATAAAACTTACATGCAATTTCTTTAACATGTTAACCTATAGAACTGTACAAAGAAAGCAAGAGTAAATGGGGTTAATTTTTTCATATTTGTTTGATATGTGTTAAAGGAAATAAAATTTATAGATGTAACTAAAGCCTAGAGCTACTTCTTCATCAACTTCTCTTCATCTGTCATTCACCCCTGACGTAACTACAAATGTTTTTTAAACTAATAAGTGTCCCCGGGGTATGTTTAATTGTATTAATATGTACATAGATTATATATGTACTTTTTAATTTTATAAACAGATTATTTATGGTACTTTAAGTAAACTATTATATCATAGCTACATTAACTTCAATCATTTCAAAATTATAGGTTTGGCATTTATTTATGTTGGCTCTCCTACATTTTCCTTTCCATTTAAACTTCTAAAAAAAATGCTTAATTGCATCATTGAAATATAATTCACCCCTCTACTGAGTGTGATTTGTTTTATTTTCAAAGAATGGAGATTCATTTTTTTATATTTATTCCATGCATGAAGGAATGAGAATACATTGAACATTTTGAAATTCTATAAAATCTTAGTAAAAGTTAAATTACTCACAGTCTCAACACTAGAAAGAAACGCTTCAAATACCTTGATATCAATCCCCCTTTTTCATATAAATACAATGACTAAGAAATTGTGTGGCATTGTGGGAAACGTTCCAGTGTTATTGCTTTTGCTGGTCACAGTGACCTTGCCCTTGCAGGTATTCTACAGAATATAAAAGTAAGAAATAATATGGGGGAAAAGGGTTACTGCTAGGATTTCCTACTTTGAAGATGGTGTAATGGAGAAAGGAGATTAATACATTCCTAACTCCTAGGACTCTGTTCTCTGTTTCAGATATACAAAAATACTGCTACCTGTAGACACAGTATGGACCATGTCCCCAGCTCTATCCCAACTTTGCTGGGGGATTATATAAATAATAAAGCATGTCCACAAGATGTTTGTGATATTTTCTCTCTTCTTTCATTGGTGTCTTCAAACAGTATTGAGGCCTTGTGTTTGCATGATACAGATATGAATGCTGTTGTATTTTACATCTGGCATTTTGGCTATGACCAGTGATTCCTAAGACCACAGAATAACCTTCAGAAACTTTCATCAGTAGCTTAACAAGGTTCTCTTGTAGAGATGTACAGATCATTTTTAAAATTTCTTTCTCATTCTTGCATATAGCTGCTTTCACATAATCTAATCTCACTCTGGCATCCTATACTGTTAGCTGCTCCTTTGCTGACTTCCTCACATACTTTTAGTGTGTCTGTGTTGGCAGCTTTCAATCAACTGGTTTTGTCTTGCCCAAAACTCCTGTGTTGAAGCTCTATCCCAATATGATATTATTGCAAATCAATTGGGACATAAGAGAAAAGCCCTTGTTAACAGGATTGGTGACCATGTAGAACACATTCCCAGTGCATAGCTCGAGCCTTAGTTCCATATGAGGACATAGGAAGACCACAATGTTACACGTTAGGAGATGGTCCTTCAAATCTGCTGGTGACTTCACTTCAGAATTTCTTCTAATCAGAACTATGCTAGCTTTCTCTTGCTGAGACAAAATACCTGAACTAAGTCTTGTGGGGTGGTGGGCATCTGTTTTGCTCATTGTCTTAAGGTTTCATCAGCACATAGTCATTTGACATTGTTATTTGGGACTATGATGTTACAGAACATTGTAGCTGCGGGTTTTCCTCCTGCTCCCCAGTTCTTGAAATAACGACTCTGAGAATATGAGTAAATGCCTAGGCCATAAGCTCAGACTCATTGTGCGACTAGCTCAGAGCTTAAACTACCCACTTACTCTATTCTACGTGTGCCATGTGGCTAGGTACCTCGCCTCAGTTTCATGCATGCTCCCTTCTCTGAGTCCACAGGTGAAAAATCCCACCTTTCACTCTCTCCCAGAGTTCATCTCTCTGCCAGAACTCTCATCTGCTTATTTTCCTGCCACAACTAACAGGCCATTAGCTTTTATTGACAGGTGATGCTTCCATACAGTACACGAGAGATTCTCTCCACAGAATGTCAAGGTTGAGCATATTGTAGAGGAGATTGCTCACATCCCTGTGGCTGGGAGGTAAGCAGAAGAGCCTTGTCCCAATATCTCTGTGCTAGTAAGCTTTATGACAATGTGACAAAATATCTGAGGAAACAAGAACATTAAAAGACAGCAGGTTTATTTTACTTCACAGTTTCAGGTCATGGGCCCATTGTTTTGAGCCTACAGTGAACCTAAATATTATGGCAGGGAATATGGGAATGAGCAAAGCTGTCAGCGAACAAAACTGGGCAAGCAAACCTATTACCTTACAGACACGAGAAGCAGAGGAGGTGGCGGGACAAGACAGAGTTTCCAAAGACATGTTCCCAGAAGCTACATTCTCCAATGAAGTCCCACCTCCTAGAGTGTCCATTACTTCCTAATGTTCTTAACAATGAAGCCATTATGGACTGACTTATGAGGTTCCAACCACAATGATGCAGATTCCTTTGGACACTGATGCACTGAGAATCAATTATTCAACTCATAACCCTTTTCAGGACATCTCAGATCCAAACATTAACATGTCTCTTCAAGAGCATGTCCTTAGTGACTTTGCTTTATTGGGCATACCCTGAAATGTCCTAATGTTTCTCAAGCCTTCAACAGGTAGCTTTCAGGAGGTCCAGAAAACTATAAGAAGTGAGTGCTTACTGATACATGGAAAGCCAGTATCTGGTATTTTTGTTATAAATGCACAAAAAGATATACAGTGCTCTCTCGCTCTCTCGCTCTCTCTCTCTCTCTCTCTCTCTCTCTCTCTCTCTCTCTCTCTCTCTCTCTCTCTCCCCCCCCGCCCCCTTTTCCCATACTTCCAACATTACCAATTTTCCAACCGTGAGATCTCACTATCAATATCCACTTGTAGAAAAGGAACCCTGTAATAGCTCCCCATCAGTTACATTGAAGGGCATTTATTTTTTCTATTATTTATCACATAATGCAAATATTTCTTCATATATCTCTATTTTTGTTCCTCTCCATGAGAATAAGGGCACGTTTGTTCCTCACTGCCACCAATATAGGACAGGTCATGCACCATATAATAAAGGAGATAAATTTATCTTGTGGGCCTTATAATTTTATATCCATATTACTATAGTGTTCAAGCAGAAGGGCATAAATTAGCTAGAGGAAATGATTCCTTTTAAAACAATATTCAGCGTTAGCTTTGAACTACTTACTTCATGAGTGAAGGAGACAAACAAGTATTACTTACATCTAACGTCACTGTTTTCCTGACTGTCTTTCTAGCATTACCCATGTTGCCCTGATATTTACCACACACGATGAGACCAGAACACATTCCCTCCCTCTAGGGCCTAGGTCACCTAGACACAGCCAGCCATGCCTTAACACTGTGGAAGACCATTAGAACCTACTGTACTTTCTCTAAAGCAACTAAGCACACTTTACTCGGAAAGCTAAGAATACTGAGAGCATATTTGGCACACTCAGAGTAAGCCACCTCTACATCTGACAGTATGAAGAATAAACGTTGGCAGCTACATTTCAGTTATGATAGGAAGTTTCTGACAGCTTTCCTCTCTATTGCTCATAAGAAGATGACTTAAATGAACTAATGTCAGGTGGATTAGGAAGATTCTCTTCCAACTGACAGAAGATTTTGTCTGTGTAGCTCCTTTAAACTCTCGATATTAGTCTGAAAAGCAGGAAACTGTCTTGGTTTAAGATTTACTATTTCTTTGTGAATAATTGTGGTGCCTTAATTTTGGTATGAAATAGTCAGTGTAGCAGGAGAGCAATCTGATGGAGCAGGGTTATGGGTTGTGTGTTTATGCAGTTAACTAATAACCTTTGTCCTAGTTTGCTTTGGGTTGATGTGATAAACACTGACCAAAATGAACTTGGGTGAGGAAATGGTTATTCGGCCCATAGGCTATATAGTCTATCATTTAGGGAAGTGAAGGCAGAAACCAGAAGTTAGAAACTGAAGCAGAAATCATGAAACAATGATTATAACTGGCTTGTTCCCCCTGCTTGCTCATCTACCTACCTTATAAAGCCCAAAACTATCTGCATAGGATGGCACTGCCCACAGCAGTATGGTGGGGCATCCCACATCAATCAGAAATCAAGAACATGCCCCCATGTACAGGCTAACCTGAGCAAGCTAAATTTTCAGTTGAGATTCCATCCTTCAAGTCTTGTCTACTTCGTGTCAAGCTCATAACCACTACCCAGAACAATCTATATAGTCCATCAATTATTTTGATAGAATGAAATATTACCAGTCAATATCATTTTAAAAAGGCTTATCCTGCAAAAAATAATTGTGTTTTTAAGAGTAGAAAATCTCCTTTAAGATCAAATAAAATTATTTTTTTCTGGAGACTATGCCAGCATCAGGTATCCCAAACCACTTTGGATTAAAACTGAACTTTAACAACAACAGAAAAAGCTTACAAACTCATGGAAACTGAACAACTCTCTACTCAGTGACCACTGGGTCAAGAAAGAAATAAAGAAATTAAAGACTTTCTAGAATTCAATAAAAATGAATATACAACATACACAAAATTATGAGACAAAATGAAAGAAATGTTAAGAAGAAAGTTTATAGCACTAAGTGCTTTCATAAAGAAATTAGTGCAATTGTATACTAGCATCATAACCACACATGAAAGCTCTAGAGCAAAAAAGAAGCAAACACAAGTAAAAGGAGTAGATGTCAGGAAATAATCAAAATCAGGGCTAAAATAAATAAAATAGAAATAAGGAACAATACAAAGAATCAAGAAGACAAGGAGTTAGTTCTTTAAGAAAATCAACAAGATAGACAAACTCTAAGCCAAATTAACTGAGAGAACTAGAGACAATATACAAATTTACAAAATCAGAAATGAAAAGAGAGACATAACAACAGACACCAAGGAAATCCAAAGAAATATTAGGTCTAATTTCAAAAACCTGTACTCCACAAAATTAGAAAATCTATAAGAAATGGAGAAATTTCTCAATAGATACCACTTACCAAAGTTAAATCAAGATCAGATAAACAATCTAAATATTCCTGTAATCCCTGTAGAAATTTAAGTCTTCAATCAAAAGTCTCTCAACCAAAACCAGCCTGGGGCCGGATGGTTTTAGCACAGAATTCTACCAGACTTTCAAAGAACTAATACCAATACCACTCAAACTATTCCATAATATAGAAACAGAAGGAATATTGTGAAATTCAAATTATGAGGCCACAGTCACTCTGATACTTAAATCACACAAAGACTCAATAAATAAAGAGAATTTCAGGTGAATTTCCCTTGTGAATATTGATGCAAATATACTATATAAAATATTCACAAATCTAAGAACATATCAAATTCATCATCTACCATGATCAAGTAGGTTTCATTCAAGGGATATAGGGATGGTTCAACATATGAAAATCCATCAGTGTAATCCACCATATAGACAAACTGAAAGAAAAAAAACATGATCATCTGATTAGATGCTGAAAAAGCCTTTGACAAAATCCAACATCACCTCATGATAAAAGTCTTAGAGATATTAGAGCTACAAGGCAGATAAAAAGGCACTATACATCAAGCTTATATCCAACAGCAAATTAAATGGAGAAACTTAAAACAATCCCAGTAAAATCAGGGACAAGACAAGGTTCTCTTCAACGTAGTTCTTCAAGTTCTACTTAGAGCAATAAGACAACTAAAGGAGACCAAGGGGGTACAAATTGGAAAGAAGTCAAAGTATCACTATTCACAGATGATATATAAGTGACCAAGAAAAATTTACCAAGGAATTCCTACAGCTGATAAACGCAGTCAGTGAGATGGCTGGATACAAAATTAACTACAAAACAAACAAACAAACAAAACAGGCATTTTCCTATATCCAAATGATAAATGGATTGAAAAAATAGGAACACAACACCCTTCACCATAGCCACAAATAACACAAAATATCTTGGTATAACTCTAACCAAGGAAGTGAAAGACCTGTATGACAAGAACTCAGGTTTTTGAAGAAAGAAATTGAAGAAGATGTCAGAGGGTGGAAAGATCCCCCATGCTCATGGATTGGTAGGATGAACAGAGTAGAAATGGCCATCTTGCCAAAAGCAATCTACAGATTCAATGCAGTTCTCATTAAAATCCCAACAAAATTCTTCACAGGCCTTGAAAGAATAATATTCAGTTTCATATAAAAAAACAAAAACAAAAACCCAGACTAGCCAAGACAATAATATACAGTAAAAGATCTTATGGAAGTATTGGTATCCCTGATCTCAAGCTATATTATAGAGCAATAGTAATAACAATTGCATGGTACTAGTGGACAGGCAGACAGGCTGATTAGACAGAAATCTAATCAAAGTCATGGAAATAACTGGATACTTGGTTTTTGACAAAGAAGCCAAATTTTATACAATGGGGGTAAAAAAATGATCTTTAAAATGGTGCTGGTCTAACTGGATGTCTGCATGTAGAAGACTGCAAATAGATTCATATCAATCACCCTGCACAAAACTCAAGTCCAAATGAACCAAGAGTCTCAACATAAAACCAGATATATTGAACCTGATAGAAAAGAAAGTAAGGAACAGCCTTGAATGCATTGGCAACAGGCAGCAAAAGGGAAGACTGAGACACGCTGGTCAGATTTCAGCTTCTTGGACCTCAAAGTCAACACCCAGTGACCCACTTCCTACAAGACCACATCTATTACTAGGCCACACCTACTCCAACAAAGCCACACCTCCTAATAGCATCATTCCGTATGACCAAGCATTCAAACAGATGAGTCTAAGAGAGTCAATCCTATTCAAACCACCACACATCAGCAGTATAAGAATTTGGTGGGACTCGTGCAGGTAAAACACAAGAAATGTGGACATCTTTCTAAAGCACAAATTTCTTCCTCACATTCTACAGTCAACCTTTATCCATTTGTCAAAAATTACCACTTGAGGACTCCTAAAGACATATAGCTCTAGCTGCTTCTATTCTAGTCATAAGCTTTTTTATTAACTTAAACCTTCTGTATTTACCTGTCATTGAAAACTTCCAACTGGCCATTTACTGTACATATCAGTTCTCTGATACAACAACAACAACAACAACAACAACAACAAAAGACTTCTATTTTATCCAGTATTTTCTTTTTGAAAGGATCAAAGTACCAATCCCCTCTTCCTGTTAGAGCTGAAACAGAATGTTAATTTGTGTTATTTAAAGTTGATGTGTTTGTGGCAACAGTAGATGACTAATACAGAAAAAGATAATTGTGAGCCACGTTCTGCCAGCAGGCAGATGACCAGGAAAGACTGTGTAAGCTGTTAGATAAAACAAAGGACGGCATGTTGCTGTAGCAAGGCTACAGCACTTTATTTATAAAGACAATTGGAGAAGCCATACATCCATAAACCAGCACTGACCTTTCACTTGGAAAAGGTTCTAGCATGAGGGCATAGCATCTCTCACACAGGTGGTTTAAGCCAGATAGAATAATTACAGCTTTATCACCATGATCTCTTCCTGGACCACTCTGCCCATGATAACGGATAATACCAGGCAGAGGAAGTGCCCTGTCAACTATGCAGACAAAGAGTTAGGAATTGGGACTGTATCATAAATGCATTTCCATTTTTTGATATTTCTCCTTCCATCAGGATTATCACTATGGAATCCTATCATAAGTTCCAGGTGATCAGTATTTTTATTTGGATCCCTTTATGAAATAATCCTGATTTATGTGTGAGTTTTGTCCTTTATGCATTCAAGTGTCTGAGTTTTAATGCATGATTTCATGTATCCATTTCTATAAGATTTTACCAGTACTATTTGTTTATTTTGAAAGCTGGTTTTAAATATTATCAACGTTTCATCAAAGAAGAACAAAAGCCCAATTAACTTCTCAACCATGTTCATTGCTGCTTGTTTTTCAAAAAGTAAATAATTTTGGCCTACTTCTCAAAAGGCAGATGCTTTCCATGTCAGACATTTTCAGTAGAATTGTACATCATCCAAGAGGCTTACTGAAGCACTAAATTGTAAATTAAATATTAACTGTCAAGATATCTCTAGTAGATAAACATAAATTAAGATAAGGTCACTCTCCAAGTTTAAATTCTTGAAAAGGCAAAGTATAGGTCATTTATCAAGTGCCCCACATGCTACACGAGCCCACTCACTATGGCAATCTATGAATTCTGATAGCATTAAATGGATTATGAGTAATCTGGCCCTCATTTCACACCGAGGTATTCTTTTCAATATCTAGCTATCCCTAAATTACCCAAACATACACTTTTCTAAATTCTTCATTGATGTGTAAAAATGATGCTTTAATATACAGCCCCTTTCTGACTTTGCCAAGTTAGTTTCTTTACTCCATTATAGAAAAATCAATATTTCTGTTGGTTAGGCAGTAGCTCACATATTAATGACTAAACATCAGAATTTGGCTACATTTGACAGAAATACTTCAGCCAAGCATATGAAATGAACTATATTTAATTTTTTGTGATTTCTTGCATCAACACTACACCCTTGCATTTTAATAAGGCTTCTAGCTAAAGATAAGTGAGGGAAACAGTTAAGTCCTTTCCTAGAGGTAAAAAGTTACCAAGAGAGAGAGAGAGAGAGAGAGAGAGAGAGAGAGAGAGAGAGAGAGAGAGGGAGAGGGAGAGAGAGAGAGAGAGAGAGAGAGAGAGAGAGAGAGAGAGAGAGAGAGAGAGAGAGAGGTTGGGGGTAGAGCAACAGAAACTCCATTCTCTGGAAAATACCCATTGGGACGTGATGACTTGATCATACCTACTGAGATTTAGGATTAAAGGATAAAAAAAAATATGTGGCATTCTAGGATGGGGATGCCTCATCTATGGCCATCTACGGCCACCTATGGCTCCACTGCCATGTCACTTACCTCTCTGGTTCTACTTGATTAGCCCCAAGCTGTAGTAACTACAAAATAAGCAGCAGTCTTCACATGCTCTGAACATGAACAACAAAGCCAATATGGAAAGTCACTCTACATACTTCTGGCCAAACATGATGCCTTAGACATACATGTGAAAACTGGAATTGATCAAACAAAAGTAAAACTCAAAGAGTTTGAGTTTGAACTGTTAAAATGTTCTACCAAAAGGGAGCCAGCACTGGAAGAGCCATGACTTTAATTTTTCGCTATTCAAAGAAAATGTTACTTATTGATCGAAATCATTAAGTCCACAATAATAAACAAAGAACAACATATATGTCTTCTATCATCATGTAGAAACATATAATATCCTCTAAAACAACGATAGTCAAGATTCAAAGACCAAGTTTATATCAGAGATAGATGTAATGGATATAAAATCATGAAGTAAGCCTAAAAAAAAGGAGAGGTATTAGAATTGTTAAAAACCCATCTGAAATAAATTATGGAAAATTTAAATGCAGTTTTATTCCACAGGCTGACTACTAAAAATCAGAAAGCAGGTAGAAAAAGAATTAAACACTTTAACAATGAAAGCATAAAGAGATACCCTACAAAGAACAGAATCTGGGAATACAGCTTCATGGTAAAGTGCTTTGCTAGTGTGCATACATAGGTCCTTGGGTGTAATTCTTAGAAATGCAGAAAGAGAAAATTACAGTTGAAACATATATATTGAAAAAATAAAATAAAGAAACATATATATTGTTTCATGTCTATAAGATACATGGCTCATATTCAAAACACACATCAAAGAGAAAAGGAAGGGAAATAGTAACAGAAAGAATAGCAATAGCAGGATAATATAGAATTTATATCAAAATATTATTATAAAAAGAAGCTTTTAATTATGGCACAAATCACCACATCAGAAAAATATGACAAACACAAGTATATTTTCACCTAAAGGTAGATGGCTAACAATAGCAAAACCTGATTTTTAAAAAATTGAAGAAATTGTGATTTTAATACCCATCTTCAGTAATAAATAAACATACAAAGAGAAAGTTTGCAGGTTTATGGAACACTGGCAAAATTATCAACACATTCATCCTTGTTGCAGAATGAATCTCTCAAAATACATTATCTTTATGTTAAGCCATATAAGAGTCTCCATTAGTTTAAAAGGGTTGGCATACCTCAGCAAATCTCAAGCAAAAGACAGAAACCTGTTAAATCAATAACTACATGAAAGTTAACCCACATAGTTCAAATTAACTTTATTCAAAAAGAAAATTATTATTATTATTATTTTTTAGAAACATGTTTTATTTGTTTTGCTTATACCATCAGAACTGAAACTGTCTGTCATTTCCCTAAAACAGGGAAATCAACCTAAAACACATCTGGTGCTTTTCAAAAGATAGCATTTTAAAAGGTTGGTAGCAGCAGGCATTTGTTATCTTTTTCTTTTAAGAACTTTCAGGCTGCAGGAGAAAAACATGTGACCAAAAGTGTTATGATTATCCTTCCATTAGCGCTTTTCATCAGTACCTATACCAATTTAGGCAACAATACATTATTATTCCTCCTGAATACACAAAAACAATGCATCAAAATTCATTGATTTAGAGTGTCTGCAAAGATAGATGGCTCAGCACTTAAGAACATATACTGATTTTGCAGAGGACCCATATTCAGTATCAGCACCCTACTTCAGGCTGTTCACAAAACTTACAATTTTTTCCTCATAGGTTATGAAGCCTTTTTTTTTTTTTTTTGCCTCTTTGTGCATCTGCACTCACATGGAATTCACACACACACACACACACACACACACACACACACACACACACACGCATGCATGAATATATATGATGTGTATGAGTGTAAATAAAATAAAAATGAAATCTTTATAAAGGACATGAAAGCAGCTACGACTGATAGCAGAGGCTGATATGAAGGGTGAGAGAGTAAAGGGTTGATATAGTTAAAATATATTGTTTATATGTGTGAAAATGTGGTCATGAAACTTGCTATAAAATCAGTATTATTCTAATGCAAGCTTAAAGAAATAAAATATAAATTTACTTCTGGTGAAGCAAGGCTCCAAGAAAATTTTACAACAGTCCGTACTTACATATGGATTCTAATACTTAAATATTAGAAAAATATTTGTACTTAAATGTGGAAGAAAATACTCCTCAGACTGTTCTATTATAAAAATAAAAAAAAATCAAGCTGAAGATGAGAGAAATATCCACCACTATATATTTAATCAAGAATTTCATAAAAAATTAGGGCATCTCAAGAATGACAAGATAACTAAATTAACAAATGGCTTTGATGAGATATTTTACCAAAGAAGAATCATAAATGGCTGATAAGCAAATGAAAAGTTGCCCATAACTGTTGGTGATTAGAGCAGAATAAATAAAGCCACACTGAGGTACAATTATATCAGTGTAGCAATATCCTATGTAATTATAGATGTTATTACCATATGATCCAGAAACTCCACTCTCAGTAATCTATAGAAGAGAATTAAAAATACATGTCTCTCCAGAAGTACTAATAGACACATTATTCATAATTATCTCACAGTGGAAACAATGGAGAGGCCCATTAACTGGCAGGTAGGTAAAGAAGGTTAGTTACTGCACTGCAGCATCATATAATAAAATATCAAGTGTGCTACAATGTGAAAGAATGGTAATCCTGTCTATGTTTCCCAAACGTAAAATATTATGTAAGATATGGGTTCCTGTATGCCTACACAAAGCACACCTAACACAGAAAACAAGTGTTGGTGCATTGCTCATTCTGATGTAAAAGCAGCACAGACGATGCTTTGCAGTTTATTGAATGCAACATATTTTTACCATCAACTTGGAATGCTCATAAATATGGAGAATAGGTATATAATATACCTATAAGACATAAAAGTCAATTTCTCAATTAATTAGCCCCCAAAATTCAAATATGTAAATTTTTTAAAAGCATAGTTTGCCATTTAGGATAGCCCTAATTATTTTGTTTATTTGTATCTATTAAAGTGCATTTTCAAATTGGCAATGCTTTTAAGACACTAGTAATGCCTGTACCCCCTAGATCTAATAATTGCTTCCATTTCCTATATATCTACAATAAAGTTTTGTGCTGCACAGCAGGAATCTAATCTATGATGTTTTATATCCTTAATGTCAACAGTATAAAGATTTCCCCATTCATTTAATTTTGTCTCATCATATTTTTAATATTTTCCCAAAAATTATTTGCTGATTTCATTGAAACCTATGACTGAAGGAAATATTTCCATTTCAGAGTATGAATATTTACAAGGTTCTCAGTATATAAGATTGGCTTCCAAAAGAATATAAATAGAAATATTAGAACAGTTTATTTTCTATCAGAATTAAAATCTTGGTTTCTCCCTAGTATTATATTTAAAACTGATAATCTCATTTTAAAAGTTTTTCTATTTATTGGTATTTCATTAATTATTACATGTTAGAATTTTTGTGAGCTAAATATTTGATGACAATTCTGAAAACTTCCAGCGTCTAAGTTTTGATTCTCTTTTGTGATAAGTATTTTATCCACATCCTTTGTTTAAGGCTCTGAAAGCATGGAAAGATGACAGAAATGCATGGATAGTAGACCTGAAAGAAACCACAAAACTGCCATCTGACAAAATCTTGGCAAGCTGCAGCCTTACCTCTAGTCATCCTTCAAGTCACAGTAAAACTGTTACTTTCTTCTCAATGACTAAAAGAAAGCCATTCTGCTTTGTATGTCTCAGGAAAAAAATGATCCTTTCTGCTGCAACAGACTCATTAATTTATTGATTGATTGACTGAAATTTTAGTATAATTACATCATTTCCCTTTCCTCCCTCCATGCCAAACAGGTCTAACTACAACATAGCCCAGGTTTGCCTGAAACTCCTAATCCGTCAGCCAGTAGATCCCAAATGAATGGGTTACAAGTGTGCACCACCATGTTATACCATTATTTAGTATGAGAAAAGTGCCATGAATTATAAAGATATACAGCTACAAAGACTATCATCCCAATAAATTGTTCTTCATGAAAATATGTCTTTAATTTTACAGTACCACTATTGAAATTATTAAATAATTAAGCCAAAGTTATATACCCTAGCTGTCTTAAAAACCCAAAGTTTACAATGTCCACTGACTTTAAGAGTCTTGGTTTGAAATCAAACAAACAACAACAAAACAGTCATTTTCTTCATATCCTTGTTCCTGCAGCATGAGTCAGCAGTCCCTTTAATTTTATCTATTTGATTTTAAATGTCTTAAAACCTCAATTTATTATTCCGTTTGGAAATACTATTATGATTGTTTTATACTAATAAATTGATTGGATAAGATCAAGCCAACTGCTTGCACAGTACTTATTTGAAAAGCGTTTTTAACATGTTCTAGAAAAGGAACTGAAATATTTGTGCAATAAAATCTCTATGAATTTTCTTAACATAGTTTCATAACTAACCACTAAGTGAGTTTAATTAGTTCAGATCAGTTTGTTATCTTTAATCCTATGCCTCGCTTGGTAAGAAATTCAAAATCAGTACTTCCCAACATAGTTCCCCTTAGTAACTATTTATATTTTAGTAAGATCAAAATTAAAGTACATCGCATGCTTCAAAGTAGGAAATATTAAGATTCAATTTCCCAAATTCATGTTGTTGTCATGGAACTTTAAGTTAAACTTTTGATATATTTATTTCTTTTTTGAAAATAGATTTTTTTTCATACAATACATTCTGATTACAGTTTCCATCTCCCTCAATTCTTCCCAGTTCCTCTCTACCTTCTCTCTCACTCATACTATTTCTGGCTCTTATTAGAAAAAAAAAAGAATAATAATGAAATAAGATAAAGCAAAAATAAATAAAAAGAAAAGAGCCAAAGAAAAAGCAAGAGAAGTAAATATAGATGCAGAAACTCACTCACATGTTTGGACACACAGAAATCACATAAAAAGACAAAATTGAAACTATAATATATATGTAAAATCACCTGTGAGGTTAAAAAATTTAAAGTTTTTTAAATGTCCTGATATAACATTATGGAACAATAACTGCTAAAGATGTCACTGAGTATTTTTGTGTTGGCCATCCATTAAGGGTGGTTTGCTTCCTCAGTGGGACTTTATTTGAAAATTATATTTTTATTCTCTAAACACATCTTGAAATTTTAATTTTCTATCCTAACACCAACCTTGGTAATTGTCACCTACTTACTAAAAGTTTAACTATACAAATAGCTAAATTCTACATTAAAAAAAATCAATGGAATAAATTCATTGATTTCATAAATTTGTCTGCTTGCCCATCAGGCTGTCAACAACTTCTTGTTATCAATCAAAAGGCTTTTTTCCTACAATTAAAAAAAAGTGCCTAAACAAAGTAAATTACAGCACAAAGTAAGTGTCAGAAGTGATTGAGAACTAGTCATTCCCTCACAGGAAAAATGAATTACTAAATTCTTT
Organism: Acomys minous; assembly: GCF_964271855.1. Classification (NCBI taxonomy): domain Eukaryota; kingdom Metazoa; phylum Chordata; class Mammalia; order Rodentia; family Muridae; genus Acomys; species Acomys minous. Next base: position 51,113,306 of record NC_140489.1, read on the forward strand.
AACGGCTGTAGTTATACATTTACTATTATTTCCAAATAATGCTTTGCCTGAATATTGTGCTTTTATCATTAATTAAACATGACACATTTAAATATCTGCATCCTAATTTTACAACTAAAAACATGCCTTGTCGTGTTTTAACTAGTTGAAATCATGATGTCAAAATACAGTTAAGTCTAGACAAAACAGTTATCATTTGTAATATAATTACAATCATTACATCATTAGTCTTTTCTGGAGATAGAGTGACACTTCAATATAATAAGAATAAAGATACTCTGCTCTGTTTGGCTGGGTGGTTGGTTGGCTGGTTTTGGCTTTGGTTTTCTTGAGACAGGAATTGTAGCCTTGGCTGTCCTGGACTCACTGCTGCCTTCCTGAGTGCTGGGATTATTGATGTGCATCACCATGCCTGCCTCACTGCTCTTTTTATCATACTCTTGAAGTAGCAATAAAAGTGAAAGGAGAGGAAGTTATGTCAACAAGATCCAGAATATGAATTTACTTTTATATGTTTTTGTTTCTGAGGAGGGGTGTGGCAGGGAAACTACTAGAGAGATGGCTCAGAAGTTAAGAACACTGGCTGCTCTTCCAAAAGTCCTGAGTTCAATTCCCAATTCCCGGCAACCACATGATGGCACATAATGAAAACTATTGCTCTCTTCTGGAGGCAGGCAAACATACAGACAGAACATTATATGCATACTAAATAAGTAAATCTTTATTTTTTAAAGCCTCAAGCCACCCAGACTAGCCTGGAACTTGCTATGTAGCTGAGGATGCCATTGAACTTGTGGACTTCCTACTTCCACAGCCCAAGTGCTGGTTTCACAGATGTGAGAGGAACCACAAAATAACTGCATACAGCTTCTTACACAGAGAAAAGTTAGATTACAGAGACTCAGCTTCTGTCTTATCAGGATGATACCTGGCAGAGAAGGAGATTGTCAAGGGTGAGTGATTGGAAGAGACTGGTTATCAAGTAAGATACTGTGGGCACTGCTAAATGAAGTTATAAACTAAAGGGAGACTTATCCGTGGCCAAGAAGGATTGGTTCTCTTGTTGAGTCTCCACCATCTGATTGGTCCCTGGGCATGAAAACATACCACATGCATCATCAGTCTCATACCAGTTACTAAAGTATTCTATTTCAGATGGCAAGTGCATCGTGTGATACAGGCAGGCAGCTTGATTCTGCAGGATGATGAAAAGACATATAAACATGAGTAGATTATTGTATACACTAGGAAAAACTTACAAGAAGCTCAGAATCCAGTTCTTATTCTTAAAATGTATTCTTAGGATAAATTTCTAAGAATAAAACAATAAATACAGTCTTAGGAATCCCTTCATGGTAAAGGAACAAAAAACCAGGAAAGGAGTTGAGAAAGCCTCAGAATCTCTAATCAAGTTGGCTGGCAATGTTTCTCTCCTGGAAGCCATGAAACAGTAAAGATTGGTAGAGCAGAGTTCCTCCTTAAATGTGAAGATAGCAAGGCAAAAATCTCACGAAGAAACTAAAATACTTGATGTGTGAAGATTTTGAAACCAGTGAAAAGAAACTCAGAGAAATACAAGGCTTTTAGTACACACGTCAATAAAAGTCTTAACACAGTGACACAAATGCACGAGTGGGATAATGTATCTAGTAAAGATACAAAAAAAAAAAGATGTCCTTCTGAAACAATGGTAAATATACATAATGCCAGAAGAAGAAAACACACAAAGGACTTCATCCCAGTAATACCTGTCTTATAAACAGAAAAAAAATTATGAAAAAGTAGTTCTTCAAATGAAATAAAATAAGTTAATCAATAATGTGAAGAAGAAAATATATAAGCTTAAACTTCATCATAAAATTCAATTTCAGAATATTCATATGTGTGTGTGTGTGTGTGAATGGTAAAGGACAAATATGGTTTTAAAGATTGCATCTATAATTTTTTGATGTATAGAAAAACAGTGTAGGATTAAAAATTTGAAAGGGTAGAGGTTTTAGGTACTATCAAAGTTAAAAGCTTAAAATATACTGCTACAACTGTTTTATGTAAATTTCATGTAACCACAAAACAGAGCTCTATAAAAAGTAGTCTCTCAAAAACAAAGAATTATGAAATGTGGTGGGGAATCAGAGGGCAGGGTAGAATAAGGAATATAGAAAAATCAACTAATATGACAGGAGAAAATCCATACTTGGTAATTTCTTAATCTATCTACACTTAGATTAAGTTCTATAATAAGACAGAGTAGTTTCATGGACTAAAAATACATATGATGATACACACAAACATATTTTTAAAAACACAAAAAAATCAAGATAACTAAAGCAACCTTGAATAACAAAAGAACTGTTGGAAGTATCACCATCCCAGATTTCAAGTTGTGTTACAGAACTATAGCAATAAAAACAGAATGGTATTGACAAAATAAATGAATGTGTTGATCAATGGAATACAAGTAAAGTTGTGTACATAATTCCACAGACAGGCAGGCACCTGGTTTTTGACAAAGAAAACTGAGAAGAGACAGCATCTTCAACAAATGGTGCTGATCAAACTAGGTAGCTACACGTGAAAGAATAAAAAATTAATCTGTATCTTTCGGACCGCACAAAACTCAACTCAAAATAGCCGTATAGCTTTGAACAAAAGCACAAACTACAAACTGCCAACAAGGAATTTACTTTCGCTTTACCACAATTAAAATAAAGTGAAAACTAAACGATGTGGAAAAATATTCCATGCAAACAGAAATCAAAACTTGACCTCACTAGTCAGGGAACTCGGCATCTAAACCACAGTGCAGTATTACCTTATACCTGTTAGAATGCCTCAAACATAAAAATGTGTAACAAGCATTGGCAAGGATGCGGAGAAGGAGAATCTTAAGTCACAGTGAGTGGAAATGTACAGACATTACGGAAAGTAATGTAGAGGTTTCTTTAAAGTGTGTGACTACAACTAAGTTATGACACTTACATCTCAATCGTAGCCCCCTCCCTCGTCACCTCTCAGTCCCCCCCTTATCTCCCCCACCAGTCATCAGAAAGTGGAAGCCCTCCTTCCCAATCATCTGACCTCAGCCTATCAAGTCTCATCTGGACTACCTGCGTCCTCTTCCTCTGTGGCCTGCCAAGGCCTCCCCACAAGGGGGAAGTGATGAACGAGTGGCTACCAGCATCCATGTCAGAAGTAGCCCCTACTCTCCATAGTATGGGACCCACAAGGAAACAGAAAGTCTAGGTCCTTACCATACATAGTCCTTGGTTGGTGCATCAGTTTCTGCAGCAACACCAACCCCACCCCGGCCAAGATTTGTTGGCTCCATTGGTGTCCTTGAAGTGCTCCTATCCCATCTATGTCCTTTTGTGTTCCAACTCTTCCGTAAGACTCCCTACTTTCCACCCCAAAGTCTGGCTATGAGTCTCAGCATCAGCTTGGATCCCCTGTTGGGTGGAGTCTTTCAGAAGACCTCTATGGTAAGCTCCCTTCCTGTTCCTTCTCTTCAACTGCTTCTGGTGTCTATTCTATTTGATACAAAATAGGTTTAATTTTAATACATTAAAATAAAATTCAAATTTAATATCATCTTCACATACTATATTTCTGCTCTAACATAAGGCATTGCACAAATACAACTCAGTTCATACATGGTTACTATTATAGGCTGTTTAAGGTAATTAAGTAATACAAGTCAATGGTTAATCTATTCATAGTCATGTCAAATATAAAAATCTACATACTAGGTTTAACAAATATGATAGATATGATAAAATAGATAGTCTTCAAAAACCTCCAAAATATAACATTTTAAAATACTTTTATTATTTTAAAAATTCTTTAGCAATAAGACAGGCTAACTCCTGACAACACCCAGTCTCCATTAAAAAAACATTAAAAATCTCCTTATAAAAATGGCTTTAAGTGTGAGAAAACAGCCACTAAACAAAAATGTCCTCCTTTCTCCCCAAGACAAAATTCTGCCTAAAGTGAACAAACTTAGATACAAACAGAGTCAACAGCCAAACTCTGCCAAGACAGAGTAAACAAGTCCTCAATAGTTCCTACTCCACAAATATGTCTGTCAAATATACTGGGCCAAAAGAATAAAGATGATTCTCCAATATTATAAAAAGTTTTGAGTAACCATTCAAACAATAAACTCTCTCTGTCATTTTTCAGTTTAAAAACTACTAATCTACACTTCCCTTTTACTCAGGTAGTTAAATGTATTCCTTCTCAAGTCTCTAATAAAGTTAAAAACCAAATTGTTTAAAAAATACTTTTAAGTCTAAATAAATATTTTAAGTTGATAGATTTAAACTTTAATAGATGGTAATTTAGGTTCAAAACTTTAGATTTACCAAAATAAAATAGATACTATTTTCTACAAAGTTGCCAAATACATCTTAATTAAAAATTATACATATAAGTCTTATCCATTAGTTTTTATAATTTTTCATAATTGTACTTACTGCATATAAAAATAACCTTTTTAGTTAAACAAAAAAGGAAAGATGTTGGGGGATGGTCTGATGTATTTTGGTGCTAATTACTGTTTGCTGTCTGACCCACTTTTTGCTTAATAAAAAGGCCACCATGGGTTAGCTGGAGAATCCAGCCCAGATAAAAAACATTAGCAAGTATTTGGGATTATGGATGGGAGGTAGCTTGATAGAGGTTATTGGAAACAGATGACATGGGATTGAGACAGGGGTCCCTCTGCCTGTCCCACTATGGGAGGTAGTTTAAAAGATTGATATCTGCCCTGCCCCAGGTTAACTAAGGCTATTTTAAAATATAACAAGTGTCTGTATCTTGACTGATTATTAGCTGGGCCTACAAATAATACATGTAATTTTAAAACAATATGACAGCACATTGTACAACCACTTTGGAAATCAATATGGCATTTTCTCAGAAAATTGGAAATAGTTCTCCATAAGACCCAACTAAACCACTCCTGGGCATATACCCAAAAGATGTTTCACCAAACGAGAAGGACATTTGTCCAACTATGTTCATAGCAGCTTTATTTGCAGGAGCCCAAATGTGAAACAACCTAGATGTCCCTCAACCAAGGATTGGATAAAGAAACTGTGATACATTTACAAAATGATCATCCTGAGTGAGGTAATGCAGCCCCAGAAAGACACACATGGTATATACTCACTTATGAGTGGATATTAACAATATACTACAGGATAACTACACTACAATACACAGAACTAAAAAAAAGCTGAATAACAAGGAGGACCAGAGAGAGAATGTTTAATTCTTATTCAGAAGGACAAAAGACTCTCTCTCTCTCTCTCTCTCTCTCTCTCTCTCTCTCTCTCTCTCTCTCTCTCTCTCTCTCTCTCACACACACACACACACACACACACACACACACACACACAGTGGGGGAGGCAGAGAGAGAGAGGGAGAGGGAGAGAGAAATCTTATTCAGTCTTTGAAAAGAAGGGGGTTTTGCCATTTCTACATATACATTTTTATGATTCTAAAGTATAGCACACTAAATCAAGTAAGCTAAATGCTGAAAGACAAATGCTGTTTTATTCTCCTGACATGTGAAACTTAAGAAAGACAAACTCACAAAAACTAATATGCAATATTGCCCAGGCTAGAGGAAAGGGCAAAATAGAAAGAATCTGCCTAAAATGCCCAAACATTCAAGTATGAAGTACATTCCAGGCATGTGGTATATGATATGGTCAATATACTTTAAATTGATCCATTTGACTTTTAAATTTCATTGTGAATAATATCAAATGTGCTTTTCACAAAAAGTAACCTCAAATATGTGAGTTTATTCAGTTGTAATAATGAATTCACAATGCATACACATATTACCATATTACATTCCTTAAATGTGTACAAATACTGTCAGTTATACCTTCACAAAACTTGGATAAAATAAAACTAAGTGTATTGAGCAGAAGAAAGGCATTGTTACCTTAATAAGAATGTTTGTTTGGGCAAGCAATGAAATATATAATTTTTAAAAACGCACATAGAGGAAGGATAGCAGGTTACCAAGAAGAGACTTGATACCCTATGAACATATACAGGGGGAGGAAATCCCCCTCAGGAACAGTCATAGGGGAGGGGAATAAGGGAAAATGGGAGGGAGGGAAGAATGGGAGGAGACAAGGGATGGGATAACCATTGAGATGTAACAAGAACAAATTAATAAAATAATATAGATCTTGGAAAAAAACAAAACAAACAAACAAAAAAAACGCACATACAATCTGAACATAGAAAGTTACTCCAGTTCAGGCAAATATGAGAAATTTGACCTTTAAAATTTAAATAATTTAACTCATTACAAGTCTATCTTTTTTTAATTATTTTTATTAATTTATTCTTGTTACCATGTGCCTATCAGCCACCTGTGGCTAACCTCCATGCCACCTTAAAACTCCAATGCCATGGCCTTCCCCCACTTCTTTCCCCCATTCTCCTCCTCTGGCAAGATGATGAGTTTTACAGCTGACCTGTCCTGGGATGTTGCTCTTTTAAACTATACTAAATTGTCCTTGAGCTTCAAAAAAAATTTATTCTTCTTACATCTCAATAGAAGAGACTTGATACAAGTTTATCTCAACAACATGTCCTATCATGATGGGACTTGAACCCAGCAGCTCCACATGGCAAGAATACATTCTTCCACTGAGCTTCATCCCCAGTCTGCTTTTAAGTTTTAATTTTTAAATTTTATTAAAAGTAATAGTTTGATTGACTAAGTCTCACTATTTAATCACCCTTCTAAAATTCGTAAAAGATGAAGTCTACGTTGCTGATCAAATATTTTAGTTTTTACAAGATAATATCTGGATCCAAATTCAACCCAAAATGTATTAGAATAGGTTCTACTTGCACAGAAGCCATATTATGTCATGTTATATGTAAGCCATTTTACTAATAATGCAGTTATCAGTAAAATACAAAATCTTTAAGGCACACAAAAAACTATACATATTTCATGACAGACTCAGGCTATTAAATCACACTTACAGAGGATCCAGCAATCCACAAGCGAGACAAAAGTAATGACACTTGGTTTCAAAGTGTCAGAAGATTCACTTGTAAGGGGAAAAAAAAACCTGTTTTATTTAAGCAGGGAGCCAATTTTCAGCAAGTTTCTCCCTCTGGAAGGGAAGTGATTTCAATGCAATTACCCCTCTGCTGTCAGCATCCAAAGGTCAGATTTGACCATTTGCTGTTTTTAAAGGTGCTTACTAGGCCCAGCTATCAGCTCGCTTGAAGTCTGCAGTTTCTACGTTACTAATCCTTGAGTTTTAGGGAGAAAGAAGGAATCATGAGAAATCAGAACTCTACAGTAACTCCTGAAACAGAGAGCCAAATGCAGAAGTGAGATACATATATGAGGTACAAAAGTTTAAACTCACTGGAGAGATTCATGAGAGCTTCTATGCTGCCCCCTTTACCAGAAAATTGAAGAGATGGGAATTCCTCAAATTAATTCACAATTTAAAATAATTCAAATAATTTGGTTGTTTTCTTGTTTTGGTATTTCTCTGTGACTATGAATATTGCTTAATTGTTGATAGAGTTATTTTCTAGGTGAGTCTTACTAAATTCAGTATTTCACAAGTATTTCTGTTATTAGTACTTAACTCTAGAAGATACGTAGGATTTTAGCCTATATCCATTTAAACCTATGTTTTCTTGGTTCCTTATTTCAACCAAAATTCCTCAGATGCTTCTAAGTTTATGATGTGGCTACATCCTAATGAATCCATCACAAATAGAAATTTTCCTAAATCAAAGATGCTTTTAATGGAAGCCCACCTGGAAAAATATAATTAATACAAGCTATCATGGTCAAGGCTGAAAATTCAAAGTATGGGTTCTATTAATGTCATGTTTGATACTACCTTCACAATACTTTTGCCTTCAGTCTGAAGACAAAAATATATATCAAGCCATCATTAGATGCAATTATAGCTAAATAATCATTCTACTGAGACACAAATATCTAAGCCAAATGTCACTCTAGTCTGTTTCCACGGATGATTTTGAGGGGATTTTATTAGTAATTGTCTCTTCCCACTCTACACCTCCCTTCCTCATTTTCTCATTTTTAACTTTATTGATATATAAGTTACACTGGATACTTTTTACCCATTGTATATATTTAGGTCAATCCACGTGGTGAACTGCATAGTTCTCACCATGAGCAAAACCCAGAACAGCTCCATTGCCATAAGACCTCTAATCTGCCTTCTTAAGTCAGCTTTCTTCTCTGACTCTGACCCAAGGTGCATAGGATAGCAATCAGTGCTTTTTTTTTTTTAATGACTTTGGGCTAAGCCTTTGTGTGTTGTGTATAAATGTGTGTGTGTGTGTGTGTGTGTGTGTGTGTGTGTGTGTGTGTGTATGTGTGTGTGTGTGTGTTCATTTTAGTTTACATTGGAAAGTGAGAGAGGGAGACTTCATATTCACTAAAATGTGAGTTGTAAAGAGAGTTGTAAGCAGGGTTTGGTGAAAGGGCAGGACAACAGTTATGCTTTGACACTTGGCTCCTCTAGAAGTCAATGGCTCTCTTGGTGCTTTGCCACCATCACTATTCACACTGTTCCTACTCTTCTCTCTTTAATCACTGACATCCTTGTGGTAGTTTTGCCCATCTTTTGGCATACATAGAAATAGTCTCCACAGATAATGTCACACAATTACAATTGCCTATTCACTAGTAAATTACTTTCATGTATGTTATGATTTTAACATTGTTTTAGGCACTTCATTAATAGCTCTACTTATATTACTTCATTTAATATTTCACACAACCTTATGATAAGATACACTTTTTAGATGCCTTTCTTTTTTTTGTTTGTTTGTTGGTTGGTTGGTTGATTTTTTGAGACAGAGTTTCTCTGTGTAGCCTTGGCTGTCTGGACTTACTCTGTAGACCAGGCTGGCCTCGAACTCACAGCAATCCGCCTACTTCTGCCTCCCAAGTGTTGGGATTAAAGGCGTGTGCCACCATTGCCTCTCTGACAAAATACATTTATTAACCATTGGTTATAGACATAAGGCTGGGATAGAAGAGGTAATATACTGCCTTGGGTCACACAGAAGTGGACAAAGTAATCAGAACTTTGTACTTACTCTTACTTACTCCTCAATGCTGTGTATCTAACAGTTGGGCATAGAGGCAATAACTTTACCATATACCACTCAAAAGCAGTCTGTCTAACTTTTCCTCTCTCTGGCTACACTGTCTACTTATAACTTTTATGATGTCAACGGAGCTTTCAGATTCCCTGGAATTATCACCACTGTATTATTAAAACACAAGGTTTACAATTCTTGCAAAGAAGTTGGTAGAGTTGCTGCAATTCCCTCATGGTGTTATTGTCCTTGTGTTTGTTTTTATTAGCCTGTGTAGGTGGTATATTGAAAAGGTCCAATCTCCTTCTGAAAGCTAATCTTGATTTAATTCAATGTTCCTAGAAAACTGATACGGCTATAAAAGCGCTGTTACTGGATTACTGGCAGGAGATATCTCAACTCTAGAAACTATGAATATTCTGGGGTACTAGTGATACTCTAATCCTCATGGGTAGGTATGCCACACAGCTGATATTCTCCAGCTCCAACTTTGCCTATCTAAAGACCTTTCTATTCCTGAAAATATTTGCATTTGCATCAAATACCAGAAGATGTCCATCACTGGCAGGTATTTTGCATTTTTAGATTGGAGTGCCCATTTAAAAATTCCTAAAGAATTGTTGTTTAAAACAAAAGCAAAACTTTGTTTGGCTTTTAGAGAGCATTTGTTCACCATATCTAATTCTTTCATTATCTTCTTACACATCCAAATCTAGAATATAACTGTTAAAAATGGTTTATAGTTGTGGAAAAGGCTATAAATCGTCATAATAAAAAGTCCAATGCAATGTGTTATGATTTACATGTGAAATTTCATTTGGCCATGTGCATGAACATTTATTCTTCAATATATGATGCTGTTTCAACAGGTTGTGGAGTCCTTCAGAGGTGGAGCTCTATAGGGGGATGCGGGCCACTGAAAGGAGTGAAGTGGACTTGAAGGTTTACAGCCTGACTCTGCTTCTTTCCTGTCTGCTGCCTGTTACAGCCAGAAGCAGGCAAGCCTACCACTTCTCCCATGGGTCTGAGTCCCTCTGCCTTCCCCATCATGACAGACTATATTCTCTCATATTGCAAGCCATCGATTCATAATTCATAATTCATCAATTCATAATGTCCTTCAAAGTTTTGAAAAACGACTTTGACAAATGGCATCTGTTGGGATGTGAATTCAGGTTATGTGAGGATATAATGAATTTGCGACGTGGGCAGAAGAACATCTGATGTTAATAGCTCTCATGAAGGGACTGAGAATGGCAACAAGCGTGAGAAGGAACATGGAAATGAGTGCGGTCTGCCTCAATTTCTAGAAAATAGTTACGGTAAATGATGTTCCCATACCTCAGACACTCTTCCAAAGACAAATAACATTGTTGTGTTTTACATAACCTTGAACATGCTGAGTTGTTGTAAAGCAGACTCCTTTGCTGAACTATAAACTCATAAATCTGTTATCAAAGGAGCTGTAATAATAAAAATGAGCCTTGTCATGCAAATTGCACTCAAGTGCTGAGTGTTCCTGAGTCCCCTGGCTTCCCACTTCACTTCTTCTGGCATTAACCAGAAGAAGCAACTTGGCCAAGCTTTCCCACCAGATGAGTTCAACTACTTTTACTAAGGTCTCTTTCTCTCATACTAAGTTAAGAAAGAGTATGAAATACTGACTACACATATTTGTTCAATTCCACCAAACATGCCTAACAAATTATAAATAATAATAAGACTAAGCAAGGGCTACTTAATTCAGCAAAATTATATTACATTTTATTCTGACTTTAAAATTTTTTGAAGGAAAAAAATCCTATTTAGGGAGCAATGAAAACAGACCCATACATTCTTTCCATTGTCTTAAACTTATCACCTTGCATATTCACCTAACCTTAGAGAAGCATAAAACTATTTATCTTAAGAAGTAAAATTCAAATTACCAAACAGAATATTTCCTTCCAGTATAAATCAGCTCAATACTTATGAACTCCATTTCAATAAGCAAATTTGTTCAATATGCATATCAAACACCATTGTTAATTAACCTCTTCTAGAAAGTCCTGAATAATAAATTTCAAATAGAGCTTAAATTATAATTTATATGAAATTTGATCACTATTTTGATAAATTATTTCCTCACAGTGACTTGAATTTTAATTGTATAGCAATGACTTTATGTAACCAAAAATCTTAGCAGTAGAAATTTTCATGGGGACATAGAAGCCAGTAAGATGTAAACTTTAATTAAAGGTACTAGGTTTTGGTCGAACCAACTCAAGGAATAGAAGAATGACCATAAGGCCACCCACCTGTCTGAGGTATCCTATTTTTTTTTTATTTTTTTTTTCTTTTTTTTCTTTCTTTTTTTTTTTTTTTTTTTTTTTTTTTGTCTACATTGTCTGGCTTAGTTCTCTGCTGACCTTGGACATTTTATGACTGCAAATAGTATATATGATGCTACACTTTTAATAAACTAGCTTGGGTTGATTCATCCCCTTTATTGTGTTTACCTTATTTCTCATCCTTGTTCCTCCCCTTAACACCTTGCCTTTTGCTACACTAATTCCCATAGGTTCAGATTATATGGGTATGTCTGTGAGGCATTTTCTTGATTACCAACTGATGTAGGAGAACCCCCCATCCCCTCCTGTTAGTATTACATTCCTAAGAAGATCAGTCTTGGATGTTCAAGAACCTAGCTTAGCAAGCCAGAAGCATCAAATCAATGAGCAGTGTTCCTCGAGGGTCTCTACTTCAGTTCCTGGCCCCAGGTTCCTTCACTGAGCTTCTCACTTGGCTCTCCTAGATGATAGACTATCAACTGTAAGCCAAAATAAACCCTTTCTTCCCCAAGTTGGATTTTTTGGCCCTAGGGTTTATCACAGCAACAGAAAGCAGGCTAAGACATACCCCCTTTCTCAGAAAAGTAATCTTTAAACAATGGCTAGAAGGTAAGATGGCGATGTGATCACAGATGGGTGAAAGGTGTTGGTTTACTAATTTCTGATGCTATACCTAGGAATTCCAGTTATAAACAATGTATTAGTTTATAGATTTTTTTGAATCCAAAGGTCTTGACAAGCTAATAATCCCTAGATAACCTGACCTGGAATATAATAAGGCACAGACTGACAATGGAGAGGCAAGGGCAGTGATTATTACAGCATCAGTTCTCAAACTTTAATATGCTCACTGGTCAGATAACTAAGGTACATGCTTTGTTTAGTGTGTCTGGGGCTGGGCATAATAGTCTGCATTTCAAACAAACTTCCAGATGATCTTCCACTCTTCCTGGTTAATGGAACACACTTTGAGTAGCAGGGAAGAAGAGAATAGAAGTGACTTTTAGGAATAAAAAAAGTCAAACTTTCTTGGCAGTAGGTACAGAGTAATACAAACAAGAGGACAGGGTATCAACTGCATTGAGTTGAAGTAGAGCAAGACCTCAATCAACCAATTCAGTGCTGTACAGATCGGATCTTTGTGACTTTCTCAGTGGTTCCTGCTTTCTATGGATAGCTCTCACACCTGGGGCACTAGTCTCATAAATGCTGTCTCTGTACATTCCCCCACCAGGTAAACTATCATTGGATAACACACACGCACACACTAGAATTACATTAATTAACATGGAATATTATGGGATTTCATTAAACTCTGCAATTCCTCATAAATACTATCATTTGACTTTTAACCACAATTCCTGTAGGTCCTAGGTAGATATGTGGTTGTTAGGAAAGGAAATTATATATAGCCTAACATAAAAAGGCACTCAAAGTGAAAGATGCTTTTTCTATTAACATTCAAAATAACTTAGCTATGGCATGAGATCGATATGTAATGCCTAGGAAAGGAGATTAGAAGGAACACGGTAGCAGCAGGCAGAATTCCGCAATACTCAGGCTCAGCCAAAGTCCCCTCAGTGATACAGAAGGGACTATTGGAAAATTAGTAAGTAAATGCGATGGCCCAAAAGCACACGAATGAGGAATCCACAGCCTCTATGGATGCACCAATGACAGTCACCCCATACAGACCATAGGCAGCTTCAGAATGCACCGCACAAAAGCAACAGTACGAAGATGCTCAAAGACCCTTAAGACTCCAAGCTTTGGAGGAGAGACCAGATTTCCTGAGTCTGTAGGTCCTGCCTCTCCCTCTCCCTCTGTCTCTCCCTGTCTCTCTCTGTCTCTCTCTCTCTCACTCTCTCTCTCTCTCTCTCTCTCTCTCTCTCTCTCTCTCTCTCTCTCTCTCTCTCTCTCTCTCTCTTTCCACCTCTGTCGTGTGTCTACATGCATATTTGTGTGTTTCTTTTCATCACTTTACCATCAGTAAACTCAGGACCATGGCCACTTCATGACATCTTGCCAAATTACATCATAAATCTTTCTAACTCTCTGAAACCTTATTCTCCCACTTACCTGATATTATTTTTCATTATGTTGCCTCTATCCCTGTTTCTTATATAACTACCCAGACATTTTTTTCCTTTGGATTAATATATAATAGATATGTCCTGTGTGTTAATGGAATAAGGCTAAAAGCTAAACATTACCTCCAGGATCTTCTTTGCTTTATCTCTAAGTGTCCTTGCAGTTTCAACTTTTAATCTTTTCTATTAGCTCCATTTGTGTGGGGGGGTGGGGGAGGATACTAGGAGCACTCATGATCTGTTTCACTGGGCATTTATCTTCACAGCATCCTGAGCAGCACAAGGAGCATATTAAATGCCAACTCATTTCACATGAGCAAATGAATAAAGTTAGTCACTATTGTAGATAATGCATTAGATAAAAAAGAGATATAACCTATTATCTTTCTATATTCATCTGGGTCAGTGCCCCATGCCAGGTACAGCCACCCATCCTAACAAGTCAATTAAAAGGACTAAATTAGTAGAGGAAAACATGAAGAGGAAAAAATTAGTCAATGGCAGCATAATGGGAAGAAAAACAAAGCGATCCAGCTAATTCTCCCAAGTTTGTCTTCATCACTAGCCACCATTGCCTGGGATTCAGTCTCATTGCATATCAACAACTGGCCTGACAAGTTGTTTGAATTATAGGAAATATTTTTCTGGGATACAAGTTTCTTCTCTAGCTGGAGTTTTTTACTTCGCCCAGGATAAAATTCCTGGGCATATTAGTTACTTTTTTGTTGCTGTTATAAAATACCATGACCAACCCAACTTAGAGCAGAGAGAATTTATTTTGGCATACAGTCTTAGACAGAGAAGAGAATGCTGTGGCAAGAAAACCTGGCAGCAGGCAGCAGGAATAGCAACAAGAGCAGAAAGTTGATAACCCACATATTCAGATGAAGTAGAAATAAAGAAACAAGAGCACCCAAGAGCATTTCAAAGTCCACCCCAGTGAATACTTCCTCCAGCAAGGTTCTATCAGCTCAGTCTTCCCAAGCAGGGACCAAATAGGGACCAAGTGTGCAAATGCATGACACTTGGGATATTTCTTATTCAAACCATGAAGCTTGGGAAATTCCCCTTTTCTTCTGGGTCCATTTTTTTTCCAATTCTCTGTCAATTATATTGAGAGACACAAGTTCTCTTTAGAATATTTTTATTTTTGCCAAGCCAATTATATTTCCACAATGAGTTCTCCTTAAGAAGAAAAATAGGTGGTAAACACAGTATCTGAAAAGAATACAGAAGAAATCATCACACATTACAGTGGAGAAATGATACAATTTAAATGGTCTCCTTTCCTAGTTCTTTCTGCAAGCACTACCCTGTCATCAACTATAAATATCTTTAGGCTAGCCTCAAGCATCTTCATCAAGTTTCCGACCCACTCTTGCCTTCTTATCCCTAAAAATATATTAATTCCTCAAAGTTTCAGGGAAAATGTCTTAAAAATAATTTTAAAGATACAGGATTCTAACCACCCTTACTAAAATGACTACTAGTTTTTTTGACTAGAAATGTTTGTGCATAAAGCCTCAGTGACTCTGAAGACATGAAACAATACAAAATACTACATCAGAAACAGGAGTCAGCAAATTAGTCTCAGTTAAATACAGGAAGAAACTTCATATATCCACAGAGAGAACTGCACAGTGGAGAGTAAGAAGACTACCATGCCCATCCCATCCCATTGGCTCACTACTTTGTAAAACACTTCTTTTCTTGGTTCATTTTTTTTTTTGAGACAAGGTTTCTCTGTGTAGCCTTGGCTGTCCTAGACTCACTTTGTAGACCAGGCTGGCCTCGAACTCACAGCGATCCACCTGCCAATGCCTCCCAAGTGCTGGGATTAAAGGCGTGCGCCACCACCTCCCGGCTGGGTTCCCTTTCTAAGTCTGTAACTCCAAGTTATTATATCTGTTTATATTTCCTTCTGCTTCATTCCAAGAGCATCCCCATGGTTGATCCTTAAGCCTGTCCTCAATTCACATTATCAATTTTCTCTTGATATTCTTTCAAGTGCCATATGTCTGCTGTAACATCCACATGATTGATGGTCAAATCTGCCTACCCGTGTAGCTCTGAGTCCCACAGTAATATCTTCAAATATCTCCAGAGAGACAGCTAACTAATCACTCAAGTTTCAATTAGAACCAAAACAAAGCTTATCATGTCAATAAAGTGTTGTTACTTTTGTGCTTCTAACCTTGATTAACAACATATCAGCAGATCCATCCCCAGCCTAAACTCTACACAGGAATGAAAAGGTGGCTGTCTTCACTTCATCCATTGAAACTGTTCCAGAGATAATGACCAATGCTTTTCCATTCATCCAATTACAGTTAATAAAGTGTTCTTCTTTATAACTCTGATCTTATGAAGAGGTTTATCATATTACCAGATCCCTTGTCTTTTCTTTCCAATTACTCTGTTCTCATGGTCTTCTCATGTTTCATTAGCCCTCCTGTCTGGGCACTGTGGCATTGTCTTAGATTTCTTGTTGTGATAAAATGTCATGACCAAAATCAACTTGAGGAAGAAGGGCTTTATTTCTTCTTATGTTTCCAGGTTCCAGTCATCACTAAGAGAAGTTAGGGCAAGAACACAAGCAGGGAAAGTGCTGGAATAGAGACCACGGAAGAGTACAGCTTACAGACTTCTCCTCTCATGGCTTGCTCAGCCAGCTTTCTGATACAGCCCAGAACCACTTGCCCAGGTTTGGCACCACCCACAATGGTCTGGGACCTTCGACATTAATCATTAATCAAAAGAATGCCTAGCCAACTTGCCTGTGGGCCAATCATGTGGAGGCATTTTCTCAGCTGAGGTTCTTTTCAGTTCAGGTCATGGCATTTTATCACAGCAATTGAAATCTAAGACAATGCCACAGTGCTGAGAGCAGAGGTCTAATGAAACATGACAAGACTGCGAGGGCAGGGTAATTGGAAAGCAAATGCAATGGATCTGGTAATATGGTAAACATCATATTCTCTCAGCAGACTCTAGCATGTGTCAAGTTGACAAAAATCTAACCAACACAGATTAAGTCTTTAACATGTAGACCTGAGATACATAGACAAACCACACAAGTTTAATCCTTTGAGTTTATAAAGTTGTGTGCCGTTTTCCACTTTCATTTACAGACATTATTTGAAGAGGCCCAGTGTTTCCTAAACTTGTATGTTTACTCATGAGTGTCAGTAGGAGCAATAACTAACCTTTTCTGAGTGCTAACTAGATGTCAGGTACTATTCTCAGTAGTTTTTATATAGATTATTCCACATAATCCTCAAAAATAAAATCATTTACATATAACTGTAGAGTACAGAAATTTGACACAGCATGTGTGAAAGATGAACTACAAATTGTAATATTAAATATATACATATATATATATGAGGCTTTCTGATAAAATTTGACATTCTATCAGTTTTGCAGAGTATCATTTTCTTTTCACTCCTGAAACTATTTTCTTAATTCACAAAAATGTTATATATCTTTCTATTTTTCTTTTCAGCTGCAAGATTTTACTACTGTCAAAATTATTGACTTTCCAATGATGACACTTTCAGCTCCTTAAATTACCTAGACTATAACTGTTTTCATAACAACTATCTCACTCCAGACCCAAGTTTAGACACATTATAATATCTAATGCAACACTATATATAGATCCCTTCATTTTTACTATCTATGAACTTTTTATTTGAAATGGTTCTAAATAGAATTGATAATACTATTATGATTTCATATTATTTTCTCAAGTCTGAGAATATCCTAAAGAACATGGCATTCAATATTAAATAAAATAACTAATTAAAATATCAATAGCATATGTTAATGATGTGCTTCTGCTTCTGCTATTGCCAACAGACTTGAATTTGTCACATGTCATAGTCAATAGCACCTATGAAAGCTGTGTGTTGATAATGCAGTTTATAAACTCATTTAGGAACAGAAGATTTTTCCATCTAGTGACTCAAATATATTCTAGAAAAATATCTTATAATTTCAGTGTATTCTTTTTATTCCTTTAAATGATTCACTAAGTCCTTCCAGAATCTAATTCTATCTCATTAAAATATTATGATTATAATTTCACTCTAGAAGAAAAAAAAAAGCAGTCTGACTAAAGTGAAAACTTGTTCATAAAAATGCCTTATAGACTAATTTTCCAACATGCAATTGTGTTAAACATGGCCTTAAGTATTAATGTATGTGTACAAATTCAACTTTAAAAGATAAGGTAGAAAGCTGTAATTTATAGTTCAAAAATATATATTCCATATAAGAAGAAAACAATATTTATTTTCTCTTATTACACAGGCTAAAAAGAATTAACTGTATAAACTGTAATCACAATTCTTAGTACTTCAAATTTCCTAACTTTATAAATCCCACAAAGCTACTAAAGGCTGGTAGACCAACACAAATGTCCAGTGAGCACAGTAATACTTAACGTCCATGGTTCATTTAATGTGAGCTACAGTGCTCAGGTACAGAGGGCCAATTAAAAATGAAGAGTTATTAGGTGTTTTGCCAGCCTCATGAATTAGGACAGACCCAGTACACCCTATTGCCATTTGGCACATAACGCTAATCTAAATCATCCGACCTACTAGAGAGCTTATAAAGTAAATCCAATTCTTCTAACTCAATCCTTAGAAAATTACCCCGTAGGAGGATTCAATAGTTCCCTCTAGACTTTTGTCTTTACTTGTTATTTCAAAAGCCTTTCCCCTCACTATATTAGCAAATCTAATGTCTAAGAGAAACTACATTTGACAAGGCCACAGTTTTCTGTGTCAAACTATGTCAGCAGAATACAGACAGCAGTGCTGGTCTTCGTAGCCAAATAGTATCAAGCCAAAGATGATGAGCCATGATGGAAAGAGAAAATTGTGAGAAAACAGAAGAGTGTCAGTTATAATAACGTAACACAATGCCAACTACTCTGTCTGAATTCTCTTTTATCTCATTATTATTAACCCCAGCTCTTGAATGAAATACACAGAGTATATAATCTAGGCAAAGTCTCTCTGCTTTGACAAAAATATGATGCATGTTAGTATGGAGAACAGTTTGATAAAGACGCTCAAATGTGAATTTTACAAGGACAATGTCAATATCAACAACCCCGGATAAAGACAAAGATGGCAAAATGGGTTGAGGTATGCAGAGAATGATTATGTCAGGAGCTGAAAACCTCCACTTCTCCAAAAAAAAAAAGAGAAAACACATATGGTAGGTATCTCTTCTTCCCACTAAAACGTAGAATGAATGTTTCCATGGTAGGATTCACAACCTTAAACTATCAGTTCTCTACAGATGAAATTTTTGTTTGTGACTAAGTCATAAACAAACTATGTCAGCAGAATACAGTAGTGGTGCTGATCTTCATAGCCAAATATTATCAAGCCAAAGATGCTGAGGCATGATGGAAAGAGAACGAGCAGCCTGAGGCTATTTTAACTCAGAGTAATAAGTTTCCTGAAAAGGATTGGAGACAGGAACAGTTTCTTCTTAGAACCCACCACTATGAGCAATTGAGAGGCAGAAACAGGAAAGTCCAAGGAAAATCTTTAAAATGGAGATAGGAGTGTCAAGGAGTCTGTGAGGCTATTTTTTGAAGGTTAAAATATTTGTCTAGCATTGTAAGGACCAGGGTTCAGTATTCATTACCAGCAAAAAGGGAAATAACGATAAGTGCTCAAAACCATGCCTCCAGCACACACAATGGAAACAAGAGAAGAAAAGTTTCATCCTTGAATATCTATAGTCTCCAAAGCTTTACCAGATATATCACCTACCTCCACCTCATCTTGAGAGACTGTTATGTGTTATTTTCTCTCTTGTCCTTTCCTTTCCCATTGGACAAATCTAATGAGTGTGAAAGTTATTAAAAGAGATGGACGTTATTGTTAGTCTGTTTTGGCTCCTGCACCAAAAATAAATATATTAAAAATATTATAAATAACAAAACCAGATATTTTCTACAGCTCGGAAAGCCAAGAAGTCCACACTTAATGTGCCAGATGAATCAGTGTCTGGTTAGGTCTGACTCCCTGGCTCAGCGCATTTACTCTGAGTTCTCACAAGGTGGCAGAGGCAAGATCCTGCTGGAATCTTTTGCATAAAGGACATAATACATCCATGAGAACATTATGTTCTAATATAATACTCTCCCAAATGCCACACCTTCTGGTGTCTTCAACTTGAGAATTAATTTGTGCATATACATTTTGGAGAAGATGCTAGCATTCGTATATTAGAAGTGTCAAAAAAGGAAGCTGTGAGCACAACCGTATTTGTACAGACCCTTACTTTTAGTCTCAGCAGAGAAATATACAAAAACTTGAAGCAGCTGATTTCCCAAAAATTGAGGAAAAGCCAGGTATGGATGAAGATTAAAATAATGAATGCTAAACGAACTGAGACTTTATGAATTAACACCATATCCTATGACTTCAAAAACCAAAGACATGAGATTGTTGTCACAAATCTCACAAAGAAAGAATAGCCTGCCAGGACTTCCACAGCCAGGGAAAGAACACTCTCCTTCTGAATTAATTGTCAGTGGCCTGAAAGATAGACATAAAATTTTGTTCTGATTACTTGAATGACATATGCAATTACCTGACCTCCACTTTCACACATGAGCCAAATCATCTATACTTCTGGCATCTGGCTTGCATGCGACAGGCAGCCCAAAGCAGAACTAACTATTAAGAGGAGAAAATCACCTCTGCAAAACCATAACACTTTAACATAAGGTTATCGGGGCCAGTCACTCACAGGGCAGGTCGGAAACATGCACAGTACCTGCTTCTGGCCCACTCGTGCAGGAAGTATGCAAGAAACGCTTATTGAAAAAAACTAATTGGGATATAACATGCCAAACAAATGCCATAGATCCATAAATTAACAACCAAATAAATAATGGATTTTAATCTCTTGGAGCACTGTGCAATAATACCAAAACAAAACAAACAAACAAACAAACACAACTGAAGCAATCACTTGGCAGAAGTCTTGACTTTGATTCGAACAGCACCTTCTTTCAAGGAATGTAGTGAGAAGAGGGTAGGATATTTGTGCCCGTAAAAGGAACGTAAAGGGCATTTGTGTTGTAAAATATTCAAAGATAAAGGATTAAAAAACACACAATTAACAACAAAGGACAGGAAAGCAGATGCAGTAGCCCTCTCCATTTTACTAACCAAATAAACAACGATGAACTAAGTTTTAACAGTGACCAGGTTCATGTTAAAAGGTGCTCAATGGGGAAAGTAAAAGTGAACCAAGAGGCTGAAGAAATGCCCAAGTAGTTTAGAGTATTTTCTGCTCTTATAGTGGACCTGTGTTCCGTTTCCAGCACCCACAACGGGTGGCTCACAACTGCCTGTAACTCAAGCTCCAGGAGAACTGACTCTATTTTGTGGCTTTCCCAGGCACATAAATAAGTAATAAAAATAAACATTTTAAAATGAATCTTTTGGTTTATATCACGTGCAACATTCCTGAAAAGCCTACTGTCCTCATTATACACATTTACAAGCCAGAGTTCCCTAGAGTCATAAAACTTATGGATTTAATATATATATATTAATGTAATATATTGAATATATATACATATGTGGAAGTTATAGGAATGGCTTACAGGTTGTAGTCCAGGTACTCCAATAACGGCTAAGTATGAATGCGAAGTCCAAAATCTAGTAGTTGTTCAGTCCCACAGGGCTGGATATCTCACCTATTTTTGTTTGTTTGTTTGTTTGTTTATATGCTGGAATCCCAAAGAAGAATGTTCCAATGATAGTGAAGGAACGGATGTACTAGCAAGTCTATGGCAAACAGGAAAAGAGCAAAAGCTTCCTTTCTCTGTGTCTTTATATAGACTTTCAGGAGGAGGTTGGCCCAGATTAAAGGTGTGTTTTCCCACCTCAAGAACCGAACTAAAAGTGTATGTCTTTCTGCCTCTAGATCAGAATTAAAGCCCTGTGTCTTCCAACGTTAAGTTTGGATCAAAGCTTTATGGCTTCCTATATCAAAGATGTGGATCAGGCAAGTGTCTTTCTATCTCTAAGGTTCTAACTAGAAGTGAATTCACCCACGTCAAACCAAGGGCACCAGCCAAGGACAATACAGGCGGTAAACCTTAAACCCCTACCCAGATCTAGACAATGGACAGAACATTCTCCACAGTAGAGTGGAGAGTGGGATATGACTTTCTCACATACTCTGGTGCCTCACCTTTGACCATGTCCCCTGGAGGGGGAGACCTGGTGGCACTCAGAGGAAGGACAGCAGGTTACCAAGAAGAGACTTGATACCCTATGAACATATACAGGGGGAGGTAATCCCCCTCAGGAACAGTCATAGGGGAGGGGAATAAGGGGAAAATGGGAGGGAGGGAAGAATGGGAGGATACAAGGGGTGGGATAACCATTGAGATGTAACAAGAATAAATTAATAAAGGAGAAAAAAAAAGAAAAAAAAACAAGGAGAAAATCCCTCTCAGGTGTGCCCTTTATTTCTGCATTGTAGTTCATTCCAGATTTGGTCATGTTGACAACAAAGAACAGCCATCACGACATGTTATTAATTTGCTAATACATGCCCAACATCAATCTAGGAAAACTATTATTCCCAACCCAAAGTCTCCATCATCCCAGTGATCGTCATCATAGAGTTCTTATAGTCCTCTGCAATGTTTCTTATGCCCTGATTATCCTGAGCAGAGAGATAGCCAAATTCATACAATAAATGATTCCTCATTAAAACACATAAGGAGATGAGACAAGCCTGTGGTCAATGTGGATTGTGTGTGCTCCTCTAGACCAGTGCCTCACTATTACATAGTATGATATGAATTTGGAGTTCTCCTTAACTACTGCTCAAAATTAGGAAATTAATCTCTTCTGGATGGATATTTTATTATTAGATAGAAAGACGACGGCCACCACTAATCCAATGCGTAAGATTTAAACAATGAAGGCCATAGCCTCTAAAAAGACAGCCCTAGAAAACATCACTGTTAGGTTTATTTTCACTAGTTCTCAATTAGTGATTGGCTTAGATGGATTCTAGTTTAAAATCCTTTCTCCATGCACCTCCTAACTGTAAACACTGACTAAGTCAGTATGATTTTGCCTTAATATGGTGGCATTTAGCTCAGATTATATATTAGAGTCACCCAAGGAGCACTTAGACTACAGACTCCTATTTATTGATTTAATTGGTTTAGAATCAAATCTACACAATATTTTTTGGGGATTTTGTTTGCTTGTTTATTTGTTTTTTAAGCATGTGGGAGAGAGATGATTGAAGCACAAAGAGTTATTACACTGAAAGACAAAAAATCTAATCTGTTAGCATCTGTGTGAAGTAAATAGAGAAATGACAGCCATGACCACATTCTAGACATACAGAAAAGGCAGGCACAGGAAGACTAGATAGGAATTCACAAGCTGTGGTTCTGCTGCACCTAGAACCAACACTGACTGATCCTGGTAAAGGAGCCAGATCCTGAGGAAGAGGGGAACAACTCTGATCAGGTTAGGAACAAAATGAATGTTAGAAAATGGGTCCCAGAGGCCTACCATGCTGACCTCTTTCTGAAAGTAGCACAGACATGTGTCCCAGCCCAGTCCTTAGCATAACCCTTAGCTTGGCAGCTATTTTCTCTACTTCAGATGGAGAAAAATGTCAAAGAAACAATAAGCTATGCCACAAAGGTCTCCCAGGGTTTTCTGTCACTCCAGCTGGGCAAATAATAACAAGTTAACTTTAAAGTAGTACCTTCTTTTCAAAGAGAATAGCACCCATTTCTGTGTGCAAAAAGGTGACAAAAATCCCTCCTTTCCCCCTGCAGGTGTTACTTAGGCCAACAGCTTTAACAAGAGGCAAAAGCTTGATAAATCCCAATTATATGTCTTGGTTTCAAAAATTATGGCACTAATCAAATTACAATGACCAAATGTTTTTAAAATCCTCTCAGACTTCTACAAATATTAGTTTAATATTTATTTATTTTTAAAATGTAGCTAAACTAGGGAGAGGTGGAAATGTTTTAAACACAGTATTCTTTTATGGAAGTCTCAAAAAATAGATTAAACTTAATAAAAATAGATGATTCCTAAAAATTTAGTTAAACAGACTATTCCCCTAACTGTGGGGGAAATAAAACTGGCTTTCTAAGAGAGTATAGGCTATTTGGTTTAAAACACTGCACTAGTGAGAGATACATTTCAAAACAAGAGGTTTCAGAAATCCAAAAGGAAACATTTACCCCTCTGTGACTTTCTTTGCTGGAATGGCTGTGCCTAAGGACAGACACCAGTGCCAGGAGAACTTGGTGGTACGATGTTACATGGCTCTGATGAAAACATTTCGTTTCCTTTTATAAAAATAAATTAGAGTGCTGGTTAAATTATTTTGCAACCAAATAAAAATAAGCAAAAATACAAGATCACATTGCCTTTGGACATCATTAGCAGCCAAGACTAATAGCCAGGACATCCAGATTACTGCCCCAGGTAAGGAGCAAGTCCATCTGCTCCTCCAAATTGATTTCTTGGACCAATTCTAAGTGCTAATTAACCATGAAAAGTTGTGCTGTGAACCTTTAGCCTCACACTCATCTGAAAGAGTGAAAGTTCTTATTATGCACTGGGAACCTTGTATGTATAATCAGTTGCCATTTTGGCAATAACTTACTGTCCTGAAGGGCAGAGAGCAAACTGACTGGTTTGTACTTTTTGTACTTTTTTTCCCTAGCTGATAAATGCAAACACTCTACTGACTGTTCTGCCCAGGGTGATTTGCTTTGCTTTTGAAACAGCTAGTTAGAAGATGTGACCCAGGAAGATATCAAAAGTGACTCCTACTTCAATATAGCCTTAGTCAAAGCTGATCAGTCTGATCAAAACCACAGGCCCCAGAGCCAAAGTCATTTGCTGCTTCTTTTGACTTCCCAAACTAGATTCTTTCAACAAAGATATCTGGGTCCCACCCCTTGAGAGATTCTGATTTAATTGGTCTGGGGATAGGCTTGTGCATTGGAGAGTTTTAAACGTTCACTTAGTTGATTCTAACGTGAAGTCAAGAGCAACAGGCCATGGCTTAAAGGGGGGAGGGTCCCCATTAGTTCTGGTTCTCCTCCACCATAAGATTCTGATCAGTTGTCTTCAGTACAGACAAGACACTTAGGACTAAAGGATCCTCTGAAGGCTGGTCTCTGGCATGCTGTTCCACCTGGCCCCTAACCAGACACATTTTCTGCTTTTGTCATCACACTTTTCCAGTACACTCTGGAATACTTCCAACTGATGTCAGCTAAATTGCAGAATCCTGAACAGCTTTCTCCTCACCTTCTTGCCTTGAAACCTCGTCATCTCGGGAAAACACACTTCTCTTTGCTGCTTTCCTAAATGTGTATGGTATCTAGTTGCCACTAATAAAAGAGGAGGTAGGTAATCTGGTTCTTAGAGCTTGCGGGACATTGTCATGGGCTACCCCTGAAAACCTTGCAAGATCCCTCTTCAGCTCCAACGTTTAAAAGCCGCAGGATATTCTTGCTCTAAGCTGAAGATTTCTGCCCTCACTCATCGTTATTCAACTACCACTCCTCCCAAAGCTCTTGGAGATTTGGCGTCCTATTAGTTCTTTGACCAATTTGCCTACAATTGCATCATCCTTCAGCTCACTAACCCCACCTCCTCCTGTGCTCATGAATAAGAACATAACTTCTCAAACTTCAGCCAGGACCATTTCACCTGAAGACTTTTTAAGAATGCAAGTTTGGGAAAATAAATCTAAAGTTGAAGAGACAGGATGCCTGCAGCAGGTCCCAAGAATGTGCTTTTCTCAGCAGATTCCCAGGGGCTGCCAGTACCAGTGAAACACACATTGAAGCCTTTGGTTACTACCAGTAACAGTGCTCTCTCCAATGATGTGGTATCTAATATCCTACTTTCAACAATGAAGATACTGCTCAGTTTCCTTTGTCCCAAATTGAGACTCCTTTCCCATATGTTTCAACACTGTGTCAAGTTGACAATTAAAATCAACAGTCAAAGCTCCATGTCTTGTCAGCTTGACAACTAAACACATAATTCTTAAACCATTAATGTTCAATCCCTTGTCCACAGAGTCTCGCTATCTATATTGCAGTCAGACTAGGCATGATGAGTTTCTGAACTTGGAAAAAAATCACTCTGGAGGACTACTTAAGACTGCAGATGCTC
Source organism: Acomys minous (assembly GCF_964271855.1). Lineage (NCBI taxonomy): Eukaryota > Metazoa > Chordata > Mammalia > Rodentia > Muridae > Acomys > Acomys minous. The sequence continues at coordinate 51,139,106 of NC_140489.1, forward strand.
TTCAAGCTATGGGAGAGTTACAGATTCATAAGTTCAGCCTACCTTGATACAGCTTAATGCAGTCTACCTTAAGTGTGCTAAAGCATTTGGGCAAAATCTTCTTACACAAAGTCTATTTTGTAAGAAAATGCTGCATCTCATAAAATTTATTGAAAACCTGTACTTTAAAAACCCAAGAAGAGCCTTGGAATGTTTGTTTGTTTCTTTTTTCTTCTGTAATTTTGAAACAGGGTTTCTCTACGTAGCCTTGGCTGTCGTAGACTCGCTTTATAGACCAGGCTGGTCTCGAACTCACAGAGATCCGCCTGCCTCTGCCTCCCCAAGTGATAGGATTACAGGCATGTGTCAGACTTATTATTTTGTTAAATATGTGTGTATGTATTAATTAGTTAGTGAGCTAATTATATTTTTCTCACCCTTTGCCCTGCATGCCTTTTGTGTATGGATTATGGCTTTCAGCTTAATGTTTTTATGGGATCACTGAGTGTATCAACAACTGGGGCTCTGTTTTCTGTGCTTTCTCTTGGGCTTTTTTCCTTTGGTTCCTCTTTCCTTCCTGATGTATTAGTTTGTCCTATCTTATCTTATCATATTATATTATATTATATTATATTACATTACATTACATTATATTATATTATATTATATTATATTATATTATTATCCTTGGAAGCCTGTTTGTTTTCTAATGAGAGGCAGCAACAGGATGGATATAAATGTGAGGTGTGTAGGAAGGGTGTGGAAGAAGTAGAGGGAGGAGAAACTGTAATCAGGATATATTATGTGAGGAGAAATCTATTTTCAATAAAATCCAAAAGAATAAAAATTAACTGCTAGAGACTTGGCTCAGAGTAGAATATGGGTTGTTTCTCCAGAAACTATGGCTCCTGCAGCTGCCCACTTTGAAAGAGTGAAAGAGAACAGTATATACCTACCTGATGAAGATTAAAGTCCAAATATTTAAGTTCGGTTCCCGCAGCGCTTGTGTAGCTTCAACACTACAGTGATATCAAAACACCACAGACTGAATAATCATGTCAAGGACCACACTTATTCATAACACATTGTTATATAAAACTAATTTGGACAACACATAACACTCAATTTTTTTTCCTTGATATGTGGAAATTTCATTAAAAATTCTCCATATGAAAAATACCATTTCATTGAGAAATGAGCCAAGGATCCTAAGTGGACCATCTCCCTTTCTAAAAGAATGGACAAGAATTTCTTCAATGCTAAGAATTTGAAATATACACATTTGTATAGAGAAAGATTTTAAGAAATTTTCATTGAAGAACCATGCAAAAGGTTTATTTCCTTAAATTCATTTTTACATATTTATTTTGTTGTTGCTTTAATTACAGAATAGAAATGCCATTGTGTTTATAATTTGTTTCTGGTTTTTTTTTTCATTCCTATTATAATCACTTCCCATGTCATTAAATATTCCTCCAAAATATCCTGGAGACATGTTAAAATAAACAAATCCTGTGGAGAATATTTAGGAGGTATTATGAAGCAATATTCAAATGACTTTGTACAACGCACAGATTTTAGAGCATAAGGGATTCCTACGGGGAGTAAGGACAAAGGCTTTGTCCTCTACTGTTCCCCGAGTCCTTTTATAATCCGGCCACTGACAGCTCTTCTCCTCAACTTCTGCTCTAGGTTTATTTTTTTCTGAGTAAATGTCACACTATCTTTGAAACATTTTATTATTGAATATTGCTGTTTTCAGAAAGTTTCCTCTTCAGGCTTCCAAAAATGAGCATTACATAAATTAAAATATACAATGGATTACCAAGATCTTCTTAACTATCGGGGAAATGTATATTAACTTTGTAAATATGGACAGAAGCTTTGAGTTCATCTTTATTTGTGCAGTCTAGCTACAGTATACAGCAGTATACAACTGTCAACCAGAAAACACTTCCCAGTCCTACTACACAGACAATCTCAAGATTATGTTTTATCCCTACAGAGTAACACTTTGTTTTGCAATCATTCTGTAAATTTAAAATTATTTTTAAAAAATTAATGCTGTAAACAGTCATCTTTTCTTCCAAAGGTTATATTTTTGTGTTTATTATTTTTAAAAGAAACAGATTATAATACAGCTTAAGGCTATATCTCACACCGAAAAATTATAAAATGTTAAAACAAGAAAATAGTTCAGAGGCAGGAGAGAGGGATCAGTCACTAGGAGTGTTAACTGCTCTTGCTGAGGAGAGAGTTCAGTTCCCAGCATCCAAGTCAGACAGCTATGCATTACCTCTAACTTCAGATCCAAGAGATCCAAACCCACTATGGATGCATACATGCATGCACAAATATATAAAATAATAAAACCAAATCTTTTTCTTGTAATGAAAATAGACTAGTAATTGACATGACCATGATTTGATCAACTAACAATTAACTTGTATTACTTAATTATCCTTAAAAGCCTGCAATAGCACTTTCAAAGTATTGTAAGTAATCCTTGTATGGGTACAACTTCATACTAGAGTAGAAATATATATAATGTGTGTGAAGAATAATCTTAAATTTTAATTCTATACCAATGTATCAAAAATAAACTTGTTTTGTATCAATATACAAAATTCTAGACCAATGAATTAAAAATAACCTTATTTGCGAGTAACAAGGTCTTAACTTGAGGAGGAGATTCAAAAATCTGCTTTTTTGTCCTATCATCCCTATATAATTTTATATTTCCCCTTTTTTTCTTCTCAACCCCAATCCCCATGCCTACAAAAGAAAGATAAAGGAAAAGAAAGATATCTCTGAGTCCAACCTCATTTTATTTCTTAATAAGACCAAAAATAACTTATAACCAATTCACAATGAAAATTAACATCTTTAGCCCAAGAGAGTAATGAAAAACCTACCCAAACCCCCTAGTAGAAATGTGACATTGTTCTCTTAAGGGATCTTCTGGCTGGTTTGTAGGGGCCCAAATAAAATTGGGGGAAATGGTTAAACAAGTCAGAAACCGTATTTGTGGGCCAATTTCTAAATGTTGAGAGATTACCGGCTTAATACAATTCCTGTGTGGGAAAGTCTAAAATGCTGGACCAATTGGAATTGGAAGCTCTCTTCAAAGCTGTCCTCTTCTAATGAACAGCAACTGAAGCCCTTGGGGATATAACATGAAGGATACAGGATGTCAGCTTCCAGCATGCTGAGAGGAATAAAGCCTGTCAAGTTTGATCCAGCATCAGTGTCTGCTGATGTTCTGAAAACATATAATTTCTCACAAGCATTATACAATCCTAAAATTTTAAGTGTATGAGGTATGCAGGATGCACAAAACAACTAAGGCTTGTTCTCTGCTCTTTGTATGAGCAGAAGAAAGACATCTGTAGATCTTCATTCATGCCATATGAAGAATGGCATCTAATAATAAGTCACAGGGATTCTGTGACCAACAAGAAGCACTGTGTGTGCATAGACATTCATGTCTCAGCCAGTCTCAGAGCTATACATCCTAGGTATAATGGGTAGATATTATTCAACAGATAGATGAGGTAAAATAGTTAAAGTCTTCAAAAACATCAGAGATCTACAGAGTATGGCATTTAAAAATGTTTTTATTATTTTAAAGATTCTTTGACAAAAAGACAGGTTAACTCCTGCAATACCCTGCCTATCTCAAAGAAGACGATCAACATCAAAGAACCTCCTTATGGAGATGGCTTCAAATGTAGGCCAACAAGCCACTGGGCAAAATGTCCTCATTTCCGCCATTGACAGAATTCTGCCTAAAAATGGGAAAGCTTGGATGCAGGCAGAGTTGATAGCCAGATTCTGCCAAGACAGGGTAAGCAAGTCCTCAATAATTCCTGCCTCACAAATATGTCTGTCAGATATACTGGGACAGAAGACTGAAGATGATGTTCCACTGTTATGAGTTTTTGGGTGACTGTTCAGGCATCAAACTGTCTCTGTCATTTTTTTTTTCATTTTGGAAACTACTAATCTGTACTTCCTGTTTACTCAGGTAATTAATTTTATTCCCTCCCAAGTCTCTGATGGAATTGAAGACAAGCTAGTTTAGTTTTACAGTTAAGCCTAGTTGTTTAGGGGTTAAGATGTTCTTAGGTCTAGACAGATGTTTTGAGTTGATAGAGATGAGATATGATAGACATTGATTTACGCTCAAAATTTTAGACTCACCAAGATTAGAAAGATGTTTTCTTCAAGGTTGCCAAATATTATTATCAAAATATTATTAATGTAACATTAATATAATTCTTGATTATTTTGTGGTTCTTCTTGTTCTATGTAGTCTATTGTATTTATGTGTAATAATATAAATGTATATGTTTAAAAAAGAAAAATAACAATAAAAGATATTTTAAAAAACAAATCTTTTTAAATAGGAAAAGATAATTTTCCATTTCTCTCAATGTTAATATTTGGATCAGGGTAAATACACACTTATAGTTGATAAAAATTAACTCGCACTTGTGAGACAAGATACAAAATTCCTCAGGACCATAAATATCATGAGCTCACAACTCTAAACAACTTCTCATTGCATCTCGGACCCTGTCCACACATCCTTCTGGGTGTGGCTATGTGGACATCAGGTCCTTGGTAGATTGGGAAACTCCTCTTCACTTCACCTTTCACTCCCCCCAGATGAAAGCTTTAGCCTCTTGCCAGAAGATGCACTTCTTCTATCCTCACCCTTTTGTTTAACGACTTTTAAAGAAACATCTATAAAATCTTCTTAAAAATAAAAATCTCAAAAAAGCCAAGTTGTCAAATACATGTTTGTAAGCTAAAACCATAATCTTAAAAAGCTTTACATACCTTGGATCTATTAGATTCATTTATTTTTTATGCATAGAAGGCTCCCATCATTCTAGGAACTACAGTCTTTCAATAAAAAGCAGCAAAAGATCTACCTAAAACTTACTTTACAAAATACAGCAAAGCAGATAGACAAAGAAGAAAAAGGAGAAGAAGAAGAAGAAGGAGGAGGAGGAGGAGGAGGAGGAGGAGGAGAAGAAGAAGAAGAAGAAGAAGAAGAAGAAGAAGAAGAAGAAGAAGAAGAAGAAGAAGAAGAAGAAGAAGAAGAAGAAGAAGACTGAAAACTTAGCCTTATAATCGGAATTTGATTCACTGCTCGCCATACTAACTCACTTGGCAATGTGAAGCACAGCGGCCCATCTCAGAACACCAACAATGCCTGTCAGGGTGCTGCACACTTAGCTGTAACTTTACTGTGTAGTTATTGAGAGCTGTCTTCAACTTAGGATTCAAGAACCCCATTGTGTGTTTTAAAGGTAACAGATTTTTTTCAAACTGTTCCTTGAAAATATATGAATATCTTTATTTAACGGTGCCTGTGGTAGATTTTTAAAGTAGTAAATTTGTTAGAAGTAATTGAAAAATACTGTAAGATTTCTCAGATTAAATCCCTTCTACAATATTGCTTTCAAATATAGACGGAAATATTTCTGTCTTCTTCACTGGTATGTCTGATGTACCATAAGCACCAAAATATTTGTTACATGGATAAATGAAGAATTTGTTATATTTAATAAATTAATCACATTAATGTGATTTTATTGCAAACACCAACACCAGGTGCAATACATATTCACTAAAACATTACTCATTAAAGATCTTCATTTCTTTTACTAATCTTAATTATTTTATTGACAAACTATCATTTATTATTACTTAAGATGACTTGAAATGAGTAGTCTTACCATTTGAATTTATAAACAGTATGTCCCAAACTTCTTAACCTCGTCTGTCTTTATTTTTAGGCAAGAGTGGCTAATTTACAATACAAAGCTCAGAAGACAACCCATAATGATTCCATTAATAAAATATGCAATTCTGAAAAGTTTCTTATTTCTTGTGTTTTCTGATTGCAAGGAAGATGAAATAATCTTAAAATAATCTAGTGCTGCCAAGGACATTTAGGAAAAGTTTCTCATTGTCTTATACATCACCAAATGCTAGGAGAAATCCAAGAATACACCCTGCCTCTGAAGCATCCTCAGAGAGCAGCTGGGAAACAAGATAGGGAAGCCCAAACCCAGGTTCATGATGTGAGCTAGTGATTACACACTTAAGAGCCAATTTTTGGACTTATATTGGCTAGTCTTGGTTATCACCATAACATGCCTCAGTTGGATACTTGCCTCCATCAGATGTGCCTGTGAATATGCCATTGGGGGCATGTTCTTGGTTGCTAAGTAATGTAGGAGGGTACACCTCACTGTGTGTGATACCATTGCCAGGAAGGTGAGCTTGGGGTGGAAGCAGAGCATGAGCCTGGGGCCAAACAACTAAGCATCATTCTTCTGCTTTGAGTTCATTCTGTGCTTGAGTTCCTGCTCTGGCTTCCTTCAAGGGTGGACTACAACTACTAAGTGGAAATAAGCCTTTTCCTAACCAACCTGCTTTTGGTGGTGGTATTTATTACAGGAACAGAAACTGATATGAGAAGGGTAATTCTGTGATGGAATTAATATGCTGTTCGAGCTGATCTGAGAAGTGGGGTGTTTCTGTGATAGATCTAATGTAATATTTGGGCATGGGGATTATGTAGGTGTTTGGAATCTGGACAGAAAAGGTTGTTGCACACTCACAAATTAATGGGCTAGTGTAGAAACTTGGAAAATAATCCTGAGATCAAGAAAGTCAATGGAAACCTAGACAATAAATTTCCATGCAAAAGCAAAGTCTCAACCAGGGCTTTTCATGTGATAATTTGGATAAAGAATCTGGAAAAGTGAAATTTGTGCTTTACTGGCTAGGAAATGAATTCTAGTCTACTGGGATTGAAGAACCAGATGTGATTGATAAGAGGTCAGCTGGTGTATGTGAAATTATATGGCTCAATAAACAGAAGATGTGTTCTGGGGGCTGGAAATGGGGCTATATTTCAAATTGGAAGCCTAGACTGGTACTGTGTAAGAATATCCAGAGTGGTATTGAATTTGGTGGCATGACACTGCAGTGCTGAAGAAGACATGAAGAGGAGGGGAGGCCTGGCCTGAGATGGCCGGGTCCCAGACCCTGAGGACAGGCCACTGGTGAAAGTGCAACCTCAGATGTAAGCAAATCTTGAGAATGCTAGAGATGTCAGGACTACAATAAATGTATCGCTAAATGTATCCACCGAGCAAGTGGAGCTGCATATAACCCATGAGATAAGCATGCTGCACATAGAAAATTGGAGCGGTGGAACTACCTCAGCCTTTCAGAGCCAGATTATGAGTAAGTTCCAGATGCTGGACACTGAGCTGTTTACACTACTAGAGTTTGGATTTGGGAATTTTATTTGATTATAATTACACCCTAGTTCATATTTTTAAAAAAAGAAATAAAAAATATAGCTCTTTTTTCTTTACAGGAACCCATCGTTAACAGACTTTAGATTTTTAAAGAGAAGTTGCACTTTCAAAGTATTGGAATTTTTAAAGGCTGTGAGATATAGCTGGACTTTGGTACTTCATGGGTCTTCTTTTTCCCCGTCTTTATCTCCCCAGTTTCACTCTCCATCCATAGATATGAGAGAAAGAAGGATAGAGGGGAAAGAAAAAAGATGGAGAGGCAGGAATCGAATTGCTTTCTTCTTGCTTCTTTTTTGCTTATAGCTAGTCTTTGCTACTTTGTGGTTTCCTCTTTTTCCCACGTTGTTGCTCTCAGTTTCACCACTATCATTAGCTGGGAGAGAAAGAAGGATAAAGGGAGAATGAGGGAGATAGAGATTCTTGAATCTAATTTCTTTCTTCTTGTTTCTTCTTTGAGCACAACCACTAACAAACCGAAAGCAACCCCCTGAACGACCAATGACCACCAACCCTACCTATCAGTGCTCTAGCATTTATGTACCCTCTGAAAAGTTCCCAGAATTCCAAACATCACACAACCACAGAAAGTATCTGCAGCTGTCAAAACTATATCTCTGATAGAACACAAGGCAAATCATAGTCAGCTGCTGTGGGCAGTCCAAAGCAGCCCACATTCCTACACACCTGGGATTAAAATGAAAGCACATTCTCATAATATTTTGGTGTTTTTTTAAAGAAACAAAAATTCAAAAATTCTTACTACAATGGGATTTTAAATATTGGACTATATTCTATATTGTGGCATTAACATAAGATCGGGAACAAAGAAAGGTTATTGCTTAACAGTGATGTGTTTGTGTGTCCAGTTGAAAAAGGTGGTCTTGGGATGGCTAATCTTGAATGTCAACTTGACATAGATGGGAAGAGGAAACCTCCGTTGCAGAATTGTCACCATCAGGCTAGCTATAGACATGTCTATGGGAAATTTTCTCGATTGCTTATTGACATCAGAGGGCCCAGCCCACTGTGGGTGGTACCATTCCTAGGCAGGTGGGCCTGGGCTGTGTATGAAAGGCATCTAAGAAGGACCCTGATAGAAAGACAGTAAACAGCCCTCTTCCAAGATTCCTCCTTAAGTTCCTGCCCTTCTCATATTCTTGACTTGTTTCAGTTCCTGCTCTACTTCCCACAAAGACAGACTATAACCTGGAAACAGAAACAAATACAAATCTCCCCTTCCTTACTTGTTTTAGTCATAGTATTTATCAAGAAACAGAAAGTAAACTAGGAATCACTTCAAATGTAAATAATACTCATATTAGCAGTGACAATTGTTTCTTAACAAAAAGTACACGGTTTTAAAACTCAATGGATTTTTATTTTATAGTATTTAACTAATAACTACTGTTTCATAATAAGTTGTAAACCAGAAATGCTAGTATATCTTTCCTGAATGTGTTCATTGTTCTTATGTGCAACTACTATACACTCTGAAATTCTTTATGTATTTGAAAAGGGTGTGTTGTAACTCACAAGACTTTTTATTCACATAAACACATTCATTTATTTAAAACATTTTATGAACTGGCAAGGTGACTCAGAAGCTTAAGTCACACATGGTGGAAGAAAAGAACCATCTTACACACACACACATTACACACACACACACACACACACACACACACACACACACACACACTATATATATATATATTTTTTTTTTTAATTTTTAACCATTTTTGTGTGAGAGACAATTTTGCAGAGGAGTGAAACAGAGAGACAAAGACTCCCTCTACATGACCTTTTCTGTAATATGTACTTGGGTAATGAAAGGTAAAGATAAATAACCAAATAATAGGATGCTATTTCTCTTTCTGTCACCGTAACAAGTGCTATTAAGAATCACTATATAAACAGACAAGGGTTATTTAGACTCACAGGGCAAGATGTTTCATTCCATGGTTAGCTGCCACCATGGTCTTGGCCTCTAGTCGTGCACTGTTGCAGGGGCTTATGGTGGAGTGAAATCATCCTCCATGGTTAAGAAGCCAAAGAGAAGGAAGAAAGACTAGGTCCCACAATCCTTTTCAGTGGATGTGTCCCCAGACATTGGGAGATCTTCCCTGTGCCCCACCATATAAAGATCCCACCACTTCCTGATAGTGTCCCTGCTAAGGATCAAACCTAAAACACAGAAACCTTAGAAGGGCATCTAGGACCAAAACTATAGCAGGCCACAAAAGTGTAATGATGTATAAAGGTAAAGAGGAGGTAGGATGGTGGCATTAGGGTGAGAGTGCTTACATATTAAGGATGAAAAGGAAGAATTAGATGTGCAGGTGGACTAAAATATTCCTTGGAAGCAAAACTGGTTTTCTTGGTTCTTATTAATAAGTCATTAGTGTTGAAACTGTTTCTCTGATAAATGTTCTAAAGGACATCATCAACTTCTCTTTGTCACAACTTTTCCCCTAAAGGCAGAATAATTACAACAAAACCCTTTAAATCCTTCATATTCTCTGGCAGTGGCTTATAGACATGGTGCTTTGATGGACTTGGAGCACTGAACAATAAGTTTCCCCTTCCATGTTTGGCAAGTTGGAAACCAATCTGTGGACGTAATGCGGCAACAATGGATTTAGTGAGACCAGCTTTTACTTTGAAAACTCTTTAAAAATGTCTTCTTTAAAAGTTTTCAAAACCCAAGACTAGATAGTTTTCGCTTTATGCATTCTTAGATGTTTGCTTTATAGAAACTTGAAACATTAGGTTCCCAATGGGTATATCAAAGCTCCTCCCTTTTGTGTGAAATAACTATGTTACAGAACTGAGGATTGTTGGGTAAATGTATCTCATCCCCTTGGAAATTTCTGGCTCTCTTCTGAATGTCTCAGTGGGATTTATAGCTGTAACCCCTTTTCTTAAAGCTCTGATCTTTCCTGGCAATGCCTTGTTTCTTCTGGAATAACATATAACGTCTATGACTTTGATGTCTTTATTTCACTACAGCCTTTTTTCTTTAAGGAATTCTTACTCATTTGTGGCTCTCAGAACATGCTTTATGTAATATCAGCATGTCAGGAAATAGAATAAAATGTATATTCCCTTTTAAACTTGTGTCTATTTACCTAATATAAAAGATACAATAGGTTTTCAAAAGCATACTGCGAAAATGCTGTACTCCTTCCAATTTCACCATGACATAAGAACCACAGGTATACTATTTGGCAAATGCAAATACTAAATCAGGACACAGAGTAAAAAGATAATATACATTTCTCTCCCTAAGGAAAACAGTAATGATGGATTATTTAACAATAAAGTCTAAGAAGTGGTTAAAACATGACGATAGAAGAGACATAAACTGCACAAAAATAGTTTGAAATGATTTGAGTGTTCAATTTAGAAAGATTTGCTCAGGGCAAGACGACATTTTCCAGATCCTCCATGCACTAATTTTCCGTCTTCTCTTTATATGCCAAACTTTCCAGAACTATAAACAATCAATGGGGTTTTCAGATATACCTGCCTAACATCACTGTATCTGCCTAAGAATATCTGCAACAAAAATAGAGCAAACAAAAACGAAAAGCAAATATTTGCGAAAGTTTCCATCACAACCTCCTTCAAGATACTGCTGTCTTATCAGTGGCTTCCCTATGTTCTTTGTTCAACAACAACAACAAATATATTAAGTAAACTGATCTAAAACAAAAGTAATGAAGAGTTATATAATTCCTCTTTCTTGATACACTATATTATTAATTTTTAGAGAATTTCATGCACATATACATTGTCCTTTGATCATGGTTACTCCCACTCCTCCCCTTAGCTCCTCCCTGATCCAGAGCTCACACCCACCTGCTCTCTATTTTATGTTCTACGGAGATCTAACAAGTCAGTTTATGACTCCTGTATACTCACTAGTTTGAGGCCATCCAGTAGAGCATGCTCAAGACCAAGGGTCAACCTTGAAATGGTGATGAGATGTGATGTGATGAGAGAATACGTGATGAGGATTTAGAGGGGAATTCAATACTTGGTCCACTTATCAGAATAACAGTAGCAGGCTCATCCCTGCTTCATAATACCAGTCATTTGCTCTTTGCCCAGGCTGGGCCAAAGCATCCCAGGAAAATGACTGAACTTATACATTCACACTGAGGATATAACACATCTATCCAGTGCTTGATATTCAGTTAGCCTTGTGACAGTTTAAATGTTCTTAAGACGAAAAGGAGCCTACCATACACAATTTAAGCTTTTGGAAATTATTGTTCATCACTTGATAAATACTTCTTTTAGGAAACTTGTCTTAAAAATAAATTTAAATTATCAATAAATCTTATCACGTTTTAACAAGTCTGCTGTTTTGAATTCTACCAGGGAAACAATTCATCAGGTATTTTCAGACATCCAGTCTGAAGGCTAGCAGTCCACCATCAGTTGCCAATAGATTTGGCATATGATGAGTCTGGTTTCACACAAATGACCTTCTTCTTGATGCATTCTCATATAGTGAGAAGTGTTTATGGAGCTCTCTTGACTTTCTTTTATAAGAATTCTCAGTCTGCAAAAAGTAGATTTGTTCCTCCCCCATATTTCCAGGAACCAATATTCTTCCAAATGTCAGGGAATTAACTCACAGTGAGATTAAAAAAAAAAATCTGCCGTTTATCCTGAATGCACAAATTGCCATGTATAGATGACTTTCTTCCTGTAGGAAAACACAAGGGAAGCTAAAATTATCAGGAAAGTGTTTGTGTATTATATAATCAGAGAAAATAGTGCTGCTGTAGTAGTAGTAGTAGTAGTAGTAGCAGCAGCAGCAGCAGCAGCAGCAGTAGTAGTTAAGTAATAAGTAGTAGTCTGCTGTATTAAGTAGTGATGCTCATTACAGTGGCGTGTTAAGAGAGAAGTTGGCTTTGCCAAGTTCCACCCTTGTAAAGAAATACTAAAAACTAGAGATGTGGAGATCTCATCCTTTGTAAAACACCAAAGTGACTTCCGACTCTAGTTAGAATATATGCTATGTGATTCTGGAATTCTAACTCCATTTTCTATAAAAAATGTAGGCAAAAGTTATAGTAGCTTAATTACAATCACTTTTAAAGCTGATAGTTTTTAAACTATCTGTATTTTCTTTTACTAAAAAGTGTGATGGTAAAAGAATTTGGATTCAAAATAATCATCACTTTCTTTTGTCTGGAAGATATTGAAATAAAACAAAACAAGTACATGGCTACAGTGAGAGGAGCCCATGCATAGAAAGGCACTGGGGTCCTACAACCAATTAAAACCTAGGACTTTAGACTTCTAAAAGAAACAGTGTATCTAATTTCCAATGTAAAGTGGTACAGTAATGAAGGGAAGATCCAGCCCCTCCCTTAGTGCTGCTATAAGCCAGTGGCTTCCAACGCCCCTAAGGCTGTGATCCCTTAATAAGTTCTTTGTGTTGTGCTGGCTCCCAATCATAAAATTATTATTTATTATTATTAATTTATTCAGATTACCACTCAATTGTTCTCCCATCACTCATATCCTCCCGTTCTTCCTACCCTCCCACCCCCACCCTATTATCCTCCGTTAGGTCCATGCCCAATGGGGATCTCCTCCCCCACTTTATGGTCGCAGGCTATCAAGTCTGCCTATTCTTTCTTTGAGTGTCACCAGGGCTCCCCACCAAGGGGAAGTCGTCAAATATGGGGCACCAGAGCTCATTTCAGAGTCAGTCCCTGCTCTCCACATAACTGTGGAGGATGTCTTGTCCATTGGCTAGATCAGAGGAGGGGTTCAATGTTTACTACTTGTATTGACCTTGGTTAGTGTAATAGTTTGAGCAGACACCCCTGGGCCCTGATCCACCCTTTATGATGTTCTTCTTGTAGGTTTCTAAGATCCTCTGGATCCTTCTATTTTCCCATCTCCTATATTCTCTTTCCTAGAGTCCCAGTAGGATGTCCTCACATCTGTCCCAAACTCCTGGTAGGTGAAGACATTCATGGGACATGCTTTTTGAGATAGTGTCCAATTATAAGTGAATATATACCATGTGAGTCTTTCTGTTTCTGTGTTAACTCACACAGTATGATCATTTCTAATTATTTTTGTTGCTACTTTATAACTGTACTTTTGCTACTGTCATAAACTGTAATGTAAATATCTGATATGCAGATGGTCTTAGGTGACTCCTATGAAAGGGTGGTACAACAAGAATAGAACAGAGAATTTTAAAAGAGTCCAAGTCAGGAGATCTGCCATCTGCATCATCTTAAGTGGGATCATACCATTTGATGTCACTGCTAGGAGACAGTTTTATTTCTAGAAGTCCCTAAGCCCTCCCTTTATCACTGGTTCAGCAGATGCTTTCCTTAATATTAATGTGGACCAAGAAGACAGATCCTGATGTGGGCATATATGTTAAGGGACACAAGCATACATGATAGAAAGTCCACATTACAAAAGGAGAGAAAAGCTGCATTACAGAAAAAATCAGAACCTGTTTCTATTTAAAAAGAGCAGACCAGCTGAGCTGTAGTAGCAGTCTTTGCTGTAATCCCAGCACTCGGGAGGCAGAGACAGGTGAATCTCTGAGTTCAGGGCCAGCTGAATCTACAGAGTGAGTTCCAGGACATCCAGAGCTACACATAGAAACCTTGTCTCAAAAAAAAAAAAAAATGAACACGCACACACACACACACACACACACACACACACACACACACACACACACACACACTTATAAGCCTTGAGATATTTAGGGGTACACTGCTACTGCTTAGATGTTTCCTACATCCATGGGTATACTGCACTGACAGTGTGTCAGGTTCAAATGAGTAATCAACCCAGAGATCCACATCTCAATCAGAAAAATTTGGGATTACAGATTGTTTCAGTAGTGCCTTTGTCTACAAATCTATACTCAAAGCTCATTGGTATCAATATAGCCCTGCAACCATTATTATCTTAGCCAACAACACTAGGTAAGATAAGGCAGTATTTAGTCTTAAGGCTGTCTCATCTAGTGGATTTGTTTGTCTGGAAAATCCTATACCAAGTAAATGTAATCCAAAATCAATCAGAAATGGCTACTTTCACATATGACAAAACAGACCTTCACCAAAATTAGAAGAGAAAAAGAAGCTTACTAGATATTGGAAAATGTAGTAGAGACCCAGATAAGTTGAAACACACAACAGCGGGTGACTTATATACTTAATAGTCAATAGATAGACTATAATAAAACTCAAGAGAAACTTCAGAGTTGAATCGCATCATAGTTAAAATCCACTCACCACACATTTGCAGAATACTCCAGCCAACAGCTGAGAACATATATTCTTTTTAACAGCTCTCTTGGAACTTCCTACAAGTCTTGACAGTACAACCTGAGGTCTTAGAAAAAAATAATAAAATAAGACACACTCAAAATTAGTTAACAAAATAATTTAAAATATTTTTCATTTGAAATTAGTAAAATAGAACTATAAAAAATAATACCAAGAATTAATGGAATAATTAGTTCTTTTAAAAGACACACAAGATGACCAAACCAGTTAAACTAAACAAAAAGGGACACTAGATCTAAATTAATAAAATCAGAGGTGAAAGGTTTACATTCTAATATAACTGAAATCCAACAGATCATTTGGGACACAGAAAATTATATTCAAATAAACAGGAAAGTCCACAAGAAATATATTTATATGTACATGTGAATTAGTGTAGTTTAACCAAGAAAGAGTTAAAAACTTTAATAATAATAAGCAACAAGGTTTCCAAGAAACAGAAGCCAACACTTGAGTAGCTTCATTATTGAATGCTATTAGATCCTTAAGAAAAAACAGTGATGCTTCACAAAGTGTTCTGAAATAAAGAAAGGAAAGGAATGCTTCCAAATTTGTCTAACAAAACTGGTAATACCCTGATACTGAAACCTCATAAGGACACATGCACACAAAAGGAAACGAAAGACCAGTTTCTTTGATGAACATGGATGCAAGAATCCTCAATAAAATCTGGACAGAATTCTATATTACTGTAAGGAAACAGTGTGCTGTGTTCAGCTCATTCTTACTCCAGAGACCTTCAGCAGACACAAGTATGCAAAAATAATGATACACATAGATATAAATGGAAAAGCATTACATGAGCATTTCAATGAAGGGAGCAAACATCTATACCAAAAGGTATTATGATTCTATTATAAAACCTCTGAAGAAATTCAGAATAAAAGGATCACACCTCACCAAGACAAAGTCTATTTATGACTCTGTAGCCAACTAAGACTCTATGGGGAAACCTTGAAAGCATTGTCTTTATAATTACAAGTGAAAAAAGAATGGCCACTTGCACCACTCCTGTTGGACATATTGTATGAAATTATGCCCAGAGCAATAGTGCAAGAGAAAGTAAAGTAGAAGAGAAAGAAAGCAAATACTGTTATAGCTGATGGTATTGTCCTGTATTTAGAACAATGCATGCAGTAAACCTAGACCCCCTGCTCAAGTCTAGTCAATGGACAGCTCATTCTCCATGGCTGTGGAGAGGGCAGGGACTATCTCTGACATGAACTCTGGTGCCCCCTTATTTTATAACTTCTCCTTGGTGGCACACAGAGGAGGGGGAAGTAGGCTATCCATATAAGACTTGATATGCTGTGTCCATATGGTAAGGGAGGAGGGCCCCCTTCTGTCAGAGATCTAGGAGAGTTGAATAGGGCTGAAGAGGGAGGGAGGGTGGGAAAGGGAAAATACAAGTGAGGGAATAGCATTGAAGATGTAATCTGAATAAATTATAATAGATTAAAAAATTTTAAAACTCTGAGAAATACACAAAAATACCTGTATAACTAATAACCACTTTATCAAACAAAACAGCAGAGAACAATATTAATATACAAAAATGGGTAAATTTTCTGCATATTAATATTTTGTGCACTTTTGGTTTTGTTTTATTTTTTTTTTTGGTTTTCTTTTTTTTAAGCAGTTTATTTTGTTTTAATTTTGGATTATAGGCTTTTGAGAGAGAACATGAGTTTGGGTGATAGGGAAGTGGGGAGGATCTGGGAAAAACAGAAATAAAAATAATACGATCAAAATATATTCTATGAAAACATTAAATAAAAATTAACTTAAGGAAAGATGAAGTTATTGAAAAGAAATAAGTGAGGCCTATTTGGAAAAACCCTAAGAATAAACTTAAACAAGTATATGATTAGCATGTGCAATTAAAACTATAAAAACCTGGAGAAAAATTTTAAAGCACTATTCATAATAGAAAGACCTCTCATGTTTACTTTTTGACATTATTAATGTGGCATATTCCTAAAAACCATCTATAGACTCAATGCAATTCCTGTCAAATTTTCAACTACATTCTATACACAACTAGGAAAAAAAATCCTAAAAATCATACAGATGCACAAAAGACTGAAAAGCCAAAGCAAGCCTATGCAAAAGCTATCCTGATGGTATCACAGTAACTGACTTAACATTATAGAAAGCCTCACAATACTAAAGATAGGCATGATACTAGCACAAAAATACAGAGCACAGTGGCATAGGATAGAGGACCCATAAACAAATCCATGCAAGTAAAGCCATGCCATATTGTTCTTTTTATCCAATACATGTTGGATATATCTTACATGAATCGTGCTGAGCACACTAGACATACAGACACAGAAGACTGAAGCTAGTTCTGAACCTTGTAGGGAAAAAAAGATGTATCAAAGACCTCAGACTCTGAGATTTGAGAGGAAAACATGCTAGAAACACGTAGAGATTTGGCTTAAACAATGATTTTTCAGAATAGGACTCCAATAACTCTGTCTTAGTTAGTATTACTATTTCCATAATGAAACATGATCAAAAGCAAGTTGGAGAGGAATGTGTTTATTCAGTTTACACTTCCACATTGTACTCCATTATTGAAGAAAGCCAGGACAGGAACTCAAGCAGTGCAGGAGCCTGGAGGCAGGAGCTGATGCAGAGGCAACGGAGGTGTGGCGCTTACTGGTTTGCTCCTTCTGGTGGCTTAGAGTGCTTTCTTGTAGAAACTAGGACATCCAACCCATGGATGGCACCACCCACTATGTGCTTGATCCTCCCTCATTAAACACTAGCTAAGAAAATAGCCTATAGCTACATTTTTATGGAGGCTTTCATCAATGAAGATTCCTTCCTCTAACTTGTATCAAGTTGACAAAACTGAGCAAAACAAGGTAAAAAATATATATAACAGGCAGTGACTATGTTGCATTAAATATGGGCAGGGCAAAAGAAACACAGTGAAAAATCTTACAAAGTCAATAAAATAGCAGTTATTCATCCAACAGGAGATTGATATCCACAATACATAAAGTATTAAATAAACACTGAAATAACAAAAAAATCAATGAGTATGAAATTGAATAGAATTTTTTCAAAAATAAATATCCTTGCCAAGTATGATGGCTTATATTTGGAATCTCAACACTTCAGAGTCCAAGACAGCAGAATTACTTTGAGGTTGAGAACAACCCAACTACATAGTAAGTTCCAGAATAGTTTTGGCTACACAGTAAGACCCTGTCTCAGAACAGAAGAAAGAAAAGAAAAGAAAGAAAGAAAGAAAGAAAGAAAGAAAAGAAAGAAAGAAGGAAGGAAGAGGAGGGGAGGCATGGAAAGGGAGGGAGGGAGGAAGGAGGGGAAGGAGGGAGGGAGGAAGGGGGAGGCTGGAAAGGACAAAGGGAAATGAGGATAAAAGAAGAAGAAGAGTCAGTATAAAAAGGAAAGGGAAAGGAGAAAGAAATGATAAAAAGGAAAGCAGAAATGGAAAAATTAAAAAGAAAAAGAAAAATGGCCAATAAATACACAATGTTAACCATTATTTTCAATTGTGGAAATTAAAATCAAAAGAAAATTGAGAATTCAGCTCTACCTGGTCATAGCGGTTAAAATCAAGACAATAAACAAGAAATGTTAATAAATATTTGGGGGAAAGAACTCCAATACACTAGTAGTGGGGTTGTAAGATGGTTTGACCACTGTGGAAATCAGAATGGTGGTTCCTCATTAATAAATGCCACATGGCTCGGCTAAACCAGTAATGGATAGATATACACATGGAGACATCAAAGTCAGCACACAATAGAACTTTCTGTGCACTCATGATCTTTGTTTCTTTACTCATAAAAGGAAATTTTAAATCACCTTAGGTGTGTATCAACAGGTGAATGGAAAAAATATGGTATACACACAGTGGAATATTATGTACCTTCAAGGGATAATAGTAATGTGTCATTGGTAGAAAAATAGATGGAACTAGAAATCTCGCCCATTAGATTAAGAAATCCAACTGTCATATATTTTCTTTCATAAGTAGAATTTACATTTTTACCAAATTTAAAGACATACCAATAGAAAGAGAATTAGTAAAAAAGAAAAGAATAATTAGCAGAAAGAGAAAGACACAAAATGTGAAGAAGTTATATGTGATCAATGTATATTACAGACACATATGGGATTTAACAATGTAATTCAGTGTTTATACATCTAAAATATTCTTATAAAAATAATGTTTACTGAAAAAGTGTCTTCTCATTATACTCCAAAAAAATTGTTTTTAAGTTACCATAAACATGTTTTTCTATACTTTATCTTTCCCATTAGGATGGGATTTCTTAGTAACATCTCAAGTAACTTCAAATTTTTGGTCCTTTTCAATTACTAAGAGTCTCACTTTCAAATTAAGGCTTCACCCTGTTCATTTTATTCTTTAGATAATTGTGTATGAGTCTGTCTGTGAACACACGTGCACGTGTTCATGTGTGACTAAAGGTTTACACAAACCACACTGCGCTTGTGGAGGTCAGAGGACATGAGTGTTGGCTCTTGCCTTCCACTCTTTGAGGCAGGAGCCCCCAGGTTCTGCTGTGTGCACACCAAACTTATTGGACATGAGCTTCTTTGGGATTTTCTCGTCTCTGCCTCCCATGTTCTCACAGGAACACTGGGAATACTGGCATGGGTTGGCACATCTATATAGGTTCTAAGGATCCAAACTAAGGTCTCCACATGTGTGTGACAAGAACTTCACTCACTGAGCCATTTCCCCAGGTTGAATCTATCCATCTTAGAGTCCACAGTGTAGATTATTTGTAAGATTTCTGCCAAGCTGGCACCAAGAACTGATGATAGTGCATCTAAGAAGCCAACGTGCAACGCAAGCAGTGAGAGTTAATGCATCATAACTGCATAACAGTCTGTACAAGAATAAAAATCAGGTCTACTACCAATCTCAACCTGAAGTCAAGATGAAGAAATAAGTCAATAAATCCAAATTCAAATTGGAATTTCAATATTTCCTCTAATTATAAGGAAAACTGTACAGAAATCTCAGTGAAGATGAAGAAAACTTGAAACCCATCATTATGTATGTTGGCGTGATTGAAGCTTACTGGATGTAGTCGCTAGCCCACAGCAACTAAGTCCAAGTCATTTCAAGTGTGCCTGGAAAGTGTTTTGAAATTAAATAAAATGAATATGTAGTACATTCAAATGCATAGTATGATGCCATGATTATGTCCAAAAATGTGTAGTTATGATTGTGTTGGATAATGAATTAAACTCTAGAGCTGCATGTGATGGCACATGCCTGTAGTGGCAGAACTAAGAAGGCAGAGGCAAAATGATGAATTCAAGTTTGAAACCACTCTGGTCTAAATAGAAAGTTCCAGTCCAGCCCCCGCGCCCCGCCCCCTCTCTCTTGTTCTCACTCCAATGATAAACTAAGATTTTTGGTACAGTTTTCTAGTTTAAAGCAATATCAGAGGGCTAAACCCAAAATAATTCAGAAAAAAATAAAGAGAGTGCATTTCTTAAAGATGTAATGAAAACTCATTAGGTAAACCAGATGTATAACAAATTACTTTACTTACTGTTGTCACAAAATGCCTGGCAAATAAAACTGAAGAGATAGCTCACTGGGTAAGAGTGTGTAGTGTTCTTCTAGTTGGTGGGATGCAACTCACCCACAACCAGCAGCCCACAAGCATGTGTGACTCCAGCTCTACGGGATCTGATATCCTTGGGTCTCCACAGGCACAGTACTCCTGTACACAAACCCACATGCATATACACATAATTTAAAATGCAAATAGAACATGTTAATGTGGATGAGGAAATGCTCACAAGGCCTCAACCCTTTAAAAATAAACTACAGGCAACCAAGGAATGCCGAGAGCAGAAGAAATAGTCTTTTTCAGGGAAGAGAACACCATTGGTCATCTGATAAATGGTCAGGCCTGATACATAAGGTAACATTATACCAACTGAGCAGATTGTGTGTGTGTGTGTGTGTGTGTGTGTGTGTGTGTGTGTGTGTGTGTGTGTGTGCTCACATGCACATGTGTGTATGTCTATGTACACATATATATGTATATATGTGTGTGCGCACACACACAGATGAAACAAAAATTAAAGAAAAAAGAGGTCATGAAGTTGAATGAAATCAAGGAGGGATACATGAGAGGGCTTAGAGAGAAGAAAGAGAAGGAGGAGCTGTATAATTCTATTACAGTATCAAATATTTTTAATTGTTTTAACAAATAAAATCTTGAAAAGAAAAACAAACAGTTAACTTAAGGAAGGAAGGGTTTATTTAGACCATAATTTGAGGCTACACTCCATCACTGTGGAAAAGACACGTCCCAAGAAGAGGGAGGCATTGTTGTCAGGAAGCAGAGAGATGAATGCTTGTGCTTAGATGACTTTTCCTATTTATTCAGTGGAGATCCCAGCCCATGGGGATGGTACCACCTATGTAGGGCAGCATTCTCACGTTAATTAACAGAATCTAAATTATCTCACACAGATATACCCAGGGGTTTATCTTTTCAGCATTCTAGATCTTGTTAATTTGGCACCAACATTAACCAACACTGCATATATTAAAAACATATAGAAAAAGATAAATACAGACATAGATATCAAAGATATATGTAAATATGTACATCTTTATACATGTTTATATACATATACATATATATGTCTATTTATCGGAGAGGCGAGAATAAAAGAGAAAGGAAACAGACAAACATGAGTCTTGAACAAAATATAAGAGAGAAGACTGGGCAAAGAGGACTCACAAAAACAAAGTATGACTATGCCATAATGAAACCCTTTACTTTGTATGCTAATTCAAAAGAATTTATTAAAATAAGCAAAAGATAAGGAAATAAATAAAAATAAACCTATCAGCTAAAAATAAATAAACAACACTTTATAATGGTATGGAAATATTTGGAAGTTTTCAAGTACAAAACGGTAACTGGTATGATAAGAACAGAAGAAAGGACACAAGTTGTCTCCGTCAAGAAAGAGCGAGAATAATTCATGGCTACAGCACTTAGTGTGAGGAAGATAAAAGAAAACATCATGAGCAATTTTATGCCAGTAATTTCAAAAACGTATATAAATAGTAACAAATAGAGATGCTGCTGCTAGGAAATAAACAACAACATGAGTGTGTGAACAGCTTCATAGTAATGCACTTCAGAACCTACGTGAAACAGAAAAGCTTCATGAAAGTCAGCAAACTAGCATAGACTCAGCACATCTGAACATCATTTATGATTTAAGAAAACCGAAAACGTCAAGGTGGATCACCTGCTGAATAGTAGCCAACATTTGACTGAGAAGTGAAATTCTATTACAACTCTCTCAAAAAAGAGAGTCTCAAGCACTTGTTGAGCAACCTTTAGTCCCCATCTCAAGCCAAACAAAGTTATTAACAGAAAATGTTAGAGCAGCATGCTTCATTACAGATGTAAGTCTGAAACCTTCTAGCAAATCTAATTCAACTTTATATAAAGAAAAGGACATTGTTGACAAGCAGTTTTACATAAGAACTCAAAACTGGCTCAGCACTTAAGAACTATTCAATATAGGGCTGGACAGATGTCTCCATGGCTAAGAGTACCAGCTGCTCTCCCAGTGAATCCACGTTCAATTCCCAGCACCCACATGGTGGCTGACAATCTTTTATTTCTCCAGCCGTGAGGGATCCCATGCCTTGTTCTGGCTTCCAAGGGCAATGTGCACATATATAATATATATTATACACACATGCAAGCAAAACACTCATGCACATAAAATACATTTTTGAAAAGGGGAGCTCTATTAAAAATTTTTAAAGAGATCAATTAATAAGTATAGTTATCACTATCCACAAACTAAAATAGAAATAAATATCCATTTAATAGAATCAGGAAATACATGATAATTCATTTAAAAATATTATTAAACTTGCATTAAATAAAAAACCCTTAATCCAACAAATGCAAGTACACAAAAAACTATTAAAAACTCTGCATTCACTATGAAATAACACAACACAAAGTCCACAGCACAAGGCAAACGAAATGCAATGAACTCTTACACATAGTCTAGTCAGCAATGAAAACAGTGCTAATAATGCTAACAAAGAGCTTAAACTAAGAAATATTACAGTAGGTAAAAGAAAACAAACATGAGAACTACATATCAACTTCATTCATTTGAAGCAATCGTAAAAGGGAGATTCGCATATAGAAAGCAGAAGGGCACTGGAGCCAAAAGTGACCTGAACAATGATTTTTGGGGATGATGAAAATGCTCTACTTCTGTGTTGCAGTGATGGTTGAAAACTGCAATGAATTTACTTATATTTATTAACTTGTATATTTATAATGGAAGCTATGGATTTTTACTACAAAAATAATATGTAGGAAATTAAGAGAACAAAGTTCTCGAAAGTAAAATCTTAGAAGAAAAATAAACACTCAAGAAATCAACTCACTATGATGTTAGAATACTTTTTAAAAAACACAGAGCATGGAAGTTCAGGCAACATTTTTACTACCTTTCTAAAGTATTAAAACTTTAAAGACTTCACTAGAACATCCCATGTTTGGAGTAAACATACATACATTTATTTAAACTCTCAGGAGGCCATTATTCGTGAATATGATTCCTAAAACATTGGAACAATTTTCAAAATCATCTTTCTAATTTCATCCTTATTTTTCTGTTATAGTGTTTTTGACCATCACTCATCACAAAACATACTGATAAAATTAGAGCATTTTCTACTTTAGAAAAAGAAAACTTTAAGTTTGGAGACATGTAACATATTTCCCAACTGTGACTGGAAATTTTCTTAGTTATGATTATTGAGTCCAATGTCAACACTGAGACACATTCTTTTCCTACAATTAGGTACATATTATTGTGGATGCAAAATATAAAACATAGCAACATATTGTTTATCATTTTATCCATAAAAAATGAAATATACTTACACATCACAGTTCATACAAAAGGAAAAAGTAAATCATATTCTTATTTTCAAAGCTATTATACCCTTAGTTTTCCTGATATATGTGTATGTGTGCTGAGGCAGGAGGACTTCTCTGAGTTCAAAACCAACTTAGACTATAGAGTGAAACCAGATTTGTACAAGGAGATCAACACTGAGAACAATTGGTACACATACAGTAGATAAATATTTATAGACTTGGTTATATTTTAATTCATAGCTTTTATACATAAATAGTATCATCAATACCTTCCTGGTATCCTTGAAAAAAATACGTCTGACAGGGATGCCAGAAAGTGAAGGGAGATTGGAAGGGAACAAGATAAAAAGGTTAGATTAAAGGGAATGAATAAGAAATTATTTAATATCTATAAGTTATTTTCTTATTCTGTCTTGATTCTTACACTGAAACACTATGCCTTTGGTTTAGAATAATTCCCCTTGGAAATAAATTTTTTTTAAAAAAAAGGAAATATAGGGCTGGAGAGATGGCTCAGCAGTTAAGAACACTGACTGCTCTTCCAGAGGTCATGAGTTCAACTCCCAGCAACCACATGGTGCCTCACAACCATCTATAATGTCATCTGATGCCCTCCTCTGAGAACTGTATACATAATAATAAATTAATAATAATAATAGTAATAATAAATATTTAAAATAAAAATAAAAAGCAATGGAAAGTATCTGTGAACAAACAAAAACAGCAATAAATGCTTAAGCCACTGTCACTCTGATGCCCCCTTCATGAAAAGCATCAATAACGATACAGATTTGCATTTGGTAAAATGTGGCAGAGTTGGTGAGAAGAGATTCCAAATGATTAAAATTGCAAAATATATAGGTGGAAGAGAAAGAAAAAAGGATGGAGGGAAGAAAGAAAGACAGATCAGGAAGGAGAAAATATAACAGAATATAGCAGACTAATGAACACTAGAGAGAGAGAAAAGTTTTCCCTCAGCCATCTATTACTCTGGTGCTAGTAAATACATTGATTCGAATGTCATTAACTGGAGTGAAAAAATGAGTAGATAATCTCCAATTGGCAAGACATTCTTCTGGGGGTGAATGAACTCTAAGAAAGGAAGGCTGAGCAGTATAGTCTCCTCCATATGAAAAGTCATATAATTCATATTTCACAAATCAACCAAATATATCTTGGAATGCAAATGTGTGCACTCACTGCGGCCAGGTAGTCCGTGTCCCACCAATACACCACTCCCATGAGCCTATGATTAGCAGCATTGAACTCAGGGGGTCCTAACGTTCACAGATTATGAAGTCAGGGGGAAGGTGGGTTAAGAGGTCTCAGGAGGAGTTAGAGGGAGATGAATATGACAGAAATATATTATACAAGTGTACAAAGTTTTCAAAGAGTAAATAAAACACATTCATTTTAAAAATAATTTAAAAGTGTGAATTTCTCAGTCATTGCCATTTCTTGGGACATTTTGGACAAATTAAAAATTAACCAGACAAAATAATAAATATTTGAGGGGAAAATAAGTTTAATCCAATTTTAAAATTATAGAATGTGTACATATATTTAATATTACACGATGCCATTCTTAGTTGCATAATTATTTAAGTTTTATGTATCATTTTAAAACAGTATTAAAACAAAGAGCTACACAGTGTCTTAAAAGCTGTAAGAATTTCTATTCCCTCTTCTAAGATGTTCCCTGAGCCATAGATGCAGGAGCTGTGATGTAGACGTATGTTAGGGCTCGACTTCCTATGATCTGTTGTTCTCTTCATTGTGTCCAGTTGTAGTTTTCTATGGTGATCTCCATGCACCATAAATCGAGGTTTATTTAATGATAGGTAGTAACTACTCTCATCTATGAACAAGAATTTGAATATAGTAAGGAATTATGCTGGTCTAGCAAACAAACTATGGTAACTTCTTATTTTTTAGGGTCTTTGACCTCACTAGCCCCAGGAAGCTGCCTAGGTTCCGGGTACCAGGCATCATTTTTTTCATGTTCAGTGGGCCTTGAAAGTACAATTAGATAGCTTTTAGTTTCACTGACATGTGAGCATCACTTACTGAACCTTTGTGCATATTTTACCATGTTGGTAATTGTAATGGTTCGTAGGTGTTGCTGTTGGGTAGTACTGTTTAATTGCTTCTTCCCTTGGCAGCTGTCATAGTATTTTCTAGACTAAGGAAGCTAAACTACAAGGACCTGACTGAAACATCTCAGTCTTGTACCCTAAGTGTGTTGCGTCTTCCCCAAAAGGGGGTTGCTTTAAATGTTTTTCATTAATCAATTTATCTATTTACTTTACATCCCAGTCAAAACTTTCCCTCCCTCTTCTCCTTCCAGTCTCTCACCTCCTTTCTTTCAAAGCACCACTCCCTTTCTTCTCAGTGAAGGGGAAATCTCCCATGGCTATCAATCTGCCTTGGCGTATCAAGTAGAACTGGGTGCATCTTCATCTCTTGGCTCTAGGGGGAAGGGATCCAAAGGCAGGCAACAGAGTTAGACACAGCCCCTGTGCTGGCTGTTGGAGTTCCCACATGAGGACCAAGCTGTACATCTGTTACTTATGTTACTTTCAGTTTCTCAGAAGCAACCAACAGCTATGTTGATAATCCAAATTGTTTGTGGAGTCACTTGGACTTCCCTGACCAATCATTCAAAAGGTTTTACATGCCTGGTAGGGGGTTGTTGTTAGCCTAGAGTTCTTTTTTGGTATGACAGATAAAATTCTATGTGTTGTAATTTGATGCACATTTACTTTTGTGAGGTGATAAAATAAAACTAGTTAAAATATTGCTCTATATACTTAGATTTGCTGTGGTGAAGACTTTTGAAATCTATTTCTCCGTCACATTCCAAAATCACCGGCCATTTTTACTAACTTAATCACCAGGCTATATAACAGATATTCTGAATTTCATGTTTATGTCTAGCTGAACCTTTGTATGCTTTGACCCATTTACCTCTATTGTGAGCCTTTCTCCAGCCCCACATTAGTAACATTGACATTTTGGCCAGTGTTAGACAAGCAAGCTAAGAAATTCGGGGCACAAGTGTGTCATACTAGCAAAATCCTTCTCATTCCAATGCCAATGAATTAATCTGGGAAAAGAATGTGCAACCAGTCATTTCTAAAACTATAGCAGCTTTAATACAGACTGTGTTACGTTCATTTTCCCTTTGTCTCTTCTCTTCTCTAAGCCAGCCAAAACTGTAAGCCCCTACAATTCCAAGGACAGACACCTTATAGTTTTCATTCCAGGGTACCTTTTTTTTTATCATCAGCTTTAAATACACAGAAATCACCAAATGAAACTACATGCCGGAGACTTCAACACAAACATGAATAACAATTACTTAAATGGAATTCATCAGCTCTTACTACAATCAGAGATCTTTCCCAACCTTCTAATTACCATCAGCAAGAAACACCACTCTCCTCCCAGTTTGATTGCCCTTCATAGTTAGTTAATCAAACAGTTGTCCATGCCTCCTCAGAAAAAAACTATGGTCTGTGAATGACCGGATCAGAATTCACGGGGAGTGCTTGCTAGACACTTCACTTCACGTTGCTCTAAACCTGCTGGTTCTGGATGGCCAGGAAAGGACTCCTGGAGTGTGCATTTTCAGTGCAGGCTACAGTGAGTCCTTGAAACATCAGTGTTCTAGAACCATCAGAGTCTGGCTTTTCTAACTCTCCAGCTTCCTCTCTGAAGTGGATCCCATGGCTGTACATCAAGAAGCCGGTAACAAGGAATCTATAAGATGGCTCAGTTGGCAAAGGCACTTCCTGCACAGACACAAATAAAGTAAGTGTAATTTTTTGGAGTAAGGAAACAAGCAACAGTCTGTGCT
Organism: Acomys minous; assembly: GCF_964271855.1. Classification (NCBI taxonomy): domain Eukaryota; kingdom Metazoa; phylum Chordata; class Mammalia; order Rodentia; family Muridae; genus Acomys; species Acomys minous. Next base: position 51,166,614 of record NC_140489.1, read on the forward strand.
TAAGTTGCCACCCTTTGCCACCCTTTAATATATTTCCTTTTTTTGTGTGTGTAGACCCCCAACCATAAAATTACTTTATTGCTGCTTCATAACTTTATTGTTCCTACTGTTGTGATTTATAATGTAAATATCTGATATACACGATATTTAATATGTGATTCCCCAAAGGGGTTGAGAACCACTAGCTTAAATCTTCCTCTCCAGTACACCCTGCTTAAAGAAATACAATACTCTTTATTTAAATCACAAATTCTTTTTAATCAAAGAATTTGTGTGTGTGTGTGTGTATGTGTGTGTGTAGTGATAGTAATAAAAATATTTTTCATTTGTCAGATGTAATTGTCTCAAAAGTTCACTGCCTCCATCTGCTAACCTAGGCCTAATCCTAGAAGCTTCCAGCCTCCCTACATTCTAAACTAGACCTAGAATGTTTTCAGCCTCTGATACTTACTGCTGAATGAGTTCATGCTTTCTATTTCTTTCTGAACTCTGGATGGCTGGTTCAATTCAGCTGTTCTGGCTCAAAACGCCTCTCTAAGGTGACTGATTCAAACCGGCTTCTCTTGGCTTCTGACTGAATTGCTATGCCTGGTGTCAAATTAACTCTGGCAATCTGTTCTAATCTTCTAGCTCCTTCCATTGTCTGGCTTCAGATGCCTCTGCTGACCCTCACTGAACTGCATGTCCTCAACTGAACTGTCCGTACTGTACTGCTCTGTACTTTACTGTACTGTCTTCTCTACTGAACTCTCTACTATACTTCTCTGTATTGTCTTCTCTACTCTCTCTACTGTATCCTTCTCTCCTGCATTCTTTTAAATCACCCTTTTTCTTCTGCTGTTCTCGTGAGAGTTGGCATATCCCACCTCTCTTGCATTCTGTCAGATTTTTCTCTGATTTGATACTTTGTCTGTTTCTCAGTTAGACATCACTTTTAAATATGGGTGCTTCCTTCTACAGTATAACTTTACTTTCATTGTTTGGGATTAATGCTGTGTACTAAGTATGTGTCTGTATTCCATCCAGAAGGATTAAAGGTGTGCCATTTCAGCCAGATCACACAGGCCTAGAAGGTCTTTGGATGTGATCCCTTGCCAAAGTAGCCATGTTGCTGGATTAAAATTCTTCTACATGTGTGGATATGGGTGGGAAGACCCTGTTCACATCTAAATGTAGTATATATGGCTGCCAATAGAAATTTTTATGCTCATATTGTGTTCTTAGCCAATAGTTTAAAAAAATAAAAAATAAAATAAAATAAAATAAAAACTTTTTTAAAAATTTACAGCTAAAGTCTCATGGGACATCATATGCTACTTCTAAACATCCTTGTGATAGACTTCTCCGATTAGCCCATATTAGGTCACCTACTGATTCACATGGAGAGTTGGGAACGTAAAACTCAGCCACAAAGTACATTATTCATAAAATACACAGGTTGTAAACTCAAGATAGTAAATGCACTTGTTCACTGCTTGAGGGCCACCTCACAATGCTCTTTAGTTTTCTTATGCATGTTCCTCCTAAGCCACAGTCCCTTTGAGGAAAATATGCTATATCCTTGATTTCTTTTTTATTCCTTATAGTTCCAATAGAACTTCCAAACTTTACAATGGAAACTCAAGGAGGAAAATTAATAAATTGACTCATAAGTGTAATATAAATTCACATCATTTGTGCTCAGTTTTATGAATATATTTAATTGCCTTTCTCAAAAAGAACTTTAGAACATATTATGCTAGACAAAGTATCATAGAAATAACTAAACAGAATCAGTCTCTAGTTGACCCCTCATCAGCTTTTGAGTTTGCTTTTTATGTAAAAGATCATTTCAAATATTATAATTGTTCTGGATATATGTGAAGGTTGAAAGCACAAAACAACACAGCTATATAACAATAATTTCAGCACAACTACCAGTGTCACATGACAGCTGTCTCCAGGGTTTGAAAAGCCTGGATCCTGGTCTAATGTTCATAATTCACTACTCATTTCAGTGTCATTCTTTGAACAATGTTAACAGTCATGACTACTCTCTTATACACTCTTGGTTTAATCATGTGTTAATTTCAAAAATGCTAGTATTGGTACTAAGAAACTTAGTAGAAGTAAACACTTACCAGCCTACCTAATAATAAATACCTGACATAGAAGTAGAATGGTCAAAAAGTTCTAACACATGTACCTCATTCTTCCTTTTCTAATTACTTAACTGAGTCACAAATATACTTCAAAGATAGAGGATCCTTGAAAAGGGTAATTGGAACATCGAAAACCTTTATTGGCCTGTTAGGTTTGACATTACATCAGTCAGGGCCCCAGTAAGAAACACAATTTACCCCCACATGTTGTTGTTGATTTTGCCTATACTTATTACAGTAGTATTTTCTAACCCTCTAGCAATCAATCAAGACACAGACACCTTTTATATTCAAAATAGCCTCAGATGACATGGGGCATGGCAGATATCAATTCACAATTGTGTGGGGGGCCAGAAGAGAAGAGCTATGGCAGCTGATAGCTATCATTCATAGAGTAAGTGTTGAGTGCTGCTATGGTCATGCATGCCTTTGGATCCTGCCTGACCTTCTCAAGCTTTATTCAGCTGCCACACCCATTCCCCACACCTCCATACATGGGTTATCTCACTGGTCTCATCCCGTTCTCAAGCATTTCTAAAATGTATTCTACACACACACACATACACACACACACACACACACACACACACACACACACAAATTACTTTTACCATCTTACAACAGTGTAGAGAAACTGAAAAGTGAGAGTCTACTGTGTGCATTAGTAGGCCAGTCTGTGCTGGGTGCTATAACAAAATGGCATGGAGTAGGTGGCTTATAAGTAACAGACGTTAACTTCTCACCATTCTGGATTCTCGGTAGGGCAGGGTGAATAGGGGCATCAGTCTCTGGGCATAGGCAGGTTTCTGTGTTCAGCCAGAGCTTGTCTTATAGTTAGTTGACAATGTCTGCTCTTTGGGTCTCTGCACAGAACAGTAGGTGAGGGCTTCCCTCAAGTTTCTCCTGAGGACTTTAATTTCATTCATGGGGATATAAAGTAGTTATGTTCATCTAAGGACTTCAAGGGGTAAGGGATATCCAGGTAACTGGTAAACATTGTTTCTGGATATGTGAGAGAGCATTTGTAGACTAGATTAATATAATTCTGTTTCTGAAACTTTACAATGAACAGAATGCAGTCTGAAGAGGAAAATGAGACTATTTTTTATAAACGAAACTCCAGAAAGTTCTGTATCTACTTGATATGTCATAAAGAAATCCCACTACCTAGCTGGAAGAAATGTGGCAGAGCATAGACATTTCTAGGAACTTAACAAACCAATGCCTTGGAGATCAATCACCAAACACATTTTTATTAGTTTATATTAATTATTCAAAATGGTGGGCTCATTGTGATGCTTATGTGTGCATTTAATGATCCCTGACATATTTATCTCCATTTTTCTCTTTCCCTCTGGTCCCCACGAGGGCCTTGGTTTCATATTACGACCTTCCCATGTGAGTTTCTAATACTGTCTCCATGGGAGACAGATTTGCCACATTAGAACTTCATAGGGACACAAGCATTCACACTATAGCAGCGATCAGCTTGTACCTATTCTTATTAATATAGCCCTGTTTCAACACTTTCATCTCCTCAAGCCTGCTCCTTTGCTTATGTCAGACTATTGCATAAGGTTCGATATCTGCTTTCTCTAAACAAATTCATTTATTGACTATTTGCTTTTTTTTTCTCTTCCTCAATAAAATAAAAGAGACTTAGTGCAAAGATAAAGAATTTCACAGAACACAATATTAAGAAACTTACAGAGAGTATCTAGGCTAACTTGTCTGTGTCCAGGGATCTTAGGAGAATATTTCTCTCAGTTCAAATCATCAAATATTTATTAAACATTATATGACATCAAGGGACCATTACCTAAAAATTACATAGGGTTTTTTTGGAGTGGGTTGTATTTTTCAACTCAAAATTATTTATTTTTTTAAATTGTACACATTTGTGCTGCATTCAGCACAGCTTGGCACCTTGACTCAGACTAGGGATGACAAGAGGATAAAGAGAGAACACCCACTTACAGAGAAGCTGGGATAAGGTAGCTTGTGCTTGCTGTGATGAAGCACAGGCAACAACCCAAGATCTTAGAGGGTCCATTAGGTACAGCACAGGGAAGGGATTAGACAGGCTCAGTAGGAGGCCTCTGTAGGAGAGCAGCATCCAACATCTGTAGGCATCCGGGAGGGGGAGGCTGCGGGTGCTAGGTTTTGCGTTCTGGTCAATCCTTCCTGAACACAGGTTGCACCATCACGATTCCAGCTCACACAGTCGGAAGGCTCTGCTCTGCGTCTGAGAAGAACGGCTTCACCAATTTCCAGTGTGTCTAATGCCCTGGCCCTTGATATGGCTGTGCCCATGTCAACAATGTACATTCATTTGGAACTTTACTGGCTTCCCACACAATTACACGTGTACAACATAATTTAATGCGTGTAAAAATAGAAAATAGATGAGTGATAATTGCACTTTAGAGCCATTTATGTATATGCATAGATTTTATTTTTGAACAAAAAGGGACAGATGATGCTTAATAGAATAGAAGTATGGGCTGGTCATTGATTGAAGTGAGAGGCAGACACAATATCAAGGAAGCTTCTAGAAAAATGACTGCATGAAAAGCAATAAGGAGATGCTTAGCTCATGAAAATCTGTCTCTCCACTTTTCTTTAAATTCGTGTCTTGTCCCTACTTGCTGGGTTGAATTTCCGTGGCATTCTGACATGCTCCTCAGACCATATCCCTGAGCTTCCTACAGCAAACAAAATAACTCTTCTGACATAAGAAGGCACATAAAGAATGTGATGCAGAGGGAAGGCCAGTGTCTGCGGCGTGCGACAGCAAATGCCGAGGCCCGAAGGTTTACAAATTGCTTCCCAGAGTTTGCATCACAGCAATTTTCACTCACTTTGAAGGTTTCTCAAGGGCAAAGAATGTTTTCTTCTCCTAACAACAACCTCACTTGCAGCAGGGGTACAGTGTACTGTGTATCCAGACACCAAAGCTAATACAGCGCACTGTGTATATCCAGACACCAAAGCTAATAAAGCAAACCTGATAAGAGCAAGTTCAGAATTGAATCTTTTCCAAATTATCTTGTTCTCTCCACTGGGGAAGTGTTTAGTTGACATTCTCAAACTGTGCATTGAGGACTCATTGGTAAAAAGAAAATAAAATAACCATAAAAATAAGAATACGTGGATGGCTTTATATGAAGAACAGAAAGCTGAAACTCAAAGGAAAATCTTCCTTTTTATCCACTCACTCACCTGAACATTATTATGGAAGGTATCTGATTTGGCCCTATCTGGTCATTTCAAAGTTTTGTAGACCAACTCCACAAGGAAGGACGATAAAGATACCTAACTAGCTAACGTTACAGCATCTCAGTAAGGAACGTACTGAAAGGCAACCCCAAAGTAAATGTTACTGTATATACCATATATACAGAGAGCTATTGTATATACACAATCATGTTAAAGCAGACTAGACTCTTGTTTGACAAATATTGAAGAATTAAAGTTGATTTGATCTCAACTTATGTTGGGAAATACAGGTACAGCTAAGTGAAAACTGTGAGGTGACTAAGACCTCATGTACTAGCACACATTTGTGTTAAAGAATCACTGCTCCATGGAACACATGGAAATCCAGAATTCCACCAACTGGACATAAGAATGCACATTACAAATGCTGGTCTGTGGTAGAGATGATACATTATTGTGCGTCATCCAGTGAAATCTTTCTAATTGTCTTTTCCTTAGGAACCATATGTGAAATGTGTTCCCTACTTTCTCCTAAAGAAGAGTTGATGTCATTTCTCTTGAAAAACAATGTGATGATAAGCAATTATTTAATTGCCTCCTACGGGCTGTAAGTGCACCATTAACTAAGAAAATGCAGAAGGAAATGTATATCAAATGTTATTTTTAAAATGGTAGATTGAGAAATATTTAAAAGATCAGTAATTACAAGCATTGGTGAAGGCACGGGTACCAAGCATCCTATGTCCGTGAACTTAGTAAACAGGGATACTGAAGTTTAGGGAGACCCTGCAAAACAGGCACTCATTCTAAGAAGTTGTTTTTAGTTTCTTGTCTACAGGAAATTATTCTTCCCACTGACAATGTCTGCTCTTAAGAAATAGTTTCCTTTTGTTTTTAAGGACTTCTTTTTTAAATAAATTGGCTATGAAAGTCTTACCAAAAAAAATCATCTTTAGCAACAAAAGACTTGTTTTGGAAACAGACATTAAAGTGCCTAATATGAAATATAAACTCATTTACAATTTTAATTTGAAATGAAATACATAAATATGTTATTTTTCTACTTGAGACAAGGAAAGTAGATTTTGTTGGAAAATTATAAAATGCAGAAATAGTGCAGAAGCTTCCATAAAAGGAAACAGAAACGTTGGAGAGGATAAAAGAAGGTGGAAACAAGAAAGAAGATGGAAAGAGGGACGGTGGGATCCCAGCTTGCTCTGGACATCCTGAGCAAGTTCATCAAATCTTATATTTTTTCCCCAAAGCATAATGTGTCTTCAAAATGCTCACCCCTGCTTCACTTGGAAGTGTACTACTGAAGATGGTGTGAACCAAACAACTTACATGACAACAGATAGAGGATTAAAGATTTTTATTAGGCTAAAAGGTTTAGAACCTAAGTCTCCCCATTTTTATGCCCACCCCATACTACACAGACTCTGCCTCCCACATTCCTCTTCTACTTTACTATTTCTAATACTCCATATCTAGTAACTATGCACATATCTATCTGCACTCTGTCTATATACTTAACTGAGTTTTTACCCTTATGTCAACTTTGTGCTCTCGCTCTCTCTCTCTCCTTCTCTCTCTCTCTCTCTCTCTCTCTCTCTCTCTCTCTCTCTCTCTCTCTCTCTCTCTCTCACACACACACACACACACACACACACACACACACACACACAATTTCTATTACCTCTCCTGTAAATTAGTTCAGCCTCTATGGAGCCAGTATTGAAGGCTCCCAAAATAAAATCAAGCTACTGTAAGACACAGCTATAGCATTGCTGTGAATATACCCAAAGGACTCTAAGTCAACATATCAACATATCCTAAAGCTACTTGTAGGGCATGTTTATTTCTGTGGTATACATAACAGCCAAGTTATAGAGTCAGTCTATGTCTCCATTAACATCTGAATTGATGAAAAAATGTGGTGTATGCATAATGGTGCTTTATTAAAGTATAAAAAGAGAATTATGTAATTACAAAGAAAATTGATGAATATGAATAACATTATATTAAGGTAAATAAACCAGGCTTGGAATGATAAATACCACATTTTTCTCATTTGTAGATACTAGATTTATGTACATGCATAAAACTATGTGTATGTGTGTACACATACACATAGTTGTTATATATGCATAAAAACACATGATATGAAAGTAGAAGGGAGGCTTGGAAAAGGAAGAAGACTAGTGAGAGTGGCCAGGAGGAGGAAAAGGGAAGAGAGAAAGATGAGGGTACTGGGAGTTTCATATGGTCAAGTACAAGATACACTTTAAAGAAAACATATTTATGGAATCCAGAACTATGTATAATAAATATATATATGTAAAAAATTTTAAACCTATGAACTAAAATGAAATATTTTGCTAAACTCAAGTTGTAGTTTCAAAAGCATATGATGGAGCCATTGTGGGTATCTGACAGTGTACATGTACTACATAACTAAGGAACAGTAAATGGACTAAAATGGGGGCATCAGATATTAGCCTGCCTACATTCTATAATAAAGTACTTAAGTTGAGTATGTTGTAAACAGAAGAAACTTGTGTCTTAGCTCTGAGGTCTGAGAAGTACGAGACCAAGGCACTGGCAGCATCAGGACCGCTGAGGTCTTGCTTCACACCTTCTGCACAGCATATTGTTTCTGTGTCCTCACGCAGTGCGCAAATCAAGGCAGTAAGCCCTCTGGATACTCTCCTAGAGGTATGTCATTCATTTCTGCCACCTTCATGATCTGGCTGGTCCCCAAAGGCCCAACTCTCCAGGTAATCGCATCACATGTGAATGTATGTCTCAATATGTCAGTTGTGAGAAGAAGGACATAGGGATGCAGATCAGGACACCAGAGCTACACGAATGATGTCTGCCATATTTTAAAGTCCTGTGTGTGGTCTACATCAGTGAGGCTATAAGTAATGCACAAATGCATCACCAGGTTAGACATGCCACTCCACTGTGTGTCTCTAAGGAAGTAGATACAACATTAACCACTGTTTCTTTTGTCTGTTATGTGCTACAGCAAGTTGTCCGACTTTTTATTTGTCCCACCTATAATCTCCAATGTACAGGAAGAAAGTTGCCTTTCTGAGAGACTAAGCTCTTTGCTTAAGGTCATGAAACTACTGAACGGCAGAATAGGATTAGAATCCTGCCTAAAGCTGAAAGCCTATCTAGTATGTATCTCCCACCCCGATCTGACTGCTTTTGATAATCTGTCTTTCAGGAATTAATATACATGCCTTGACTGATTATTTTTACATTTTCTAGTCTTACTACCTTGTCAATTTGGAGGAAATACATGGGTGCACAAAGTTTGTGTTCTGCAGGGTGCTCACATTTTTCTTTTTCTGAAGAAATCGCCACATTGTCAGCCAGTGCTGCAGGTGTGGTAAGAATTTAATAATATGTATTACATGGCTCAATAGCACATCTTGGAATTTATTTAAAGTCATACATTCAGCCTGCAACCAAATTCCATTTAGCCTTTTCTTCCTGCATTTTACTTCAGGCTTACACTCACCACAAACTTTCTCTGCTAACTTTTCCTGGCCTTATCTGAAGTTGTTCCAGGGCTTTGATTCTTTTCCATGAATTTTTCTACATAAGCTTCATGCCTTTTATGAAACAGTTGGGCCAGAACTGTGCACATTCTAACACAACCTATTTTACATTCTTCAAGAGAGGGTGGGTCTAAGAAAATTTCTAGAACTATTTTGGGTAAATGCTTGAAATTCAGCTTAGTATTGCAAATGATCACTATTTTGTTTTGTTAATTGATTTTTATTTATTATAATTTATTCACATTACATCCTGATAGTTATCCCCTAGCTCTTATCTTCCCATTCCCACACTCCCTCCCAGCTCCAGCCTCATTATTCCCTTCTCCCAGGCCTCTGACAAGGGGCGCACTCTTACCCCCACTGTCTGGCCATGGTCATCAGGTCTCATTAGCATAGCCTGCATCCTTTTCTTCTATGTGGCCACAAGGCTGCACTGCCAAGGGGCAATGATCAAATCGTGGACACTAGAGTGCATGTCAGAGATTCAGCCGCAGTTCCCCCCTCGCCTCCCACCTCACCCCCATCCCTGCCACGTGGAGAATTAGCCATCCAATGGCTACATCGCATTGGAACAGTGCAGTTGTATGGAAGAATCAGGGGACAGAAGGACCCCCAGGGTTCAGGAGCTCTACAGGGAGACCATCACAGCTGGCATACATATCTGGACACAGAGGGGGCCTGCACAAACTGATGCATCAACCCGGATCACTATTTTGTACAGGTAAAGATAAAGGTAGCTGGAAAGCTTCAGTTATCTTTCTGCTTCCTCTTACTCTGGGTGACATCAGTCAGAAAGCCAGAGATTTGAAATCTGAACTGAGATAAACTGACAGAAGGCAGGAGGGGGATTGGAGCGCAGGTAATACTGTCCTGGGGCAACAGCTAAGCAGCTGTTTCTGGTCTATAGGAAAATAGCTGATTAAAGCCGAAGGATCAGAGCTTTCACAGTCCATTTCTGTGGTATGAATTTGGCAGTCCGTTTCTTCAGTCCTCTTAATTATTCTATAATCTACTTAATATTCAGTTACAAATCTCTTGGTTCTGATTTTTGAGACAGGGTCTCTCATTCAGTAGCCCAAGCTAATCTATAATTCCGTAAGTAGCCCAAACTGGCTTCAAATTCAGGGCAATGCTGCTCCCTTCCCCAGGGCTGGTATCACATGCATGAGCTAGCATGCCCAGCCCTTTATAAATAAGTCACAAAACAATGGATTCGAATGTTGTAAAGTTTTAAACCTACATTTACCTATTAGAGATGAATATGGAGAATATTTGTAAGAAAAGTTGTTTAAATGCAGTTCATATTTCATGTTCTTTACTGGTTATGTTGTTTGTTTGTTTTCAAAACTCAGTGTGGAAACAACTGACATAAACCTTCCGTGTTTGGAAATTTGTTTTTCTCTTCCAAAAGATGTGCATGTCACAGGAACCGCTCTCCCTAATAAATGGACTCTCCTGGAGCACTTTTCAAATCTGTGTTGACATGGAGTAGGCAAGGCACCATTCAGACATCGCAGGGGCAGAGAAAAAGTGGGAGGCAGAAGGATCTTTTATCCCCCGCCCGCCCCCACAAGGTGGTCTCTTCCCAATGGATACACGAGGAGGAAGCTGGCAAAACAGTACTGTGTATCACTGCCCCTTTGGAGGCCGAATTCTCCACACAGTCACTGGAGACTCAAGGCCATTTAGTTCACAGAATCTTAAGCAACATTGTCCTCATGATTCCCATACACACAGAGGAAACAAATTATACAACAGCTCAGTTAAGCTCACAAAACTAAGCTTTCTTCCAGATGTGTAACAACTGTCCAAGCTACCACCAACTCACCTAATACACAACCCCTTCTACGTTCCATTGCCACAAATAGCAGTTGCAACATTGTGAAACCAAAGATTTTTCAGCTTTCATTTAGATATTTTTCTCCACCACTAATTCAGTGGGGATTTCCCCTAGCCTCAGACTTAGCATTCTGTAATATAAAACACCTATTAGCAGTGTGTATCTACATAAAACTACAATGCTTATATCAGGTGATTTTCAAAACAGTATGTATCCTTCCGACCAAATGAAACAACTGCCTAGATGTCTAACTACACTTTGATTTTAAACGTTAGAAAAAGAAATATCAATTATTCCTAGATGGCTCAATTCACAGATTAAAAAATGCAAGTGCTACCTATGATGACAAAAGGAAGACAAATACTTAAGACAAGGTTGAGATAGGCAATAACTTGAGAGCTGTTCCTCAAGCTGGTATTCTCTGTAACCTACCCCTGTAGCGGATGTAAATATGTTTTTATTTTGATCCCAAGTGTGGGATGTAACACAGACTTGTGTGAGAGTGTACAGTGGTTTTTCTGCTAGAAACAAACTTGTGAGAGAATAGGTGATATTTGTCTACTAGAAGAGGTACTGCCTTTTGCGGGGGCATGGTCTTCGCCGACTGATAAACACCCTAGTATGGACTCTGACAGGAGATATGTATATGAGCCCAGAACAAGAAGCTGGGCTTTTTGGTTTCAGCATCATTTCCTATTGTTTGGCTGTTCATCACTTCCCTTCGAGACACTCCTAGAGGGAACGGCTCCAGCAAATGCTTCTAGGTTCTGACTGCTGCCCTGCATTCCAGCTGCTGCTGTTGCAGTCACCTTAGCTGAACTGTTGGTTTGCTCTTTAACAGGTCTGCTAGAATCCTACTGACTACACCACTGGAATCTCTCCGAGGAACTGAGTCTAAAAAGGTCTACTTCTCCTGTTCCCATTAACCTCTTTTCTCTCCTATCTAGGGTAGGTGGGTTGGAAGGGAGGTATAAGCATTAAATAACCCCAAATAAAATAGGTTTTTACAAGTTCTAAACCTACATACCCCAGTGTGGTTCTGGATACTTTCTCCTTTCTTGGATTATGGAAGCCATAATGGTCTGAATGAATGCCTGCATTCACATAGTGAAATTTAGTAATCTCAGGAAACGAGACCTTTGGAAACTGCTTAGATTTATATCACATGGGTGTGGATCTCATAACGGGGGGGGGGGGGTTAGTTCTTGTCCCTTTTGTCATGTAAGAACCTGGCAGAAGGTGCCATCTATGAAGAGAGATCTCTATGGAGGCATTTGAGTTTTGCTGGAATCTTGGCCTGGGATAGCCAGCACCCAGAGCTGTAAGCAACAAGTCATCTACTTAAGCATTGCCAAGCTGTGATAATCTGACAATGGCCCAAACAGATTGCTCTGGTGATAGTCACCAACAGTCACTGCCATCATCAAGAAGAGACAAAAAAGAAAGAAAAGAAGGTGGAAGGGACAAGAAAATGATACCGAAGGAATTTGCTTCCCCAGGGAGTGGAACCCTCAGGAAAAAAGAATCCTGTATCACCTGGAGCATATCAAACCCCTAATGAGCAAAACTGGATCATTTAAATATTCATAGGCGCAGCCTGGTGATGGACAGGCTGGCTGCTCCTCTCTGCATGCAAACCACACTGCCATGTGGCCAGAACCTCTGAAATACCAAGACGTGGATTTCCATCTGTTAAAGCCTGCTTCCCTAGCTCATCTCTGACCCTCATAAATAAAACAAGTGGAACACGCAGATGTGGGAATATGTTCCTGGGTGATTATGAATGACCTCAAATTAGAGCTATAAAATAAAAAAATAACTTTCTACCTTAAGAGCATTGTGAATTCTGTGCAACCCGTTGTTTCATTGTTTCAATTTAGTAAAAATCTTTAAATAACACAAGGAAGAGTTGGACTCAGCTCTGTGTGGGTATTATTTGCATCGCTGGTCAGAAAGTAGGATTTATACTTTAACCTAGTGACAAGTTTTAAAAATAATTTTAACCACTTATGCAGGTTCACACTTAAAGTATTCTGAAATTCTGCCATCTTGTGGGAATTTAGAAATATAACAAATTATTAGGTCCAAACTTTCATGTTCTTCGTAATTCAACATGATTTTGCAACTGTAACCATGAGTAAATTGTCTAAAATGACTAAGGAAAGTTTGGGTTCCATTTTTTCCTCTCATTTCATACTTCATAGAAAGACATATTTGAATTACACTTAACATCATTGACTTGAACCAAACAAATAGGTAATTTGAATTCATTTATACCTGGAAGGAATTTTGAAGATGTTGTAACTGTCCCTTCTCATCTTTTAAACATGGGCTCTTGCTGGCCTACTTTAGAATTGATGCTTTCACTTACAAATTAGTCTTTTTAGTTTTTATGTAGTATAGTAACTCAAAAGTAATAATATGCTTTTATATTGCTTGTATGAGCATTTTATTCTTTTACATCATTTTCTCTCTCTGTACTTTAATCACTACCCTATTATTCTCAATCTTTTATGCAGATACTTTCCTCTGCATTGATTTATTTTTTGTATGAACATTATTTCATATGTATATCTCATGTATGATTATCAAAACTTTTAAAATTGTGTTTATTTCAGTTGTTCCTTCTTCAGAGGCTGTGATACAAAAGCATTGAGAGCAACATCATTTCTGGTGAGTGAACTCGCCGTAGCAAAGTCCCTCCCATAGTATAGAATGAGTTTTCAAAGGGTGTATAGAAGGGGAAACTTGTGCCTAGACAAATTAAAGCCTGAACCTGCATTGTCTTATCGAGTAGTTTTCAGTGTAGAGTTTCCAGGAAACTGGTGTAAAACCATAGTAAGTCCATTTTGTGGGGTCCACTACTCAAAAACAAGCAAGAATTGCCCACCAAAGCCATAGAGGTGACAATGGATGGAATGCATGGGTTAAAGAGACATCATCACAAGTGACATCAGAATTTTAATAGTTAATAAGTGCCCCCAAGGCTCATACATGTCATTCTCTCCAGCATGACATCAAACTTGGAATCCTGCTATCTTACCCCCTAAAACTACCTTTTTCCCCCCATTTTGTTCCTTGGACCTGAGGTGAGGAGTTTCCTGGGCCCTGTGATCCCCATCTTGATCATCTGGGAACATGAGCCAAATGAATCTTTTCTCTTTATAAATTAATTATTTCAAGATTTTTTTTATAATAATGGAAATTTTATCATGGGGATTTAGAATTGAAAATTCCTATGCACTCATATTCTGGAATGGTGTTGACTTCATATTAGCTTCAAAAAGTGAAATTTTTGAGTGGAGAGTGGGGTATGACTTTCACATGTACTCTGGTGCCTCATATTTGACCATGACCCCTGGATGGGGAGACCTGGTGGCACTCAGAGGAAGAACAGCAGGCTACCAAGAAGAGACTTGATACCCTATGAACATATACAGGGGGAGGTAATCTCCCTCAGGAACAGTCATAGGGGAGGGGAATAAGGGGAAAATGGGAGGGAGGGAAGAATGGGAGGTTACAAGGGATGGGATAACCATTGAGATGTAATAAGAATAAATTAATAAAATAAAATTTAAAAAACAAAAAGTGAAATTTAGTTAAATTTTAGATTTAGCAAAACTTCTTCTGCTAGAAGCAGTATCCCCTCCCTTCATTTTAAGGCCACTTATACGTGGTAATCACTCTCTGAAGTTCCTTAATAAAGTCAACTTAAATTTGTCCTTAAAAACAATTTAGCATTGTAGGAGATAAGTTTTCAAAATGTACCTTGATTGGACCAATAATCATATTAACTTATATAATCTGAGCACTAAAGCAGAAGCTCAGATGTAGAAAAGAAGAAAAATGAAAGAAGGACTTTAAAAATAGTCATTAAGAACTTAAGTGGTTACAAAAAGTAACTCACTGTGTGCCTAGAATTAAAGTAGCTAGGTCACATAGTAGATATATTTCTAGGTTTTTGAGGAACCTCCATATTGATTTCCATAGTAGCTACACCAGATTTCCGTCACAGCCACAGAGAAACAAGATCCCTTTTGCCCATATCCACACCAGCATTTGCTATCATTTGTTCCCTTAATCTTAGTAGCGAGAAAAGGTTGCTTTGTGCTTGTGTTTTCATGGGTTCTTCTTCTCTGAGCCTTACTCTGGGTCTTTGGGAGCATAGGTCATCCTGAGGAGGCTAAGAGTGGTCTAAACAGCTCATCCATGAAGGGCGGAGAGAGCAGAATCTGGGTCCTAACATTCCCTTCAAAGGTGCGTCTCTAACATTTATTATACAATCTAACATTTATTATAACTGGCTTCTACCTTCTAAAGGTTCTAAAACTTCCTGCGATTAGTGCCACAGAGTGTGTTCCAGGACATCCATGGCTATACAAAGAAACCCTGTCTTAAAAACAACAACAACAATTAAATTAATACCCTATTTTTAAGAGTAAAGTCAACACATATCTATACCAAGAGTGGTCATATTTCACAAGGAGTTCAGTTCACAGCCTGAATATCTCCACTGAAAAAGATAGAATGGGTCACTAAGGTTTTACTCAAGGAAACATTGAAAACCACAAAGCTTTACTCACCACCAACTAGGAAACAAACATTCAAAAGCCAGAAATATTGATAAGGGGATCTCATTCAAGTCATCACAGTACTTAAATAAATGAAAAACAATAAACTCACTACTGACAATTAGCAAGTTTATATGTTTCTGTCATTTGCAAAAAAAATAATAATAATAGGACAAACCATCATTTCAAAGAGATGGGCTTGAATTTTTTAACAGATGGGCTATAGGAGCTGAAAATGTCATAAAATGTATGTAGGTTGCTAAGCAGGAGGCAGAGATGCCATATTCTCTGCCCTACTGAGACTTATGTTAGTTCCTTTTTTATCCTAAGGTGGCAATGAAAGCCAGGCTAACTACTCATTTAACTCAGAGGGATAAACCCATGGGATGGCCAACAAATCAACTGATGACCTGACAACAAGAAAGTGTCCTGCTGGCCCTGCTGAGGATGAGCATCCTCAGAAACTGCCACCTAGAGCTTAGGGCATATCAAAGCAGTGAGCTCCAAGTACAAGTCAGCAAGAAGTAGTACCCAGCCTACCAGAGAGCAGTGCTTCCCCAAATGTGCTCAATTTGAGGCTAAATGAACATAGACACCTTCTAAAACACAGTAATTGAGACCAGAGTTGTCTCTGTGTTTTCAAGTGTTTGCCTAGCATATATACACAGCCCTAGGTCAGATTCTTAGCCCTAGAGAAAAATGAAAGGCCTGAAACAGGTAATTGAGAGACTGGTTTTTTTTGAGGCTGTTGTTTTCAATTTTAGTACCCTCTGTCTTTTTTTGCCCACAATGTTTGCAGTCTCAGATACTTTATGCAATGTTTACAATGTAATTATCACTTTTTATTCACTCTTATTGAAGTCTCATAACAGTTCTGTGGGATAGCTATTTATAGTATTCCTCTTTTACAGATAAAGTAGCTGATATTTGAGATGCTACGTAAGGCCAAGGGTTATAGGATGGAAAGCAAACTGCAGCCCACATTAGAACATCATTTCTGCTAACTTGGCCTTTATCACCATGATGTTTCCACCCTGAGACCTTCTTAGAATTTCCAAATATGTATTAATTATATTCTTCTCTTTCCTCCTTAGCTACTACTGACCTTCATAACATTCCAAGAACAGAAACACACACAAGCCTACAGACACTCCTCTCTCTCTCTCTCTCTCTCTCTCTCTCTCTCTCTCTCTCTCTCTCTCTCTCTCACCCTCCTCTCTCATGCACATGTCACATTCTCATCACAACACTCTAAGTACATACCACACATCATACCCCTACCCCTACACACACACACACACACACACACACACACACACACACACACACCATGCAAATATCAACCAGTTCCAACTCTAAGCTGTCTGCCAGCCAAATACCCAAGAGGACAGTAGTTTCCTCTGCCTGAACATGAAATAATGAGCCACGGTTCTCTTCATTTAATATCTCTAACCTAAAGGGAAATGTCAAGAGATTCCCATTGGAAAAGAAGAACCTGAACTCGCTCAGAAGGACTTGGCAAGAATCCAAGTACTTGAATTTATTTTATGTTTCTGCTCTGAGGCTGGGAAATACTTTCAAGTGTCTTCTAAAATTTGCTCTAATGTGAACAGTAGGTAGGTGCTCCGCCTCTTCCACATCTCTTAAAGAGCTCACCAAAGTGAGTTTAAGAAACAAACGTGTAAAGTGGCACCAGTTGGGCCTGTTTCCCTTCAAAGGAGCTGGCAGACTGTGGGATGTGCTGATAGGAAGTACAGCAGCCCATACAAGCTCACAGCAACTTCTCAAACAAATTTTACATTTACCCAGAGGCCAGAGAGAAAGAGGAGAGAACACAAACAATAAATTGCCTTTCCATGGCTCCTCACGCATCTCTTTAGAGTGAATGCTTATGAGCTTTTTTTAGATATCAAAGCAAACAATATGTGTAGGGGTTTATCTTAAAAGATAACGGAAAATGATGTTTGGGGAAAAGAAATAGGAACTTTCCAACAAATCTTCTTCCTGCTTTTAACTCTGAAGAACTGGAGCTCTTGTTGGTACTGGTTAAATAAATGTCTCCTATGGCCTGAAGTCCTGTCTCACAAACACTATCTCAAACCTCAGCTGGAGGGAGGTGGTTCATGTGGTGAGAACGTAACTTCTTTATTTTCTGGAAAGGAAATTTGTTAGAAATTTCTATCAGGGGTGCTGGACTAGAGTGTCATCTTAAAAATCAGAAATAAAACTACATCTCCTCTTCAGGAAAAAAAAAGACTTTAAGTAGGCTGCACATTTGAGTGAATGGCAAGTTAAGTTCATGGCACAGTCCTGCAGCCTCTAAACAGGACAGTTTAATAACAGCTTTGTGAACTATTACAATATTAATTATGATTTGGGCATCAAAAAAATCTCCCCAAACAAATCCATTCTTTTGTTGCAAATCAGTCTGTATTTACCTTTCCCTCATAGTGGAGAAGGAGAGTGACTGAATATAAACCTTTTATAACTCCCTGTCAAATATTCACAGACGATTATGGACCTTCCTCATCTTTATTAAGAAACCCCTTTTAAATGTTCATTACTGCATTTCATTCTTTCTCACTTCTTTAGAAATTGCTTCTACCAAGGCCAATATTAGAACCATCTCCTACAGAAAACTTGACTAACAACAATAGAGATCTTTAAATAGTAATATCTAACTCTTTGGTGTCAGCTATTTCTAATGGACAAGAAATAACTAATGATAATTACTCACTATTTTTATATATGATTCTAATTCTGATTAAGAAACTTGCTCTTTACCCAAGTTCGAGAGGGTGTGATTTCTAGTGTTGACAGTCAAGTAACAAAATCAAGCAGGTGGGCTTATGGCACATTTGTTTGGGATTATCTTGATTGTGTTAATTGGTATAGGAACACCCATCTTGACTGTGGATAGAACTATGCCCTCTGCGGGATCCTAGAATGAATACAATAAAGGGTGCTGAGTTTTAACATTGCATTCATTCCTCTCTGTTTCTTGTCTATAAATGAAATGTAACCAGCTATTTCCAAGCTCCTTCCTCCTTGACTTCCCTGTTGGGAAGGGCTGTGCCTTTATAAAGCTGTGAGCAAGAATAAACCCCTTCTTATTTAAGTTCATTTTATTATGACCACATAAGAACTAACTTGGGAGGGATTTTTTTTTTGATACTTTATGTCAGGGTAAATTAAAAATATCTTTGATCTATTAAATAATTCAGTGAATATAAATATGATGAAATATTAGTTAATTACATGATATGGAGTTTTAAAGTTTTTTCCCAAGGAATTAGAAAAGAAGTAAAAATGTTATTTATGATTTAATGGAAACAATGCAAATTCTACCATGTGTAAAATTATAAAAGCTGAGATATAAAACAAACCTTTAGAGGTAACTAACCCCAAATTTCCCACTCTAGAAATGAAAATATAAAGACAAGGGAGGAGACATCTTGTCCGGATTTTAATAATCAGGGTGCAGATTCTGATCTTCCTAGATAGTGTCTCTTCTTCTCTACTACACAAACTTCACTATGTAGGCCACCGTCAGCCACTGTCTATACGGTGGCTTTGTACATCACGGTTTTCAGATATACGAGGCCCTTGCCCTTTCATTGATTCTCTTCCTTCACCTAGTTAACTTGTGTCTGTGAGTTCATTGAGCAATGTTCACTTAATTATTCAATGACTCTCAACTGGATAGCCAGAAGATATTATTACAAAATACAAGTATAGGAAAAATACATGCTAAGGTGTCCTCAAGCCTTCCCAAGCTTTCCACTTGGGATAAATGCTTGGTCCTGACAATCAAAACATCTAAGATGTTAACAGATGGAGAAGGACGATAATAGAGATAAAAATTTTTTTAAAAATTTAAAGAAAGGAGAAGATACTAGGATTTAGTAGGTATAAGAAATATGGGTGAATACATACCAAAGAGAAGAGAGAAGTCTAGAGTTCTGGTCTTTGGCACCAAAGAGATGTTTGACCACTTTAACAAATCGTGATATTTTTTCTATAATAAAACATTCTTTCAATTTCATTATTTGTACTATTTTATCAATTACTTAATATGAAATATTATGCATATTAAGTAGTTTTTACTTCCATAAAATAGAAGTATATAATACCTCAAGAAGCATAACCTTTGGCCCATCATGAAATTATTCACTTTTAACTGTATATTCTTCGCATCTATTTATCAAGATAATTTCTATCTATGGTATCTATCACTGCTCTAAAGGAGGTATAACCTAGGAGAATGGAGCCAATCAATGAGGCCGACTAAAGTCTCATGCAGTGGCCAACTTGATTCAGAGCCTTAGAAAATGTATACACTGAGGGTTAAGAAAGGTCATATAAAAATACTTACTCCAATGGCGCTCTTTTCCTACTAATGACAAGGTGGTTTGTTTGTATGTTTCTTTAGACTTGGGTAAGCACTATGTGACAAAACCCTAGAAAAAAACATTATGCATCCTTTATCTTTTATGACAGACTGAAATTGGGAAGGTTCCTAGGAAGAGAGCGCTACTAGAGTATTTTTATAAGTGTACATCTTTATACTTCAACAATGCTTATTTGAAGAAGATTTGAAGAAGAGAAGGAGGAAGAAGAGAGAGAAGAGGAGAGGGAAGGACAAGTCCAGAATTACATTCAGATAGGAGGAAAAGAGCCTGATGTTTTGCTCCGTAGCATAGCAATAATATTTATATACTACATATGACAAAAGGCAGATTTTGATTTGTTTTTACCATAATGGAATGTTTAAAAACATAGGTGTGCTTATCCTTATTTAAACATTACACAATGGACACAGTAAAATATCACAATGTTGATGTCTTTTTTTCTCCTTTATTAATTTATTCTTGTTACATCTCAATGGTTATCCCATCCCTTGTATCCTCCCATTCTTCCCTCCCTCCCATTTTCCTCTTATTCCCCTCCCCTATGACTATTCCTGAGGGGGATTACCTCCCCCTGTATATGTTCATAAATACCAGTTAAAATTAAATAAATGTGAAGGAAGGAGAGAGAGAGAGAGAGAGAGAGAGAGAGAGAGAGAGAGAGAGAGAGAGAAAGGTCATATGAGTAAAGTTCTAAGGAGTCCAAGCTGTATACAATCACAAGGACAGGCTTCACATGGCAAAAACATGTTTTTCTATAGAGGCATATAAGTGATAGTTCAAACATTTAATTGAATAACAGCAAGCAATGAGTAATCTGAAGTAAACTCTCCTATCCACTATACCTGGTAGGAGCACAAAAACACATTCCAAGAATAATTTCATATTTTGAAGAAACTGACACACAAGACCTTTGTCTCCTTTTCTTGGAGTGTTTTCACAAACACTCAGAATTTTCCTCACAAGACTCCATCCCTGGACAGTGTTTCGGACAGTATCAAGGATGATAGTTTAGTATTATGTGGTAATTCTGTGTTGCTGTTACATTAAGACCACATATGATATTGCTTAGCAGTAGTGTCCTGTGTTTATCTGTACTTTACACTTTTCAACTATAACAACCTAAACTACTAAAAATATCTAATTAAGGAAAATACAGATTTCCTTTGTAATACACATACAAATTTCTAGAAATACATCAGACATCTACTTATATAAGATAAACTGCCGTGGGATCATGAAAACCTCAGTGAAAGCTGTATTTCCAATGCTGTGTAGATAAGTCCCACTGCTAACTGCCATTACACCTTAGACGTACACTTCTCCCCCTTACCCACAGTTATGTCAATATCCAGCAACCTATATTTTATTGAACTATTTCCTAGTAGTAGACACTGCAGTGAAGAAAACAAATGAATAAGGGAACTTTATTTTTAATTAATCTCATTACAAATTATTTCTGTGTTTTTTACCCTTTTTAATATGTGAAAAATTAGATGAAACAAGGAGAGACACTATATTAACTAACCTTCATTCTGTAGGTCACTGTTACCGTTTCTTGATTCAATGCAGATTCTTTGATAAAAACCACAGAAGGAGATGTAATCGATCCTCAAATTATTATGACACTGCACAAGCTACTATCAAGATATTAGAATTAATAGAGTAAAATATGGGAGGGCAGGGTAGAAGGGTGAATATAGGAAAATGCCATATGAAAAGCCTACTGCTGTAGAAATTTACTAAAATACACACACACACACATACACACACACACACACACACACACACACACACACACACCATGCACACATGCACACAACTCTCTCCACTGCCAAAGAACAAACTCTATACTTCTCTCCTCTCTTTGATATATCTTTACTCATAAGTTCTATACCCACTTAATCTCAGTAGCATGTCCTTCTTTGGATATTGTCTCTATTCTTTTCCTGCTTCATCTGTCAACATCCTAGATATTTTGATTGTCAGGACAAAGCATTTATCCTATAATGGAAAAAGTAGGAAGGTTTGAGAACACCATAGCATTTGTTTTTCTTATACTTATATTTCTTAATAATATACTGTGCATATATATTATTATATTAAATAGTCTAAATATACATTATTAGAAAATAATGTAAATACTATATATACATATATAAATTTATAAATTAATACACATATACCTATACAATGGAGTTACTCTATGAATGTAGAAATGCCTTGCCCAGATTCCATAAACTATCAGATAAGAAACTCAGTGCCATGTATGACTTACTACTTTTCTAGACATTGGTCAATGATCACCTTCTCAACAGTAAAGACCATGTCCATTGTTCTTGGTTTTCCTGGAGAACTTGATAGAAATGCCCTATTACTAGGACATCACGTACTTGAATAATAGGATATGAAGAAGTCAAGCTGGCATCAGTCTGGAAGATTTATTACTACTGACTGACTAGCTTTTATGGTGCTGGAAGGTTTTCTCCATGCTACCAGAGGAGAAAATTCACCAATAGTCTTACCCAGATGTCAACCCTATGAGCTACAGTAATGAGTGGCTTCCAAGTTGTGCTCCCTGGTGCAATACTGGCAATGAATATCATGGAAATAACCAAAATAAATGTATTTAAGGACTACTCCAAAAGTAGAACTCATATCTGGGACCATTAGCTGATCCAAAAATCTATGGCTAGCTTATGTCATAGACTGTAGGGTAGAACCTAATACTTATTAGTCTGATAAATGGACACAGTATGACACTACCTCTTAAGTTCTTGCTTTATACCCATACATTAGTTCGACACTCACCAGAGGTTTCTTTTTGGTATGAATAGTAATTAGAACGGAGACCCACAACTAGTCAATATGCACAAATATGCACAGAGCCTGCAGAGTGCTCAGCTCTGAATAGGACAGCTGTACCACACCCCTTCTCCAAAAGCTCAGGGATAATCTGAAAAAAAGGGGGGAAGGAAGATCAGAAGAGCCAGTGAAAGTGGATGTCTGCAACAAAATCATATTTGCTGGGCACAACAATGTCATTGCAAACATGAATTCATAACAGCTGTGACTATGTGCACAAGATCTACACAAGATCAGGCAGTCAAAATCCCAGCACCAATATAAAAAGAGTTCATAAAGTTCACTCATAGAAGAGGAACTATTGTTATGTCAATGAATCCAAGGCTCTTGCCCACTTTTTCTTCTAACAGATAAATGGAACCTCATGAAACTGAAAAGCTTCTGTAAAGCAAATGACACTGTCAACAGAACAAAACAACCTACAGATGAAAGACTCCCAAAGGGAGACCCTCACTCAAGCCTCAGGATGGCGCGCACCCAAAGACACACAAACGACCGTCTTGCTGTAAACACATGAGGCAGTTTATTGGCGGAGCTCCAGGTCGACACGTATCTCACGCAGGAGACAGAGGGGTCAACCCAGAAGCCCAGGGGTTAGGGGTTTATATGGGCAAGGGTCGGGGGGAGTGGGAAGTTTTGGCGTGGCCACACACGATTGGTTATTTCAAACATTTGAACATCAGCAAATTGCATAGGCAGATCTGGGGTAAGCTCATACTTAATCACATGGGTACAGTCCTTGGTTCCTGTCTTTCTTGGATCCTGAGGGTAGATGTTTATCTGAGCTAACGACACATTTGGTTAAACTCAAACCTGGAACATTGTGTGTGGGCCTCAAGGGAGGGATTAATCAGACACCATAAGATTGGATGAGGGGTCTTGGCTCATTACTCACTCGACCATGTCCAGTACCTGTTTCTCTCAGGAATTTGTCCTTGTGTATTCTCCCTATCTTTTATGGCCAGCCGGTCCCTGGAACACTCAGTAGGCCTTTGTCTCCTATCTCTGCATTCTTTGTGACTTATCATCTGAGACCGTGGGCTAGCATACCTGTCGACCTGCACTTATGAGTTAGAGAGCTCTGCTGGTCTGGTTGCTTTAATGTTAATAAAAAATTTTCCCTTTCACAGACTGGGAAAACATGTTTACAAACTCTACATCTGACAAATGGCTAATATTCAAAATATATAAAGAACTCATAAAATTAAACACCACCAAACAAGTAATCCTATTAAAAGTGGGGTACAGAGATAAACAGAATTCTCAGCAGAGGAACATCGAATGGCCAAGAAACACCTAAAGAAAGGCTCAACATTCTTAGTTATCCAGGAAATGTGAATAAAAACAACTCTGGTATTCCATCTTACACCTACCAGAATGGCTAAGATCAAAAATTCAAGTGACACCACATGCTGGCCAGGATGTGGAGAAAAGAAAACACTGCTCCATTCCCGGTGGGAGTGCAAACTTGTACAAGCACTTTGGAAATAAATCTAGTGCTATCTCAGGAAATTGGGAATAATCCTACCTCAAGACCCAACCATACTACTCCTGGGCATATACACAAAAGATTCTCCACCATAAAACAAGGACATTTGCTCTATTATGTTCATAGAGGCTTTATTCATAATAGCCAGAATCTGGAAAAAACCTAGATGCTCTTTAACCAAAGAATGGATAAAGAAATTGTGGTACATTTACACAATGGAATACTACTCAGCTATTAAAAACAAGGAAATCTTGAGATTTGCAGGCAAATGGGTGGAACTATAAATGACCATCCTGAGTGAGGTAACCCAGACCCAGAAAGACACACATGGTATATACTCACTTATAGGTGGATATTAGCCCAACATAGATGTCCTCTGAGAGACTCTACCCAACGGAGGATTGGGACAGATGCTGGAACTTGCTGCTGGACCCGGAGTGGAGTGCTGAGAGTGGTATAGAAGAATGGGAAGATGGAAGGACCCAGAGGGTTCAGGAGCCCCACAAGGACACCATCAAAGCCTATGGATCTGGACCAAGGGGGTCCCACACAAACTGTTGCACCAACCAAGGACAATGCAGGCAGTAAACCTAGACCCCCCTATTCAGATATAGCCAATGGGCAGCTCATTCTCCACCATTGTGGGGAGAGCAGTGACTTCCTCTGACATGAACTCTGGTGCCCCGGATTTGATCACTTTCCCTAGGAGAGGAGACCTGGTGGCACACAGAGGAAGAGAAAGCAAGCTGTCTGTCTGAGACCTGATAGGCTGTGATCATGTGGTGGGGGAGGAGGCCTTCTTCTGTCAGAGGCCTAGGGGAGGGAAATAGGGCAAAAGAGGGAGAGATGGTGTGAAGTGGAAGACACAAGCAAGGGGATAACAATCAGGATGTAATCTGAATAAATTATAATAAATTAATTTTTTAAAGAGGAATGATTGGTAAGTGATGTCTGCTGGAAAAGTTTCATTGGGTATGTATCCCCTGAGAGGCTAATCATGCTCCGCTAAATGACCCTAGTTCTAGACATATACAGATACCACAAAGTGGTCTCAGATGATTTTTTTTATTTAAAATGCACACAAAGTTGAGAAGGGGAAGTGGTAAAGAATAGGACAGAAATTGAAATGGAGAGAAGGTGACATAGATTTGATCACGATATCCCCAAAAGTGTAATAATGGTACCTGGTAACCAACAGCTGTTTAGTTGGACCTAAGACTCATTCAGTAGGAGGAAAATCATGCCAGCTACTATAGGCCTAGACAGCTACTCATGACCAGTGGGGCCATGGAACCTAGAGGAAAACTAACTACTGCCACTTTTCTAAATCAATATAATTGCTAAAATCATCCTAAATACCTATTCTCATACTCACAAATAAATGTAGCTCTCATCTCTCATCCAAGAAGCTTCTTTTTTGCAACAAGTGGAGACCATTGCATAAATCTACAACTGAACAAGATGTAGAAAATGACTAAGCTTAAGGGTGTCCTTCCCAAACCAATACATCTATAACACAATCCCTACACCTAAGGCTCGGGAAACATCACAGAAAGAACAGAAAGTTTTGACAGCTAGAGGACCAGGACATCCACTATGAGAGCTTATCTTCTACATAGAACAGGAAAGCTGCGCCCTTGAACTGTCAACAATATGGTGACCTGAACAATAACTAACTCGTGAAAACATCTGTTTATATTCCTACCCAAAAGAAGAAAACCTTACTAGGCCCCACCTCTAAATAAAGAGCTAATTAATTTAATTAAAAAGCAATTAATGACAGCTGAGAAGAAAGAATCAGTGCTCCCCAGAAATGACACCTCTAGTTGTTTATCTGTCAGCAAGCGGTCAGCTCACTTGCTGTTAGTGGGGTGGTGTGTGTGTGTATGTGTGTGTGTGTGTGTGTGTGTATTTGTGTGTGTGTATGTGCATTACATATAATACATATATATTATATATATATACATATATCTTGACTGAATAGACTCAGCTCATGTTGTATTTAAATATTATATAAACACACACACACACACACACATATATATATATATATATATGTATAATATGCAACAATAATTAAACAAAAAGAGGCCAAACCTTAAAAAGGAGTTGGAGGAAGGAGGGGGATGGTGGAAATATTATACGTAGAGTACATGTATGTGAGATTTAATTTTTTTTATTTTTTTTAAATGAAAGTGTGCAAATTAAGAGGTCATTCCTTGATGATTGTTTTCTGATGAAGCATCTCTCCCTTGCTCGTAAACAATATCCTTACCACTGGGCCTCACATATTTTCCACAGTGCTCTGTGTGTGGGCAATCTCTGAGGTCTCCTCTTCCTCTTAGAACATCAGCCTTAAATTATTACAGCTCTGCCCTTTGTAGCTTCATGCAATCTTAATTGCCTCCTTGAAGTCCTGTCTCAAAGTGTGGTCATGTAGGGATAAGAGCTTCAAAACAAGAAATGTGAAGAAAAAAAAAAAAAGAGTTCAGTCTATACCAGATACCTAATTCCACAGAAACCATGTACTTCCAATTACATCAAAATATGTTTGTGATGACAAAATGGCTCAAGCAGTAATGTTCTTGCTGCACAAATGTAAGACCTCAGTTCAGATCCCCAGAACCTAGGATAAAAAGCTGGTGTGGTAGTGATGAGCTCTGAGATTATCAAGACAGGAGGATCCCTAGAGTTTATCTTCCAGCCATTCTCACTGAATTAGTGAGCTCCAGAATCAGTGGGAGGCTCAGTCTCAAATATAAGGTGGAAAATGACAGAGAAAGACACCCACTGTCCACCTCTGGTCTTTAAAAATACCCACATACCCATATGAACACAAAAGGTACATGTAAAAGCCCTGTTGTGTTATTCAGGCAAAATTAAGTCTTGCCAATCCCCTAGAGCTTCTAAAATGTCTAACAACTGCATATTGGCCCTCTGTGTAATGAGCTAGTGAACTGAATAAGAACTCTATTTGAGAACTTCAGTTGAACTAGTCAATGAAATTTCAATATCAAACACCTTGACATACAATAGAATCTACTAAAGTAATTATTATTGAGTGCTTTGGAGATGTTCATACTGTCTCAAGGACAGACCAACACCTGGAAAGCTAATCATTTTGTCTGATCTATCAACCATGATTATTCACACACACACACACACACATGCTCTCACACGCACGCGCACACATGCACATGCCCATGCACAAATTGATATGTTTGATCTCTCTTACCCTGTGTTGACTAGGGTTGTAGCTCCTGCAGAACTGTGTGCCCAACTGTCCTTTGCTGGGCCTGAAACCATGTGCATGTAACAAGCCTGAGGTGCCATGTAGGGAGTCTAAGACTGTGATACACTCACTCCCTAAAACGACAAAAGGGATATATGTGTTCTTTACATTGTTTTATTTATCATAGGAGAAAAACTCTACCAGAAAAACAACAACATTTCATAACAACAAAAAAGTGTTTACTATATATTAAGAACAAGCCTTAATTGTTTTGGGTTAAGATGTTTTTAGGTCTAGATAGATGTTTTAAGTTGATAATCACGAGATATGATAGATATTGGTTTACATTCAGAGTTTTAGACTCACCAAGATAGGAAAGATGTTTTCTTCAAGGTTGCCAAATACAGATAGCCAAAACACTATGAATGTAGCATTTACATAATTCCTGATTGTTTTGTGGTTCTTCTTACTGTAGGTAGTTTATTGTATATATGTGCAATAATATAAGTGTATACATAAAAACATATTTAACAATATTTTTTAAAAAGAACAAGCCATTCCATACAAAGACCAGTAACCTATCAAGTTCTCATAATCATTAACCCCAAACAGGGGAAATCATTCAGCTTCATGTGGCTTTTCTAAAATGCATTCAAGGGCATTCCCAATATTCTAAACTGCTTGAGTTCAAAATGTTTTAAGCATATCTTCAAATTTCAGTTAAATGTTGACAATTTTCCAAACACAATTGTGATTAGTTTTCAAAATGAAACCATGAGTTAATTATAAATGTAATTACTATTATTCCAAGACAGCATGGATTTTTTTTTACCTTTTAAGTATTGCTTATAATTAACATTATTTTCTATTTGCATATTCATAAATGTTTTATAAGTTATCAAGACCTTTTAGGAAACTGACATCTGATTTTTTACTATGCGTGAGTAATTATAAAATGAATTCTTTATTTCTTAATTCTTTCCATTTATATTCACCCTCTGGGTACAGAAGTATAATTAATTCTGCTTTTCTCTTTCTAATAGATTTATGTGTATTATCATATATATTAAATTTTCACTTCCATAACTTTTTTCATTTTTATTGCTTTGCACACGGACAATGTGCACTTCATTAAATACATGTAATCCCTTAGCTATGAGTCAGGCATAATTGCAAATCTTCATAATATAATGACATACATGCTCTTCATATTTTATTACAAGAATTCCCAATTCCAGTTGAAAATTCTAGAGTCCCTGTCCTCTAAAATTGCAAAATGAGAAAAGGATTTAATAGTTCTACTTCTTTGACAAACCAACAACACAATGCTCTGATTTTTTTTTCTCCATTCTACTTTAAAATCTATTTAGTCAGCCGGGTGTGGTGGCATATGCCTTTAATCCAGATGCGGGTAGATCACTGTGAGTTCGAGATCAACCTGCTCTACAAAGCAAGTCCAGGACAGTCAAGGCTACACAGAGAAACTGTGTCTCAAAACAACACAACAAAATGTATTTAGTCATTTGGTCAATGTGATATTCATATCCATTCAGATAATTAGCACAACAGATAGGACTGAGACTATAGGCTGAAGTTTTCTATGATAGAGCAACAATAAAGCTAAACTAGGTTTATTACAGATAGATGAAAGCACAAGTTCAGACTAGAAATATGAAGTCCAGAATGCAGTGTAGCGACAATGGGGACAGACTGAAAGGACGGGTCTCCCTAATAGGTTGTAGTACACAATGCTCCTGCATTCCCCTTGGTCTATCTTGAATTTTAGTAATGCTCTCATAATTTGTCTAGATTTCACAAATTCTATTTGGAAGCTCCAAAGACAGTGGTACTATATGATGTGACAGGTGTTGCTGTAGTGTTGTGCTGTGTTGTTCAGTACTGTCGTATGTGGAGAGCCACAGATAGCAGTGCCCCCTGCTGCTTCCCCGGCGCAATGTGCCCCTTTTTGCGCATGCACAGTGAGTAAACCTTATGTGTATGCGCAGTGAGCAAGCCCCTTATGCGCATGCCTGAAGGCATGGCGTGAGGTGGCGTGATTCGAACAAGGCATAGCGTGAGGTGGCGTGATCTGAACACAGCAACCAGGAGCGACAACGTGGCAGTCTCTGATAGGACCAGGCACACTATAAAGGTTCTGTGGGAGCTTTTCTGGGGGTCACTCTGGTAGTCCAGAATCCTGAATAAAACTGTGGCAAGAAGAGTTCCCAGTGTTGGTGTCTTTCCTACTGGTCGGGGGCGGCATCAACAGTCGTGCATGGGAACGAGAACAGAATACAGGCAGGGAGGAACGAGAGCTTAGAACATTGACAAAAATACTACTGTAAATGGCAGTGGTGAACAATCACTGCACAGTCCGGTGATGCATAAAGTGCACCACATAATCGGAAAACTCAGGCAAAAGGTCATCTTTGCAAATTCTTCTTTTCTGTCAACTGAAACTAAGTTCAATAAAACTTACTTACTTGTTTGCAGAACTTTTTATACTCTTTACAAAATAACTTCTTTATCCAAACCTAACTCCAACAACTCAAAGACAACCGAATAGTAAAATTACTCAAAATGGTCAACCAAGACTTCCCCTGGGGTATGCCTAAAGGTCATCTCCCAAAGCAGGCTTCTCCAAGTTTGGAGCCTGACTGCCTTCTTCAACATTCCTGAAACTGGAATGGGAGTTTCTGAGGCCTCTTGATTGGCTTCTCACAGACCTGACAATCAACTTTCTCAATGCCCTGGTGCTTCCCCAGTCTCCTCATCCTTACTTATTCCTTTGCTCTGAACATGTTCTTATTGCTGATATATATATATATATATATATATATATATATATATATATATATATATATATATATATATATATAATTTGGACTTTTGCTTCTTTTAACTCTTAAGGAATTCAGTTATTTTGAGCTCCATGACAGCAGAACTCTTGCTTATTTCTTGAACCACCATTATCACCAGAAGACAATTGTAAACTTAGAGGCGGTGTCTCTGTACTTGCACTATTCCTAAACTTCTACACAGCTACACATATGCACACATACAGTCCTTCTCCACAATGCATTCAGAGTGACGAGATGCTCTTTTTTCTGGGATATCATGGCAAAATTCTCAGTGTGTGGTGGGAACTTCACAATGGCACCCTAACTCACACCTATAACGTTGTTTAATTATTGCTTTACCATACTGAAAACTCTAAAGGAAATGACCTCTAGATTCCAGCTAAGTGCCTAAAACATAATATAAGTTCAATACACTGTTTTCAAATACATGGGGAAAATGGTAACTCTTATGGGACAGTATCCGTGCCTTCGGCAAAACAGCATAGGAGCTGTGCTGTGGATGTAAGATATGAGATTTGTGTGTGATACTGGGTCTGAATCCCTGCTGTGATAGGCAGAATGATGAACCCGCAGTTATTCATACCTGAACCCTCTGATGTGTTACTTCATGTGGAAAAATGAAATCTTCAAATGTGATTCAAGGTTTAAAAAAAAAAAAAAAACCTTGAAATGTAAACTTCTGAATTATCCAGATGGCCTTAATCTAATCCTATAGTTCTTAAGGAACAAGAACCTTCTCTGTCACAAGAAGAGGCAACAGTAGCAGAAAGAACAGAAAGATGTTATACTGATGGCTAGGAAGGTGGAGAAGGGGTCTCAAGCCAAGGAACTAGGCAACCAGTACACACTGAAAAGGGGGTGCTATGCTAGAGCCTCAAGGAGACTGAGCCAGTCCTACAGCACCAGCGTTCTGCAGTGTCCAGCAGTTACTGAGCCATGAGGTAAGAAATTTTGTCATTTTAAGATAACTTGAAATAGCAGAAATAGAGAGCTGATATAGATCATAAGGCTAAGTTCCCAGAGGCTACATATGGTGTCACTTATAGTAAATGACTTCAAAGTTTTTTAATAGAATGATACAAATAATCTAATAGACATAGGTACTAATATCTTATTAGGTTTAAACAACAAATTCACACATTAACTGAATGTGGCTCTTCAAGATAAAATATTCTTACCCGGGACCTCTCATTACTCTTACTTTAGAAGGATATTTGATTGAATTAAAAATTAAATAGTTAAAACTTGCCTGGCTATTTAGGATACAAATTGTATTTTCCCACTTCTCTACATTTATCACTCACATAAGTTTCTGTGCTTTTTAATGTGCACAGTACATATTGCCAATATGTACAAAGAATATAACTTTTTTCACACTATTCAAATTAGTGTTTTCCAGCTTCTTTTTGCATCACATTCCCTGAATGTGTGGTGATTTAGACAAAGTGCAATGTGACGTGATGTGGGATGTCACCCTTACTCTTCTGAAACTTCATATTATTATGTCAACTTTATGACTCCTCTATAAAATCATTCCACTGTCTCTAGCAATAGTAAGTCCCCAGACAATAGTCTAATATTCTGTGAGAATGCCATCAAAGTTTTCCCTAGTAATTATCTGTCTGTAATAAATGTTTACACAAGAAAACCTTGGGTTGGTTGTTCCAAATTCAATAGAAAAGCATCACGGTATTAAATATTCTAATCAAATCAAAATCCAATTCTGTTAAAGAAGGGGTTGCAGTAACAAACCCAAGGTACCTGTGTACTAGTTGTCATCACTTTACTAACGTGTGTTATAAAACATCCGTTCGCTGAACACAGAGTCTGACAGCAATAAACATGGGATTAATAATAAGGCAAAGATTCCATTTCGCACATTTCTTTTGCACTTTTGTGTCTGCGCTTGCCTTCATTTATTCCAGCATGGAAAATAATGAAGTCTGTAAAATAATCAGAGAAACCAGAGGAAAGTTTTATTCTTCTCCTTTCCCCCACAACACAGGGGAGAAATGTCAGCTCTCAATGCTGCATCTCCCTGTGAAGTGTGGCAACTACCGGACAGTCGGTAATGCCCATCTCGGTTCCAGGGACAAGAGACTTACTGTAAATAACAGGAATTCAATGTATCCATGCCTGAGGCCTCATGAAAACTAACATGTAGATGGACTTTTAAAATCCAGGTCAGGGATCCAGAGGATACAGGAAAATGCATGTGCTGAATACTGGGCCATCAGGCTCCATGCCTTGTCAAACTTCCAGGAAGGATGTTATAGAGATGCATGCTCACGGTATGGAGCCATGACTTCAGTGAGGAATGAGAACATCACCACAAGAGTAATAACAGCATCACAGCCATCATGCCGCTTGGTTAAACTCAATAACCAAAACAATCTACTTCTCCAAACATACCTCTCAACCAATTCTGATGATCAAAGAGCAAAAGTCTTCATATGTTAATGAAACTAGCCCCACGTGAAAGGAGACAAAAACAGTTTTTAGTAGTGGCTACTTAGGAGGAATCCAGGAAAGGTGTGAAGCTCTTTGTTCTTTGGCTATGATTTCAGCAAGTCTGCAGGACTTCAGCTTATAAAACACAATCCATATACATGCTTTAAAAAATTAATTAGGCAGAGGCCCACCAGCAGCTCAGGAGGGCAGGAGACAGCACAGCGCTGGACAGGAGGGTGGGTAAGTGGGTGTTTACCACTAAGATGAACAGTACATGGTGGAGAGATGGGAGAGAAAGAAAAGCAGACAGGTTGAGCACTTTGAAGAGAGGTTGAACTAGAGATGAGTGGCAGTGAGGAACAGCCTGATGTGAAAGAGCTGCACTGTCACCTGAGGCCATGGTGATGGTCAGGTCATGTCTGCGTCCATGGTACTAGCACAGCAGGGGTCCATGTTGGTGTTCATGGCCTATGTTATCACCAAAGGCCATGCAGAAGTCCATGTTCTGGGCTGCTGTCTCAAGCCATTTTAATGTCTAAAGGCCAGACTAAACTGGCCCCACCCCTCACTGGTGATACAGGAGAGATGGCCCCAGTGATGTGAGTATGGGAGAGATAGCTCTGCTCCATGCCTGGACAGCAAGGGAGATCTGACCCCAGTGACATGGGCCTGTGACAGCTGGTGAACTGACCAACTCAGCTCCCATGCAGGTGTAGATCCAGGACTTTGAGTTGGTCCATAGCAACATCTACCACATCTATGAACTGCCGGAGAGTGTGGAGAGTCCTGTCCTCCAGACAAAGACACAGGATCTCTATGACATGGGAACAGCAGGATATCTGAGGTGAGTCCCAGTGAGGGTCCAGTATTGATGGTGAACTGAAAGCCAGAAGCCTTGAACCAGACCAATGACTCTTTGCAATGAACATTTGCAAGTAAAACTGTTTGGGCAAAATGGTATATATTATACACTGTGTGACACACCACAGCTTCCATGGTGAGATGCAGTTTTTTATTTATTTATGTATTTTAATTTTCTTTTCAGGGGGAGGTTACAAGGGTGGATGACAGAAATGGAAGGACTTGGAAATGAGTGGTGTTGGGTGCATGATGTGAAATTTACAAAATATCAATAATAAATTATGTTTATAAAGTATGTTTTCCTTTCTTGTTGTTTTCTTTCCTTCTTGTGTTGGGTGACCCCAAAGGTAAGGCATCAAATCAAACTTCAGGCATGAGATTTTTAATTTCATAGAACCAGGAACTGTGTCTTCTTTACCATAAGGTCTCAGAGAAGTCCACAGATTCAGAAACCACCACCATTCCGTCCCTTGGGTTTTTTATGACATACCAATTAGTAAGCCATATTTTCTTTCTTTGTGTGGCAGATGGTGTGAGAGACAGTTAGCAAGACTTCTGCCTCCCAGAAAGATTTGATTCAGCTTGATTGGTTTCATGAATGCATTATCAGGGGACAAAATGAAGACAAAAATGATATTATGACTAGAATTTCCAGTTAGTGATCATAGAGTAATCAAATTATTCTAAGCAATCATGTAATTTTCCTGCATAGGCATAGAATGTTCCACAGTAGACTAACCAGGCTAACCATCCTGGAGGAGCAAGCAACCCAGGCCAGTTGATGAGATTTGAGTTGAATTTCTACTAACCATATTGGCATTGCGAAGAAAATTACAAAATAATTGAGTAGTACACTGATCTAGTTCAGTAATCCTTTTTGAGTAATTTTAACCAGAAAGTGAATATGTGTTTCTGTCAGTGAAAAATAAGCATTTACATTTTCAATTTTACATATTCAGAATACTAGCAATTTAACTTTTATACTCTTCTAGTTCCAGTAGTTCATGTGGAAAGGAGTTGATTTTATTCACAAATTAGACTGCATAATAGATAGATGGCCATACTTCTTTCAAGTGGTTCCTCGAGGTTACAGGAGCTTGCCTGAGGAGGTTCGCACAGTCTCTAGTGTGGGGCTTGCAGAGGCACAGGGCTTGTGGGCAAGCACAAGTAGGTGCCAAGCACAGCATGCTGCCTACACACTTGACTTCAGAGAATGGACAGCCCTAGCCCATACAAAAAGTGCACTAAAATGATAGAATCTCAATGTGTGGAAAATATAATTGATCAGGCTCTAGGGTAACATGGGACTCCTGCTTGCTTCCAAATCTATCATAGGACCATGCCAACCTACAAGGTAAACTGAAAGATAGGAATTAGATATCTGGACTTTGAAAGAAGAAATCAGCATCTAAACTGCCTTTATTTTAAGCCCTATATATCAGAAATTTAACTGAACATAGTTCACACAAGTGAGGTAATGGTTGCCTCACTGGACTGTTTGAATCCTGACTCTGGCTCTTTCCCATTATCAGGATTTTCTCCATTCCTCTTTCCACACTGGCCTACTCTGTCTGTTTCAAGTATGTTGCTCCCTGTTGAAGAAGAGTAGCATGGCTTACACTATCAGCTATTCAGAGTCTCAGTTTTCAGCTTAGGTGATTCTACAGACATGATCACAAAAGACAGACTTTGTATTTCCTTGAACAGAATACAAGGAGGTATCCTGGCTCAGCTCACTGAGGCCCAGGCCTACTGCTTCTACTAATGACAAAGCTGAGAGGTCAGCTGGAGAACCTGAGAACTACACTCCCAAAGGAAGGGAAATTCTGTCAGCAGAACAAAGGAAAAGTATTGGAGAGATAAAAGCACAGCTGCCAACTCCACCATTATTAGAAATCCTGTCACAGAGAGAAATACTGAGCATTGATTATGCATTCCTATGGAACACTAAAACAGGTGGAGACATGAGCACTGACCACAGATGCACACTTCAGATGTATGTATTTAAGCCCATGAGTAAACTTCTTTAAACTTAATCCCTTTAACTATTAAATTAGGGATTCTAGTCTAGTCAGGTCCTTTTCTCCACCACTGCAAGGCAATTTCATTTAAATGTATTTTATATACATTTAGGAGCTTGTAAAGTAATAGATTTCCACATGGCTTTCAAAGGGTCCTTCTTGTTAGTTATGTTTTCCCATGTTTTTAGCCCTACCCATTTCTTTGCCCATTTAATCCTCCCATTCTGGTTTCCTTTTTTCTCTTTTACCACTATATTCTATTGTGACTTCCTTGGATGTGTTCTTTCTCTCCCCTTTGTTTTTTTTTATGGGCTACATGACTTCTGTGGATCACAAGTCATTTACTTCTATAGAAAGACAAAATTCAAAGATTTGGATCTTGAGCCTCTTTTTTTTTTTTTTTTTTTTTTTTTTTTTTTTTTTTGTACACGAGTCTCAGTTTCATTATTTGTAGACATGAGATGCCACCTGCCTCACAGAATTGCACAGGTGACTGAATGGCACGCAGTGTGCGGAAGTCCTTTACAATTTATAGTAAATTGTGAAACGAATAGCAAGTGCGTTATTGATGATGGTAATAAAGTTACACATTACCCTTAGATCTTAGAATTTCTTCAGAAGCTGTCCTAAAAATTACTATTGAGCGAGCAAGAAGTCATGACCTTGTAAGCCAAAGGCAAGGAATAGCAAAGAAAACTCTGCAGAAAAAGAAATAGCGCACACAGTGAACAGCTGCCTGAAGACAACAGGAGACAAGTAACAAAATTCTGCCTCTTCCCTGACTGTGCAGATATGAGACGCAAATACTCAATTATGCTGGTCTAGGAGGGAAAGGTCTACTCTAGTACTATCACTCAAATTTAACTAAACTGCAGCTAATTTTTAAAATGTACAAGTTCAAAAGCAATTTATAGTATATGTTAAAATATCTGTTTCAATGGGTGAACTTTGTCCATTTGCAAATGAAGAAATTAACACCAATAAATTGCTTTGGATACAGTATTGTCACTTGTGTGCTATGTTAATTTACTGCACTAATTAACTTACTGCCTCACACCAAATCAACATGGCCTCTCTAAAATGAGCTCATATTAATAAGAACTATGAATAACCTGTCTTGGCTCCTTGATAAGTGCTCCTTGATATGCAGATAGAGATTTCTAAGACAGTGTTTAAGACGCAGGCATTCCTATTGTGCACATCTCTATGGTAGTGTGTACAGCCCTGTTTTCTTCTATTTTAACATTTCTAATTTAAATGTCATCAGTGCTGTTGAAAATCTACAATTTTCCCTCTAATTTTTATGAATGCAAGAAATAAATGCATATTGAATATAATACACAGGTCATTGATGGGACACTAGAAAACTCGTCACGCCAATTCAGAGGTTTAGACATACTATAGATCAACCTCATGAAAACCAAACGGACTCACTATGGGATGTTGCCCCCTCTTTATTAAGAATCACAGTCTCTGCTCTCTATTTCTTACTGTCGCTGCCCCTCCAGGTTCTCATGTATCTGAATATAATTTAGAATGCCAAATCCATTTTAATTTCTCTGTGACAATTCATCTCAAGTACTGTGATAAACTTAATGTAAAATACTAGTTTAAATTCTTGTCTTCAACTAAAATACAAAAATAAAAATAAAAAAGAAAGGAAGAAAAGGAAGCAATGCAGGATGGCAGTGCCGAACACACACCTTGCTGATCCACAGGATAGCAGTGACTGCACAGTGACCTAAGGACCGAACTGAGAACTAGAAAATACCAGTGCTAGTGATTCCCAGATGAGAGGGGTCCACACTCTGTGCAGCATAGGTGGATCTGACCTCAGGCCATGTGGATAATCCACAGAAAAGTCTCTAGGTCCCTACAGTTGTGTGCACAGTCTCCAAAGTCTAGCCATTGTCTGCATTCATACACAGCACATGCTCTCTGGGTATCACAGAACTGAAGAATACAAAACAGGGGGTCTGTACAAACTGTTGCCCCAGCCAATACAAGGCATGCAGTGAACCTATACCCCCTGTTCAGATCTAGCCAATGGACAGCTCATTCTCCAGGGTTGTGGGATGAGTGGGGTCTGCCTCTGACATGAACTCTGGTGGCCCCAATTTGATCACTTCCCTTTGCTGGGAAGCCCCCAGAAGGCACACAGAGGAAGGGGAAACAGGCTATCTCAATGAGACCAGGTAGGCTATGGTCATATAGTGGGAGAGGAGGTCCCCTGTCTAGGGTCTAGGGTAGGGGAATGCGGTGGAAGAGGAAGGGAGAGCGGGAATGGGAAGATACAAGGGAGGGGATAACAATTGGAATGTTATATATATAATCTGAATTATAATAAATTATTATTTTAAAGAAAGAGAATAGCAGTCATAATGCTTAAGAACAATAAAAAATAGGAAAAATAAAATATCACTTTAATAAAGATAAAATTGAAAGCAATACTCATACACACATGGACAGAGGGAAACAATGTACGTGTTAAATACCACCCAAAGAAAAACAAGTATGAGAAAATAGCAAAATCAAAGTAAAATGACGGTTAAAAAAAATTCCTGTCACCTATGTCAGGGGTCATATGTACTATTGAGAATAAGTGAAATATAAGAGCTACAGATATGAACTAATACAGTAAAAGAAAAGAATGTATGAGTAGGAAGAAAATGCAAGAATGTCATCATTTATAAAAGTTTCAGTCTGTCTTAAAAATTAAAAACTCAAAGAAATATGTCAAGGTTTGGTATGAAAACAACCATAATAACAAGATTAAAACTTGATTAAAACTACCAAGGTCTATATCTGTAATAATGAAAATACAGAGCAAATGGGAGAAGATTCTAGAAATTAAGGCAAACACATACACATTATACCACAATAAAAGACGTACACAATGCCAAATTTATTTTTCATAATTATGAATATGAAACACTGAGTACACCCATAAATAAGTCATTTCAGAAGTAATTGGAAAAATGTTATACCATATTTAAAATATGTTCATAAGAATATTTCAGAATTTCTGAATATTATGCAACGTGTAAAGGTGAACTCAAACAATTTTATATTAAATACAATTTTATTTAAACTAAGCTTTTAAGGGAAATAAACAGCTTTATTCCCAAAGGAGAAAGAGGAGGACGAAGAGAGATTGAGAAAAGAATATGGAAGTGATGGGTATTGAAGCAGTTGAAGGGGCCTGACCGTATCTCATTGTATGGACATATAAAATGTTGAAGAGTGAAAATGAGGTAGCTTTAAAAAGTTATCAAACCTATTATCCTGAAAACAGGCCTAACATTCCTGCCCCACTCAGATCTAAATGCTCCTAGAAAGTAAAAGTGGACCACCTCTTTACATGTGCTCTTCGAAAAAGACCCACAGGTAAGCCTTCAGCTAAGCAAAACAGAAGACGCTGCAGTTTTGCACCTTCAGACTTCACAGGCTCCCTGCCACCCTGGTAAGGTTTCTTAAAAGCTTAGTACAAGGGTATTTCCATTTTACAAAAAAAAGGTGGAAACATTTTTTTTCAATTTAGACTAACATCGAAACTAGAAGAAGGGAAACAAAATGCCCAGATTTGGATTTATATAACAATCTACAAACTCTAAAACTGAACCCATTCAAGATTATCATTCTAAAATGAATGAAACATGAAATAAATTAAAACAATGCAAGTTCTAAGATGTTCTAAAGTTTCCGTAAACTCCAGTCAAGCTTGCACAGGATATGTGTTTGCCTTATTTATTAAAGGCCGTGCCCCAAAGCCACTAATCTAACTTTTGGGGAAAAAATGAGTTATACCTGAATAAAATGTCCCTCTGAAAAATGAAACCATGTCATTTGCAGAATCTGGTGAATAAGATGCCTAAAGGATAGTTACAGGTATGTATTTTGTCTCTATTCATATGTGTGTGTCTTTGCATGCATGTGCATGTGTTATAACTTTGTATATGCTTGTGAATATGTGCATGCCTAAGTGCATGTGCAAGTGTGTTCTGTCTACCTGGTACCAAGTTGACCCAAGATTAAACTGACACAAAGACATCAAATACAAGTAGCTTCAAACATTTCTTACAGCAAATCTACATCCTGTCTTTATAAATATCACTCTTGTTTCATCCTGGAGAGTATGAATTCCAGTTTTCTCAGAGGATTTTGTTCATGAATTGAGAGCAATATAAAGGACTGAGACACACTTATCCCTTCCCCCCTCTGTGCTGAGACTATGTTTATCATGACTTATCAGCATTTTCAAGGACCTGCTTTTCTCGTATTGCAGTGTCTAGTTACTGAGAATGGGTAAACAGCATGGTGATTGGGTAAGAGCTCCAATAGTTAGAATATGTTCAGCTTTTTGTTTTGTTTTGTTTCGTTTTTAATTTTAATTTTATTAATTTATTGAGATTACAACTAAATTGTTATCCCATCACTTGAATCCTCCCATTCCTCCCTTCCTCCTGCTTTCACCCTATTCTGCTCCCCTAGGTCTAAGACCGAGGAGGACCTCTTCCCCCACTATATGGTCATAGGCTATCAAGTCTCATCTTGGTAGCCTGCTTATTCTTTCTTTGAGTACCACCAGCTCTCCCCACCAAGGGGAAGTTGTCAAATATGGAGCACCAGAGTTCATGTCAGAGTCAGTCCCTGCTCTCCACATAACTGTGGAGAATGTCCTGTCCATTGGGTAGATCAGAGTAGGGGTTTGATGTTTACTACTTGTATTGTCATTGGTTAGTGCAATAGTTTGAGCAGACGCCCCTGGGTGCCGATCCACCCATCATGATGTTTTTCTTGTAGGTTTATAGGACCCTTTGGGTAAGGAAAGCTATTTCCCCATCTTCTGTATTTCTCTTACCTAGAGTCTCAGTAGGATGTCCTCACATCTATCCCAGTCTCCTGGTAAGTGAAGACTTTTGTGGGACGTGCCTGTATCCTCACTAGGCAAACGGGCAATTTCTGAGAATGGTGTCTCTCATAATGATACTATAGGCAAAACCTACGTGTGCACAAGCGAAACCAGAATGTGTACTTCGTACAACTATGACCTTATGCTAGCCATCTCTTTAGGGACAGACTACCACAGATTTAGTCTTCATGATTCCTTAATAGCAGAACTCATACTTTACCCAGGAAGTCAAAGAATTGTGTTTTTCAATCTCTGAGTAAGAAAGCCACTGAGATCCAACTGAAACAAGTGGTCAGAGTCTCTGTGAAGAATCTTTAAAGTTTGTATTCTCATTGATAGGAAACTATTTGCCAGTAACCGATTCTGCTCCAGGCAAATCAGAAAGCTTGTAGATCTGTCACCTGTAAGTGTCCAAGGGTCATAATGTTGAAAGATTTAGGTTATAAAAGAAATCCATTGGTAGAAGAACCAAAATAAGAACTCACATTCTTGATTAAATTGCATATAAAGAATTCAATAGGGCTAATATAAGGAGTTCTAGGACAACCTGTGCTACTCAAGACCTACGCTCCCACAAAAAAAAAAATCTTAAAAATCTGAGAAGTACAATGACCAAAGGTTTATAATAAGTAGATGAGTTGAATATTACAGGAAATAAAAGAGGTCTACACTGAAAACCATAAAATAATACTGAAAAATCTTGACAAGTGGAGAAACATTGCACTTCAGCTGGTGCTATGAAATCTCAACCAAGATCCAAGAACTTTTTAAAACTGATAAGAAGATGTTAAAATATCCACACAAAAAAAAAAAAACTAAAAAAAAGCAATATACATTTTTCCCAAAGGAAATAACACAGTTGAACAACTTACACTAATTGGTTTTTGGACTTTAATGAAGCTTTGTTAATCCATGAAGTATAGCATTAGTGTGAAGGAAACATAGTTTCATGTACGACAGAAGAGAAACTTCAGAAATTACTTCAACTTTTACAACAAGTGGGCTTTTAATAAAGTAACAAATTAATTCAATATGCAGTTTCAGTCTTTCCACTAAATGGTATTGGGACCACAAGACAATAGTGCAGGAAATCTTACCACAGACCATTCACACACAAATAAATCAAGTGGGGGACATCTCAACTTGTAAAATATGAACTAGGAACTTGGAAAAGAAAACATAGATATGTATATTGAGGCTATGCCAATTTTTAATAGGATCATACCAAATAGGGAAAAAAGATAAAAATAGCATACCTAACTTTATTTAAAATTTTTTTTAAATTGGTCTTCAAATACTGTTTTGAAATGAAAATACAAGCCACATACTGAGAGAAAATATTTATAACTATCACACAGAGAGGGAGGGAGGGAGAGAGAGAGAGAGAGAGACAGAGAGAGAGAGAGAGAGAGACAGAGAGAGAGAGAGAGAGAGAGAGAGAGAGAGAGACAGAGACAGAGACAGAGACAGAGACAGAGACAGAGAGACAGAGAGAGAGAGACAGAAAAAGAAAAACTTAGCTAAAAATAGGCCACAGGAGGCATGTGAGAAGTAGAAAACCACAAGGCAGTCAAACAACAAGCCATGTCACTATGATCCTGAGCATGGTTAAGAATGCAGAGTGTATTCATTCAGCTAGGCTGCTTGAAAAAAAAATATTAGAAGTTCTATCAAACTAAGAGGTGTAAGCAACAGACACCTGCATAGGTTATGAAGATGGGGGTCTGAGATAAGTAGTATCTCCTTAATATTTACTTTCATGATTTACACAGCATAATCTCTAAGTGAAGCCTTCAGCCCAAATTTTACCTTTTTGTGAGAACTTCAGTCAAACTGAAGATCTCACCACATCTAAATCTTATCTGTAACCATTCTTTTAAAACCTGTCATATTCTGGAGACAGGACTTCAAGGTATGAACTCTGTGAATATAGAACTCAACCTATGATATAGAATAGTGAAACATCATTGCTTATGGGTGACTTGAATAATGCCACCAGAAAAATCCTCAAAATTAATTATATATTCGATATATGGCCTAGAAAGTGCATTTCAGGAGACATATAAACATATACTCACATCAGTGCTTGAATACTGATAATCTAAACCAAAATAGTCCAATCCTGAAAGCACCTCAGCTATGCATCCACAGATAAGTGATAAATAAAATGTAATTTATCCATATAATGACAAATTGCTCAGTACAATGAAAAAAGATTAACTAATTATTATTTATGGACACACAACTCAGGTGAATCTTTTAAAAGTGTTAATGGAAAAAAAGCTAAGCATAAAGTCTATACAATTGAAATTATAGAAAAATCAAACTATTACGACAGAAAGCAAATACAGTGACGAGAGGGTGAGGTATAGAGTGACCGTGAGTGGCATGGGGGATTTTCTGTTGGATGTAAGTGTTCTGAACAGTAAGAGTAGAAGTGGTTTCACCACTATGCATATTCACCAAAGCTCGAGAAATGGGCATATCCTATTGAATGTGAATTGTAGTTCAATAAATCTATTCAAAGATAGGAGCACATTTTAAAATATTTAGAATTAAATAAAAGATAGGCTTATAATCCAATACATGCAAGTTATTTTAATATGGAATGAATTGTGTGCTGCAATGGGACTGTGAGTATATCTGCCAGATCTTTTTATCTGGCTCAATTTTATCTTAATATTCTGTTTGATCCCTGCCTTCCTCAATTGCCTCTTCTCTAATGCTTTGTGGTGTGACCTGGTAAGTTTGAGGAGACAGACACACTGAATACAAAGAAAAATGTTTTCTCAGATGTAGTCACTCCATTACCATGGTGCTTTCAGAAACGGCCATTCTGAAGTAACATTTTAAATAATTACTTTATCAGGGCCAGCTGTATATACCCACTTGGAAGAGGCAGGTAGATCTTAAGGTTGAGGCCAGCCAGTGTTACAGAATGATACCCTGACTCAAAGGATTAAAAAGAGAAACTAGAACTGGTTATTCTTCACAGAGAGCATCAGAATTCTCTATGATTCCTGAGTACCCATTTAGTTTATCTCTCTGGCAAAATTAAATGAACATTTACAATTGTATCATTAGGATCCCATTTGACCACAGAAACATCCTCACTAGTTAATAGGAAGCTTCCAGCACACTTTCTGCTTAATTAAAGAACATAATTGCCTCTACCACAGTCTATTTTATTAACAATGTATTTCAATAGTATTTACTTATCTGGTTGAGCTGGCTAAAATAAGTTACATGATCTTGTCATGTAACCAAGCATTGACAGCTTTCGATCCTTCCTGTATTCGCAGCCCTTATCATCAACCCTCTGACCTTCTATCAAGAGACATAAAAAGTAAAATTTGAGAAAGTAGTTACTTATTTGTGCTTCTGTCGGAGTAACAGAAATATGCCTTAGCCTACGAGAGATGAGAAGCACTCAGTAAGAGTTGACTGCTGGGAAGGAACAGGCCTGAAGCCA
Organism: Acomys minous; assembly: GCF_964271855.1. Classification (NCBI taxonomy): domain Eukaryota; kingdom Metazoa; phylum Chordata; class Mammalia; order Rodentia; family Muridae; genus Acomys; species Acomys minous. The sequence goes on from NC_140489.1 coordinate 51,210,530, forward strand.
GAAAACTCACTGGGGCTTGGCAACCGAGAAGTTCAGTAAGAGATCACGTTTCCAGGTGTAAGGAAGAGAGCGAGAGAGGACATCTGATGCCTTTCTCTGCCTTTTGCATGAGTACGAATATGAATCTGCACACATATGTACACATGCATAACACACACAGACACATAGACACACACACATACACACACACACATGTAAAGTTGGTTCCACCTGTAGTCTCAGCTAGCACAGGTTATACCAGCCCAATGCAGCTGACCCTTCCCTGCATAGCACCAGTTGAGACCAGAAAGGCTGCCTAAGCAACCAATGCACATGCCATGAGTGTGAGGGACTCTTCTCTCACCCACTGTGATTTGTGGGAATTGACTCCTTACCTGGGATTACTCTGGAGACAGGTTACATGCTAAATTCGTTATTCCTTCTAAACACACTCTTTAACCATAAGTCATTTCTATATCTTTGTAACCGATGTTGTGAGAACAGAAAAGCAGCCTTTGTTACAGTATGCATTTGCTTTCTGTTGTTTTGATAAAGCAATGACTGGAACCAGCTTAAGGAGGAACGGCCTTCTAAGGACTAGCTCGGCATTGAGGGAAGCCAAGGCAGGAGGAACCTGGAGGCAGGAACTGAAGCAGATACCATGGTGGATGCTGCTTACTGGCTCGCTCCATGTGACTTTCTCACCTTTTCTTGAAATTCTCAGGATCACCTTCTCAAAGGGGGCATCACTCACACGAGTCTAGGCACTCCCACATCAATCATAGAGAATGTTCCACACTCATGCTCACAGACCAGTCTGATGGAGAGAAATCTTCAACAGTGGTTCCTCCTCCCAAGTGACTCCAGTTTGGGTTAAGTTGACAAAAATCAACTATTTCTTTCACTTTAAGTAAAAGATACTGTCCTATATCTACTACTCAATGATAGGATATGAAATAAGCACTTAAAATATAACTTTTATAATATTAGATACTAATAAAAATTAATATTCTATTATACAAAAGCAATTTTTACTTTGATATTGTTTTAGACATGTTACATTAATTGCTCTTTTAAAATTGCTTTGAAATGTGATTTGATACACTGCAAATGGATTTGGGAGCAGCCAATAAATTCTGATATGTATTCTGCTTGTGAATCTTACAATTTGGAATTCACTGGAATTTTGTTTTGTTTTTTTTGTTTTGTTTTATGAGTACAGTGTTTTTATTTCTATACAAACCCAAGGACCAAAAATCTTCACCAATTTTTTTAAAAGAATGTATACATTTTATAATTCTGAGTGTTTTCAAATCTCTTTGGCCACAGTTTGGGGCTTGAGCGAAGGGAAGTTTAGCATGTTTAATGCTCCAGTGTCCTTTCTTTTCTATGTCTCAGGACAGTGCTTATCATGAATAGAAGAGTCAAGATTCCCTTGATTCCAAATCTCTGTCCTCTAAATGAATAAAGTGAGGCATTGCACACCTGTGGATCCATCAGTTTTGGAGGTTGAAGGTGAAGCTCTGCTTATGGGAAATGAAAGGTGGGAAGAACACTGGGCTTCCTTTGATGATCTGGGCTCCAATGTTTTGTGGTCCCTCTTCCTCTTCCTCCTTCTCCTGCTCCCTCTCCTCATTCACCCTCCTCATCCTCCTCTTCCTTTTGTTCTTTAAGTGTCTTGCTCACTTATCTGGTCTTCTGCAAATTTTTAAATTTCTGTCAATTTCAATTTCTTTTTTTAATGTATATTTTATTTATTATAATTTGTTCATATTACATCCCGACTGTTATCCCCTCTCTCTTATCTTCCCATTCCCTCCCTACCTCCCTCTTCTGCCTATTCCCCTCCCCTAGACCTCCTACCCCAACTTTCTGGTGACAGCCTATTAGGTCTCATCAGGGTAGCCTGCACCCCCTTCCTCTGTGTGGCTGCTAGGCCTTGTTACCAAGGGCAATGACCAAATCATGTGTACTAGAGTGCATGTCAGAGGTTCAACAGCAGACCCCCACCCCCCACCACATTGAGAATCAACAGTCCATTGGTTATATCTGAACAGGAGGGCTTGGTTCTCTGCATGCATTGTCCTTGGCTTGTGCATCAGTTTCTGCAGCCCCCCTGGGTCCAGATCCACAGGTGCTGATGATCTCCCTGTGGAGCTCGTGCTCCCTCCTGGACCTTCCATTTCCCCCACTCTTCCTTACAACTCTCAGCACTCTGCCCAGGGTCCAGCTTCAAGTCTGAGTATCTGTACAAATCCCCCACTGGGTGGAGTCTCTCAGAGGAGATCTATTTGGGGTCGAATATCCACTTATAAGTGAGTATACACTGTGTATGTCTTTCTGGGTCTTGGTTACCTCATTTAGGATGATCAGTATTCCATTGTGTAAATGTACCATGGTTTCTTCATCCATTTTTCAGCTGAAGGACATCTAGATTGTTTCCAGATTCTGGGTATAACTGATAAAGCTGCTATGAACATAGCTGAGTAAATGCACCATTCACTGCATTTTAAAGAGAGAAATGAGGAGCTTTTAAGAAGATGTGATGGAAGAAAATTTATGTATAAGAAGCTAATGGAGCACTAACTGTCGCTGACAGGTTTACTCTTCTGTGTTGGTGATAGAGATTCATAGAAAATATGGACGTTCCCACAATCACCCTGATGGTTCATTTCCAAGATATCCCCCACCCTCTCTCTCTCATGTTTACATTAGTGCCTACTTCCATTTTTCAAGGAAATACATTGAAAACTTTTGTTGAATAGAAAATATTTATTTAAACCCAAACCACCACATAGATGATTGGGAGGTATACGGGGAAGCCAGACTTTAAAATCCTTGCCATGTCACTTTTGAGATATATAGTCTGAACATGATAATCATCTTAAATCTTAATTGTGCCGTCTACAAAAATGAAGAGGTAAGTATAAGATAATATTGCCTCCCTCATTGTGTTTCTGGGGGAAACACAGCTCTTGTGCATGTGGCTCTTCAGAAACTGACCACAGAGTGGCCTCCCCTGTTCCCTGCACAGTGCTCACGAAGTCTTTGGCTCCACTTGTCTTTGGGTGCAGATGACAAGTCAGGGCTATCTACTTCACTTTTCAGCAGAATGAAATTTATGAACACTTAACTGACAAAGGACATACCGGAAATGAATATAAATGCAGGGGTCAAAGAGAAAAGTGAAGCAGAGCCTTCTAATTAGGGTGATTATTAAGCTTAGCTTGAATTAATATGTTGGTCCTCGTCAGGAAAGATAGCATCCTCATAGACTATATAAAACATCATCCTCTTAATCTAAAATAAAATTGGATGATACATGTTGGCTAGGACAGCATCCTCAAAGACAGGTAAGTATAATAAAAGGGAAAGATTTTTTTTTTCTAAATTAGTGCCTTGGTTTGGTTTTCAAATAGGAAATTAATAGGAATTAATGTCAAAATCTTCATTGAAATGTCTGAGTGCATCCAACATGAATACTTTTTTCTTTCAAATAAAACCTGTTTTTCAAAATGGCATAATACTTCAACGTTTCCACATGAAAACGTTTTCCACCTGGTTTCCATGGCAGAGCAAAATTGAATACCATGCAAAGTCCCTGCTGTTCACTTTTCCTGCCTTAACAGCATCCCAGCATAATCTCACTACAAACTCTCTCTTGACCTTGGCACTTGCTTTTGTAAGATTGTTTGTTTTTGTTTGTTTTTTTACTTTGTGACTATATACAAATCTTAGATTTATTTAATCAGTCCCAACATATTCAACATTTATATATCTTACCTCAATTAATTAAATGAAACTAAGCCTCTTTGCAACCTGAAATTTTAGATTTCATACTATCATTTGCCAAGCTGACTGCTGTGGTTTTAACACTTCACATGCTGATGTGATTATAACTGCTCCAGACAGAAGAAATCCATTCATAAGATAAGAACTGAAGCACCTGTCGTAGCAGAGGCAGCCCAGTGAGTAGGCAGACAAAACCATAGCAAATGCTCACTCTAGCAACATACATTTCAGTATAGCCTACGCTTTGAAGAAAATTCAACATCAAAGTCAGAAAATTGAATTCAATAAAAGTTACAACTCAGAAGCACTAAAGGAGACTCTCCTACTGTTGTTTTGCCCCAGTCAGAGAAGCTTCTTTATGCAGTGATCAGCAGTCAGTGGAGAAATAGATAACCACTCCAAGTACTGAGAATAAGACAGTCAGCCACAAGTAGGACCTCTATATTACACACACACACACACACACACACACACACCACCACCAACAACAACAACAACAACAACAACAAAAACAAACAAACCTGAAGGAGAGAGAAACCTGTTTTTGTTATGATCCCAAGTGTGGGATGGGGACTGGTCTTGTGAGAGAACAGGTGATGTTAATCCACTGGAAGGCAAACCACCTCATGCGGGAGCTTGATTGTTGCCAGCTGAAAAGATCCATGAACAGACTCTGGGAAGAGATATATAAGTGAGCCAGAAACAAGAAGGGGCCTTTTGGAGACTTGGGATAGTTTTGCCTGTCCACGGCTCCACTTTGAGACTCTCCTAGAGAGAACCACTCAAGGGAAGGCTTCAGGGCTCTGGGCTCCTGATGAGGTTCCGGGTTCTGGTTACTCCAGATTGCAGCAGAAGAAATACTGCTCATTATGCCAGGCGAATCATTCCTCCGAACTGGTACCCTTACGGTTTTGTTATCGTATTCTTTAATCCTCTTTTCCTATTGTTTCAGTTAGTCAGGTTATCAGTGACATACTCTCGGTTAATAAGTTCGTAACAAAATATATTTATTTATTAAGAAAATTGAGCCTACACAAACCATCTTGGAAAAGAAGGCAAAAATAATAAAATCTAATATAAATAAAAATCTAATAATAAAAAATAATTTAAAGGATAAGGAAATTTGAGAAATGAAATCTTTTGGACATGACGTGGCTATCACAATCATAATCTCAAAACAGCTGTGGTTACCACACAAGAGCTACACAAGATCAAGCCAGCCAAATATCCAGCATAGATTGGTTAAACAATTTCCAGGCCTCAGTCCTTACTGAGGAGCTATTGGCAGTGGACAGAGAAGGATTATTCTTTATTGAAAAAAAAAATGACCATGCATAGGTTTTCTATGCTTCAGTGGATGGCCTCACACCTATGCACATATGAGCAACACTGAATTTAGTGTGTGTGTGTGTATATATATATATATATATATATATATATATATAGAGAGAGAGAGAGAGAGAGAGAGAGAGAGAGAGAGCATTATACATGTGTGAAATTCTCAAAATTAAAGACATTTGTTAATGAATAAATATTTAAGCAAAAACAACAGTGTTGATACACATACAGAGACTATTACAGCATGCACAAGACCTGTACAAGTTCAGACCACACAAAAGCCCAGCACTGAGAAGGAGAAGCTGATACAAAGTCTCTAATCAAGAAGCTATTTGTAAAAAAAGAAGAAGAAGAAGAAGAAGAAGAAGAAGAAGAAGAAGAAGAAGAAGAAGAAGAAGAAGAAGAAGAAGCAGCAGCTATTTGTAACATACCTGCTAGAAAAGAAAAATTAGTTTTTACCTGTGGAATGTCACTGGGTATACCATTTATACTCCAGGGCAGGTCCTGTGTCCAGAAGTAGTTAACCAAGACAAAAACAAGGTCCATGTTCTTGTTACAGTTATTTTTTATAAAACTGTTTTTTCTCAGCTTCTCTCTTGATCCAGCTATCATACAAATAATTGAGACTCCATAATATTATTTTAACAAGCTTTAAGCATAAGAACAGAGCAGTTCTTATTCTTAACCCTCTAAGCTAATCTGGTGTTCTCCAAGCATATGCCTCAGAGATACTTTGTACTTTGTAGTTTTCCTGCTCTAGCTCCTGCTGATGTCTCTTGTATCTCTCCTGAGGTTGAATCCCTACTTCTCTCTTTTAACTCCTCCTCCCCTGGCTGACAGGAAGTCCAGCCCTAATGTCTCCCTTGCTCAGTGATTGGCTGTAAGCTACTTTATTGGCATATCATGGGACAACTGGAGAGCAGAGTTTACATAACATTGAGAAGTGAGAAGGGAGATTCTCAGAACAAGGATTGCAAGCAGATATGGGGGCGCTGGGGGTACCGAAATCAGTATTTAAATTACACAATAACCTTATACCTACATATTCTCTTTTGGGGTGTGTGTGTGTGTTGTTTTGGTATTTTTTCTATTATTTAGTTTGGGGGATTTGATTGGTTGAGGGGTTTTACAAGAGAAACACACGAAGTTGAATATGTAGGGAAGTGGGGTGGATCTGGGAATTGTGACGGTGGGAATATGATTAAAATATATTATATGAAAAAATTAAGGAAAAGAGAACTAAAGAATGTTTGGAAAAGAGTTTGCTTTGTAACAGTTATAATGAAATGAGATGCATTGTCACTAAAACGCTGGCAGAAGGTCGTAGAGATGGTACATGTGTGCCGTGGGTCTGAGCTAGGCAGATGGAGATGACAGAAAGTAAAATGAGTGCATATTTGCTCTCTCAGGGAGAGCTGACAAGGTCAGTCAGCGTGCTGCTTGGGATGCAGGGCTGAGCAAAATAACCAACACTGACTCTGGGTTCCACTCTAGAAAGAGGGTGTGTGGAGGCGCCAGCAACTGAGTGAGAACACTACAGAAGAGGGCCAAGCCTAAGGAAAAGAGTCTCACTCTGGGGCCTGTGAAGTGTGAGACAGCAGCCAGGCAGCTGAATTTAGACATCAAGTAAACAGCTGAAAATTTGAATTCGGCAGAAAAAAAAAAACCCAATACATGTCAGGAAACTTACATTAAGGAGTCATTACCATGTAGATAGCCTGTGAATTATTTAGGATTTGCCTCTTCTGTGCTTTTAGAATTAGGATTCATATTTACCTAACCTTTATAGCTTAATGATTTTTTTTTTTAGTACACAAGCTTCCCAGTTGGGGAAAACAGCTGTTATATCAGTTTATTTGAAATATATTGCCTGAAATGAGGTATGGTGATACATATGCAAAAATCAAGGGTCTCACATGTTTGTTACACTCACACATCACAGAGCAGACTGAAGTGTACTGCACAAGCCACCGGGGATGAGGACAGGCACAGAAGGCAGCTGAAATCCACCATTTCCATTGTGGCTTTTGAGGGGGATGGAAAGGTGAAGGAGGTTACAGACTAACACATTGGCATAGCCTCAGTGGCCTGTTGGGGCTGAGGAGCTACGTTTGGGGCTGTTCTGCTATGTTTTGAAACTTGGCCCTAGGGCAACTAGGGTTAGACACTCGGAGCATGGGGAAGACCTTAGGCTAGCTGATCTCAAAGCTGAGTCAAAATTGCACTTAGTTTTACAATTATGCTTTAGTTGTTTAGGGCTTAAGATGTTTTTCTGTCTAGATAGATGTTTTAAGTTGGTAAAGATAAGATATGATAGATACGGATTTACATTCAGGATTTTAGATGCACCAAGATAGGAAAGATATTTTCTTCAAGGTTGCCAAATACAAATAGCCAAAACACTATGAATGTAACAAAAAATAATTCCTGATTGTTTTGTGATTCTTCTTGCTCTAGGTAGTTTATATGTGTGTGTATGTGTGTGTGTGTGTGTGTGTAGCCACACACTATGAATGTAACATATATATAATTCCTGATTGTTTTGTGATTCTTCTTGCTCTAGGTAGTTTGTGTGTGTGTGTGTGTGTGTGTGTGTGTGTGTGTGTGTGTGTGTGTGTGTAGCCACAACACTATGAATGTAACATATGTAAAATTTCTGACTGTTTTGTGATTCTTCTTGCTGTAGGTAGTTTATGTATGTAAGTATGTATGTGTGTGTATGTATGTATGTATGTATATATAAGTATATATGTAAAAAAGAAAAAATAATAATGATAAAATACATTATACATGTTTTTTATTTAATGAATTCAGTAGACATTTAACAATTCCACTGGAAATCTTTTTACGACTTGACAAAATGAGTTTAAAATGTCTGGGAGAAAATTAAAGAATAGACAAGTCTTATGTGAAAGGAGAGTAAGGGAAGATGTGAATCAGTCACCACCAACTGTGCTATTGTGGACCTGGCTATTTTTGATGTTTTATATCACTGGGCAGACTTTATTTGCCTATTTTCCCAAAAGTTTTTGAGTCACAATTGCTTAAGCATTTCTAACCATAATAATAAGAGAAAATATGTATACATTTAATGAGTTTTATTTCCTCTTATAAATTTTCTGCACAAAAAATATTTAACTTCCAAACACTAGTGAGAGAGTTGAAAGTGTGCTTAAGTTTAAGGTCCTATCTTCAAATTCAGCAAGGGACAGAACGGATTCTTCCACATGTTAGTTCAGAGACCTCCTAAGAAGTTTATAGTCACATCAGTCATGTGTTTTATCCAACTTTAGTCATCATCGTATGCACATAAAAGAACTATAGTAAACTGGGTGGTGGTGGCACACGGTTTTAATCCCAGCATGTGGGAGGCAGAGGCAGGCAGATCTCTGGGTTCGAGGCCAGCCTGGTCTGCAGTGTGAGTTCTAGGAGAGCCAGGGCTACCATTTCTCAAAAACAACAACAACAAAGGCCTATAGTAATAATAAATGTAGTCGTAATTCAAAATGACCAAATGTTAAGTTTGAATAAGATGAGTGAGAAATTTGTCCAGAAAGTGTAGATCCTAGTGACAGCTAAGAAATACGGCAATGCCTCGGGGTCTGGATCCTGCCGTGTTGTGCTGTCACCCTGAGCTTATGTAGAGCAGGAGAACTGACTGACCTTCTTATAAGCTTTCTGTTTGAGCATAGCTACCAGAAGACTCCCAAGGAACCCCCAAATAGGCAAGATTTCTAACTTGAACCCTATAACTGAGAAAGGTTAGCTGAATAAACTGCTGAGCTTGCATTTGCTTCTTATACTTTACTGGAGAAAAGTCTGTTCTATCATCTCATATCAAGCATCACAGCAAGACAATTAAAGGAGATATTCACAACTTTTGCCCTCTTCATATGACTGTAAATCAAGGCTTACCCATGACTGCAGAAAGCCCTTGGCCACAGTGAATGCTTGTAGAAATAAAAACAAAAACAAAAACAAGAAAAACAGGCAAAGGCTGGAGAATTCTGTTTTTCATATTGTATGAACCAGTAACAACACCAGATGATAAACTCCCTTTTAGAACTAGAACTAAATAAAATGCTGGTTGCTTAGTGATCTTATTTTCATTTTGTTCATTATAATTGTTGTTTAAGGCGCCTTGATTACTGCTAGAGTGGAAACTCATCAGGAGAAAGCATGTCATGCATTCAGCTGGTTCTCTGCAATGCACCTCTCTAACGGCTTCCTAGGGCCGCAGGGACAGAGTGAGGCAAACGTAAGATAAAAGTAATTTTTCCCCAATTTGCAGCTCTTAGCTCACTGAAGCTACGCTCCATCGATCTTCCCTAATCACTTGGGAAGAATGCTCAATAAAGGTTTAGCCCCCTCTTTACTTAAATAATACCAATTTCCTTAATTAGCCAGCGTTATAAATACTCATTTGCGTATTTGTAAGATACTCATAGCCTCTCTGAGTCACAGACTTGGTACTGTCAGTAAGCTGTATAGCGTTTCAGGATGCCTGTAACTCAGCTTTATAAGACCAAATACAAACTCTTCTGAATGTTGAATGTTAAATTAAACTCAACAATGTTCTAAGAAGCATAACTATGGCTATTCTGTGTCTTAAAATCTACTTTTGTGAGGAAAATAATTCTGATTTCAAGGTGCCGACCTTGTAAGTCATCTTGATATATGGCCTATTTACAGACCGGCAGCATGCACATTATGACTTGCACTGTTCAATAATATTCCCAGAGTTACAATCACATGGAACCTATATTTCTCACTCTCTAACCCTCCCTTGGGTAAGAGGCCTATATTTACACTACTAAACTTTCCACATTCTTTATCAAAGTACCAAGACTGCAGAATCTGCTCAGGAAAATATTGACCGAACAAAAGGAAAATAAACTTATCATTTAAGTATAACTCAGGTCGGGGGGAAAATAAGATCAATTACAACCATTGAAAGATGATGAATACATCAATGTGTGCCAAAATTCAAACTACATAAAGAGTAGGTCTCAAATCCAGGGCAAATGGCTGAAATGTCTATCGACATATCAGAGCCAACTCTAGCTGTCAGATTCTCCCAGCATCCTTCAGTCCTTACCTGTTACAGGGTCCTCCTGGTTGACATTGCCCATCCCTATCCAAGCTCCTCCAGCCCAGGGGTTGGATTGTCCTCCCCATAGCTGTTTTTTCTTATACAACCCAGCCATTTAGGTTACACGGCCCTTTTACTCTTTGGCCCTTTAGGCTTCCTGTCCTCTTAGGCGCTGGCTCCCTCCTCTCTCCCCGTTCTTCTTCTGTGGCCTGGCTCAGTCTTCCAGTCATGTCGGCTTTGTCCCAGATGTCTCTGTCTCTGTCTCTGCGTCTTCCTTATACCTACAATAAATCTTCTCTACCACATCAAGGAGAAGTCATGTCCTCCTTTCTGTTTCGTTTTCATTCAGTAAATAGGGAAAAGTATTCTGTTACATAGTTGAAGTCCTAGACTTGCTGTTTCAAGAAACCACAAAGTCAAAAGGACACTGAGCATAAGAATAAGGGTGAGAGATCCAGAAAGACAAAGCAAGACAGCGAGACTAAGTCAGACACATGAGGAGAGGAATGAACAAGGAAGTGGTGCATGTGAGACCCAGAGACAGAGAAGTGAGAGGAGACAGGTGATTAAATAAGGTTGACGCACTTTAGACAGGGGCACGAAGGTAGGTAGTAATCCCTTCATAGAAAATTATCAATAACTCATGCTAAAATTCACAAAACACAGCTGGGCATGGTGGGACACACTTTTAATCTCAGCACTCAGAGGCAGGCAGACCACTGTGAGTTTGAGGCCAGCCTGGTCTACAGAGTGAGTTCCAGGATAGCCAGGGATACACAGAGAAATCCTGTCTAGAAAAACAAAAACAAAAACCTCACAAAACAGAAAGATTGAGGGAATGTCTAACCAATGCCTGGCCCAACCTGAAAGCCACCCCATGAGAGAGAAGCAACCCTGACACTATTAAGGTTGCAGAGAGGACCCTAGCATGGCTGTCCTCTGAGAGGTTCCACCAAGCAGAAGATGAAACAGATGCTGAGACTCACAGCCAAACATTGGGAAAAACATAGGGAGTCTTGTGGAAAAGGGGGGAGAAAGACAGAAGGACCTGGAGGGTGCAGGATCTCCACAAGACCAACAGAGCCAACTAACCTGGGGCCCAAAGAGGCTTGTGGAAACTGAAGCACCAACCAAGGACCATACATGGACTGGACCTAGGTCCTCTACACAGACATAACTGCTGGGCTGCTCAGGCTTCATGTGGGTCCTCTAGTAAGGGAAGCCAGGCTGTTTCTGACACGGACTCTGTTGCCTGCTTTTAGATCACTCTGCCCTGCCAGGGCTTCCTCACTAGGCCACAGGGAAAGAGGATGCTATGTGCTTAGTCCTGATGGGACTTGATAAACTGGGGTGGGATAGTGGGGAAGGCTCCCTTTTTCTGAGGAATAGGGGAGGAGGGAAAGGCAGAAGAGAGAGGGAAGATAGGACCAGGAAGAGAGAACAGAGGGGGCTATGGTAGGGATGTAAAATTAATTAATTAAAAAAAACATATATTCTTAAAGTAAAGCAAATATAATTCTGGAAAATGGAGTTTATACAGTAATGCATAAATGTGTACATAAAATCTGCCATATCTCTTAGTGTTGGCATACAAAAATATGTATAATCAACCTGCCAGAAAATACATCCTATTAGCATAAATATTAAAATTATCTTATTTCAAATATAAACTTTATAAAATTCCTCTCTATCCAGTTTATGTTTTGTTCTGAACTTATTGTCTCATTTCTTTAGCCTGAATCTCCCACAAAGTTTAAAATGAGGGTGATAACATCAGCAAAATATTCTCATTTCTAGTCGGCTGTACCTTGGGTTCTTTCGAAGCAGTGCCACATAGCCGTGTCTTTGCTAGGCTAACTGTTAGCATTCTTTAGATAAAGAAATAATCAAAAGATGCTGCTACTCACAGCCAAACTTCAGAGTGATGCACAAAGTCATATGAAAAGGTTGGGGAACAGAAGATCTGGAGTCCACAGGAGCTGCACAAAGAGACCAATGGCGCCAACAAATCTGGGTGGAGGGAGGGGCACTGCAGAGACTGATGTGCCAACCAAGGACTATGCATGCTGAGGACCTAGACCCTCCAGATGTAGTAATAGGCAGCACTGTCTCCTTGTGTGCCCCATAATATAGGGAATAAGAACTGCTTTTGACAGGGACTCTGGTGGGGTGGCCTTGCCAGACCACAGAGAAAGAGAATACAGATAGTCCAGATGAGACTTAATAGGCTGATGTCAGATATTGGGGAGGAGGGCTCCCCCTTTCTGAGGACTAGGAGAGGGGGTAGAAGTGGAAGGTGGGACCTGGAGGTGACAGGGGAGAGGTCTAAAATCAGCATGTAACGTGAACAAAAAGAAAGAAAGAAAGAAAGAAAGAAAGAAAGAAAGAAAGAAAGAAAGAAAGAGAGAAAGAAAGAAAGAAGCAATCAACTGTTAATTCAAAATAAATATATCCTAGGTTTAATTGCTAAGTGTTCTTTGTATCTATTGTGGTTTGCATGTTTATTTGTATGAAGGTGTAAGGGTGCACCTGTACATGTGTATGCATGCATGTGGAGGCCAGAGGTCAGTCTCAAGCTGGTTCCTCAGGCCCCAAAATCTTTGCTTTTTGTTGTTGTTGTTGTTGTTTTGCATTGTTTAGACAGTGTCTCTCACTAGCCTACAACTTGGCAAGTAGGATGATCAGAGAACTTCAGGGATCGAAGTGTCTCCAGCACTGAGCTTACTAACACAAGCCACCAAATTTGGGAGTCAAACTCATGTCCTTATGCTTGCAAGACAAACACTCTACTTAGCTATCTCCCCAGCCTATTAATAGTTCTTTGGATGCCCCATCTAGTGTTGATATGAGTATATATAGTAAAAATTAGTTAAATTTAATAAAATTTAAATATTGATGAAGTGGAAGTTTCTGGCTTCTTTGAAGACTCAGTTGTGTCCTGTGGTGTTTTGTTGAAAGCTGTCTTGTGAGAGGCCACTCATGTGATGTTTTCCTAGAAGAGAGGGCCTGTGATGATTTGCTGGGAGCAGACACATGAGAGGGCTCGTGATGGTGGAAAGGAGTACAAAAAGAACCGAGGACGGTGAGATGAGACTTTTGGCATTTCTATGCCATGCAACATTTTGTTGGACTTTCCTGGTCTTCGCTAGTCTTCCTTGGTCTTCATTTCACAGAGAGAAGCATTCCAGAGAACTTCTCGTGGTACTCCAACTAATACTGGATGCTTCCTTGGACTGCTGATTCGGCAAATCCTTTCGGATTCTGCTGGATCGTGCCACCTCTGCGGATTTTTGTGCTGTTTCTTGTTGGCTATTGGACTGGACTGCTGGTAGTCTGACAATGCAGAGTGCAATTGGCCCAAGGAACTACATATAAACAGGTCCACAGCCCCTTTTTGCTACTAACATTCTTTCTCTCCCCTTCCTCTGGTTGTTGGGTTAGAAGTGAGGTTGAAGTGTTTAAGAACCCTAAATAACGTAAGTTTTGAAAAATCTAAGCCCACATGTTGATATAAATACTTATTTACTTAGTTTTATAGATAAAGTCTGAATATACTAACACCACGGCAGGATCACAATATACTAGAATAAACCAGACAAGGTTCTTGTACCAATAGCTTTGACATTGAGACAGGGACAGAGTCAGAATCAAGGCTATCACTCTACTATATACATTTCTGTACTACACCAAAAGAAGAGAGTTTAGTCTTAAGTTGCTAAAATTGTGTTATATAAAATAAACAGGAGAACATAGATATTGCAAAGTACTATAAAGTGATATAACATGTATCACATAGCTGTCACTCGCAGGAAAATGCTCACAATGCTAAATTCTCTTCTTTTTCATACTTTCTATTCATTTTTGCCCCATCCAAATACTCCATGAACAAATAGCATGATGTGATCTCTCATGACTAAGTTTTCTTAAACCCTATGTGCAAGACTGCCAGGAGTTCTAACAGCAAAATAAGTTTTATAAACCAATTTGTTACTCCATGACCAACATTCAAAAAGCTGTATATATTTAGTATATGCAATTTGGTGAGTACAAAAGAGTACAGGTTTGCAAAACCTTCCACACTATCTATGTCCCAAGTGTAGTCATCAGCCCCAGAGATTTCCTCACTCCTTTGTTTATTGTTGGTACTAATTTTTCATGGACAATCTTTACAGATATAGGACAGGGCTGTTTTTCAACTTTGGAATCTAGGCCTAGGTTGTAAACAGAGTCACAGGTTCGAGTTCACTTCAATTTTAAGTGCCCGTGTTGCCCTCTAGATTTGTGCATTTTGTCTGAAGCAGAGACAGGGCCAAGTATGAGCAAGGCTTATGCTGCAATTGTGCTCTGCTCAGTAAGACCTGTGCTCTTGCCCAAGACTCAATCAGCCTACAGAAGAAAGGTGTTTCTTTCTCAATGACTTTCCTGAGGAAATCTTGCTTTTTACAATCTCCTTAAAGGTTGTCAAAGGGACAAATGCTACTAGGCTACAGAATATCATAAAATACCTAGAGCAACAAAGAAGATCTCAAGATCCCCATCACTTTTCTAACAAGCATCAGGGTTAAATTTGAAAATAGAAATTATCTGATTATCATCTCTTCAATAAGTTAAATAATTGCAATTCAGAGTTGGCTAACTGCAAGGGGAAGTGCCTTCATTAGCGTTGCTGTTGCTGTGATGAAACACCATGATCAAAAGCAACTTTCAGAGGAAAAGATTTATTTGGCTTATAGTTCCATCATAACAGCTCATCATTAAAAGCAGTGAGAGCAAAAATTCACACAAGGCTGGAACCTGGGGACAGAAGCTGATGCAGTGGCCATGAAGGGGTGCTGCTTGTTGGCTTGCTCCCCATCAGTTGCTCAGCCTACATTCTCATGGAACCCAGAGCTACCAACCCAAGGAACGGCACCATGCACAATGGGCTGGGCCCTCCCACATCAACCACTAATAAGAAAATGTCCTATAGGCTTGTGTACAGCCCAAATCTTATGAGGCATCTTTTTCAGTTGAGGTTCCCTCCTCTCAGATGACTTTAGTAGGGAGGGAGGGGGAACACGGAGAGATAAAAAGAGGGAGAGGGGAAGATATTTGATAGCATATCTCAGAAAGGTTTTCAAACTTCTTTATCACAGTAACAGAGAAGATAGCCTTACACATATTCTATAAGCAAGTTCCCCCTTGAGACTAGCACAGAGAAGCCATCGAAAATGGAGTCATCCTAAATGGACTGAAAAAATTATCTGGACCAGGGATTTGAACCTCAGCAACACTGTGACTTTAATCTAAACTAGAACTTATACTAGATAAATATCCCAAAAGGCATCCTCTTTGGGGGATACTCCAAGGGACTGGACTTCTAATGATCCTTCTCTGTCCCTAATTTCCCTCAATATGGGACTCAATAAATACAGGAAAGCAAATAAGAGACATTTAGATTGGAACATGAGTGTCCCCTAATATATTCATTGTAAACTCAACAATGAAAGTAATTAAAATTCTGTCTTTGGTAGAACATATGCTCATTTCCTTTTATGACTCTCCCCGTTCATTCTGTAAATATTTATTGAATACCTACTAAGTGTAAAGCACCATACACTCAGACATACTCAATAACAAGCTCATAAAAAGTTGTTGCATGTAAGCATGTTACAGAGAACTAATAAATGTACAGAGCACATCAGCAATGCAAATCATTTCAGAATCACGCTAGGAATTTGGAAATGAAGTGGAGACCAATGTTGTTAGCACAAGGAAGAGTCACTGAGTGTTTTTATCCCATATTTCCCAAGATTAAGTATTCTGGTATTCTCTAAGAGACAGACTATGTTTCATGGTACCCAGAAAGGTCACAATGACCAGTACTGATAAGAATGGAAGCTCTTGCCACTATAGCTGAAAAAAAAAAAAAGCCAATCAAGATGCCTAACTTTTTGCTCAATAGAATCATTCTCTGCATGGTCTCTGTGCCTGAGCTGCTGGCAGTGTGCATGTTTACAGGTAGCATGCATCCAGTGAATGACAGACTCTCTAAAATGCAAAGGGATAATCTCTGCATATCTCATATCCATGTTTAAAATGCCATTACAGTCATTGGGTTGGTTTGTTTGTCTGTGGCAGGGAGTGCAATAAATTATGTTGAAAGGTCTTGTCTTCGCTTCCTTTCTCATCCAACTTGAACACTAATATTTTAATGAGGATAGTTCAGGTTATCGCATTAGCATATCTCACTACCATCTTATTTAATGGGAAATAGCATTGTGTGATTGATGCTGCCTTTGAATTATAGGTTTTTAGTATTCTGCATTTGAGCTTTCTAACTCTTTAAAGTATTCAATCAGGAAGTTGCATAGTCAAACCAAATGAGAGAGCTGGCCAGCACTATAGCGCAGTGGAAAAAAAAAAAAACCCAAATGTTACTGCAACGAGCCATCATTCATAAAATGTAATAGGCATTTCACAGTCTCATATTCTCATCACAGGGAATGTAATGAAAAAGAAAATGTCACAAGATTAATCATTTCTCATGACAAAATGTTTAATAGGAAAGGGAGAATGTTGTATTACCAATGTAAATCAGCCATTATGGCCTGGCTGCTGTATTTCCATGACAATCCCATGCCACTGAGTCCAGAATAGCCTGAATTCTCCTGCTCTAGGTATCTGGTTAGTTGTTGGGATGTTTGATTGTTTGTTTGTTTGTTTGTTTGTGGGGAGGTGTTTAATTAACAAAGTTTACTTGATTTGAAGCAGTTTTGGCTTCCCAGCCAAATTGAAGGCAGGGAGTTTCTATGTGTCTCTTGTGCCCTGGGTTCCTATGCTCCAACCCCAACAAGAAAAGGTACAGAGATTTCAAAGAATAATATGTACAGCAAAAGCCTGGCTTGTGATGCTGTGAAAATACAAAAGGATTCTTGTAAATGCCTTTAATACACTAAAGTGCTGCTGCAAAAAAAGTAACTTTTCAAATACCCAATGAAGATATCAAACTATTTTTCTTTAAAATATTAAATTTTATTAATATACCATAAAAGCAAAATAAAATTGAAAGCAATTTGATGAAAAACTGATTCATCATAAAATGAAATGACCCTGCTATAATGGGGTGCTCTAAACACAGAAAGGGAGAAGAACGTTTCAGCCATGTTGCTGAGTTCAAGAACACCTAAAGACCACCAGGACTCTTACTGAGATTTTAATCATGCGATTTTTTTTAGTGGTCTTATTTTCTCTTTTTTAGTTTACATTAGTAAACTTAGTAAGTCAGGAAACAACAGAAGATCCTCTTAGAGCTAGAGAAATGCAGACAATTATATTAGCATCTTATTAAGAAAACAAATGTATTTTGTTCACTTGTTATTATGTGATTATTTTACTTTCCACAGTATTCATAAATATTTGTAAGGATATCAAAATGCTGTTACACTGAAGGTGACTGTCATATTCACTAATAACACACAAATGGAAGCTAGATGTAGGTGACATATTGAAGCTGTGCTCACAAATATAACTTAATGGAGCATTGTAACCATCTGAATTTTAAGTTGCTGCTGACCACAGTCCTCTTGGTTGGATTTGGAACTATGGCCCCCAGCTGGAGCCAGGGAGGGGTTTCTTTAAAAGCAAAAGCCAAATTCATCCCCACAGATTTCTTGCAGAATGTTCTAACACCCAGGATCTTTTGCATTCCAGGAATTCCTGAATTATTTTAATGGATCAAGTGCCTTTAGGATGATTGTCTTAGTCAAAAAAAAATAAAATAAAATAAAAGTCATTGTAGCTGCTACAGCTACTTCTGAGAAAGAATTTCCCTTTAGAAGACAGAGCTCTGAAGCTATGGGCAGCTTCATGCCCTAGTGTTAATATATCTAGGTTACATCTAATTAGAACTAAAATGAAGAAAATAGTTGGCAACTATAAAAATCTGTGAAATGATGTTTAAAAATATTAAAGAGAGATATTGTTAGGGTTTCAAGAGAAAAGGAAGGGTACCTTCGTGGGTTGGGTCCAAGGAAAGCCACAAAGTCATACAATGCAACACGAGAGTGGATATATAAAAGCTGCCTCTGAGTGAGGGTGGAGGAGAAAAGAGAAGGTTCTGAAGGAACAGGCCTTATAAAGTGGTGAAGGGCATGCTCTAAGGAGAATATACACCTCATAGCAACAACGGAAATATGGCACATTTGGTGGCTAAGTGATGACAGTGGTCACTGCAGCTGGTTTACTGAAGGTGGCCTTTCCAACAGGTATAGAGTTGTATTTTAAAAAAATAGATAAATAAGTTAGAAATTGTTTACGACATATTTCTAAAGTAGTCTTTTAAACAAATTGGAAATTAAAAAAAAAAATCAAAAACTGACAGTGCTATTTAACTTCTTTGTAGATGTTACTAATGAAGGTGTCGTTCCATAGCCTGTTTGAAAATACCTGTCAAGAACGGAAATAGAAAAAAAAAAAAAAAGCAAGTAATGTAATTAACTTGGCTTCCTTTCTTTCCACAAATCCAAGAGCAAACAAGAAGATAAAAGATAACTGCTCTTTCCAGAGACAATCGTTCTTGATTTGAAGAAACATCCACTAAGGCAAGAGGAAGTGGCAGATCTGTCACTAAGATGGGTGGTAATGAACAAGAATGGAAGCACATCCATAAAACCACTCAGAGCCGCCCAACTGTTCTGAGGCCACCACCAATCACTTGATTATTAAAAGAAATGGTGATGATCCACTGGTGGGGCCGCGAAGTAAAAATATTGTAAAAAACATAAATCTGCATCTTCAACGGAAAAAGTTATGGGAAAGTGGTAATGAAATAAAATAGCGTGGCTTCAGCTCAGTTAAAGAACCAGAAATACTGAAAACCACAGAAGCAAAAATCCCATAAACTGTAGGGAAAGGAAGAGAGGAGAGTTCCCAGCCTGGGATTTGTGGCAGATGAAAACTGTGTGCTATGATGTGCGGCAGGGCTGTGGGATTAGACACAAGTCCTGGTGGGCCGCGGTAAATTATAAACCAGCATATGTGCAAGGGGAGGAAGGAGCCCATTAGTAAACCTTTCAAATACAGATAGGCTCCCAAGAGCTTAGTTTGTGCGTTATTCACAGAAATAACTTTGACTGCACAAAGATTTGTGAAGCATTTCAATTGCCCTGAGATAATTAAGAATTTGTTCAGTGAACAAAAATGGAAACCTTAAAAATCACAGTAGCTGAACAAATTATTCCAAAATGGCATCATTTATTTTAATAGCAAAAATAGTTTGGACAAAAATTAGCAGGAAATTCAGCTATGGTCACTGAAACCGTCTGAAGAAATGCAAGATGAAGAGGGGACAGTGGAGTTGCTGTGTCCCCTTTAAAAGAAAACGTACAGATGTCTCAATAATTAGTGTGCGTGCCTGAACATGCACCTATCTGACCCAACTTCAACCCATTTCTTGGCCTCCACGTTAGAAAACTGCTCATTACTGAGGCCCTGTAATCACGCCATTGTTACAATCTGCAACTACGCTCACTGAGATAGAGGTCCTTGTGCTCTGGGCAGCATACAATTTTCATTTCTGCTCTGTGATAGACTAGATTGATGAAAATTCTGCTGATTAAATATGGCTTTGAATAACAAAACTCGCCCTCCTCCAGAAGAGAGGGGGATGGTATGAAATGAAGGATGGCTTTCACTACATGGCTCCACTAATGCACCTTAAGTACGGTATTGTTCCTGGGCTTGTGTGGCACATAGTTAAATGCAGGCCAGAGAGAAACTGGGTTCATCATATATTTAAAGGAGACACGTCAAATTCACACGAAGTGAAGTGTTCTATTGTGCAAAACAAAAGCCTTCAATACAGATGCCAGAAGAGGAAACACATGGAGTCAGGACAAGCACAAGGCTGAGAGGCAGATAGGTTCAGGATCGTCAGCCAATCAGCAGAAGAATGGATTTTCACTTCTAGACACTGTTACCATTGCTTCTGGTCTTTCAAAACACTTTAGATTTTCTTTCTTTTTCATTTTGTTTGTTTGTTTGTTTTTAGACCAGGCTGGCCTCAAACTCACAGTGATCCTCCGCCTGCCTCTGCCTCCTGAGTGCTGGGATTAAAGGAGTCTGCCACCACACCTGGCTCATTTTAGATTTTTCTTATAGGAAAATAAATTTCTAATAATGAATATCTGACTTCAGGAAGATTTTTCTGTGCTAACTAATGATATTACCGCCTGACACTAAGAGTGATTTGCCTCCTGTTGTGTCGAACAACCATCTATGCTGCGGTATTCATCAGAGTGTCCTCCCCACTAAGGAAGATGTTAGAACGAAAACTAAGTACCACTGTATTTATGACTGAGCAAGTAACTGACAGCGCTGTGAGAAACAGCAGCGCCTACAATGTGGGTCCTGGGAGCACACTGAGGAACATCTAACAACAAAAGCATGAGTAAGCAAGAAAGCAAAAGATATCCTAGAGAAGAAAAAGATCAGGAGGTGACAGAGTTTAACTCCAGGAACACATATCCTGCCTAGATCTATTTATTTTGATAAGGAAATCACAAGAGACCACAGACCATACCCCATGCGGGTCCATAGCAAATTCCTCTGGAGCTCATTAAAACCTAGGATGTTCTAAAGAAGGCTTGTGAAGACTCAGGCAATGCTAAAAGAAGACTCATTAAGACTCAGGAAGAAAACAGTTCAAAAGCCTGAGAGACTTCCCAAACACACAGCCTGTTGTCATTGCCCTTGGTTACCCATAGGAGTGGAAGATAAGTTAAGTCCCCATTGCTGAAGACACCATGTACTTCAGAAACAGGGCCCAGATTCCCCAGAGCTGGAACTAAGATAAACAGCCCCTCCCTGAGGACTAGCTTTTATGGCATCATTTCACCCAGCTCTGATGCCTATGAACTACACCAACCAGCATGGCAAGGTAACCCCATTGGTACAGTAGTGGCACTCATATCTTGGTCGTAACCAATTATTTTCTTCTTGCACTTAAGACCCACTCGACACAGGGATATCATGCCTGGTCCTGGACACCTAACTAACAACATATTGCTGGTGAAGCCATGGTTTATTTAAGGATAATCGAGGACCAATAATTTACTAAACCAGTATATACTCTAATAACAACCTATAAACACGCATCCTTAGTCCAACAAAAAAAGGTTGAGTAACTCTTTGAAGTGAGAGGCTGTGCAGCCTCTACTTTCAACCTACCAAAAATCTAGTAGCGAGCAAAAAGTTGCACCCATTTCAGAAGAATTGCTTTAAAATAACCACCATTCCTTGTTTGTCATTCACACAGCTTCTGGTTCCTGGAAGGAAGTCAGCTGACCCGCATCCTTGACTCTGCTTCCAGCTGAAGAGCCTGTGGGACTGACTGCCCCATCCATCTTTTGCAAGTTGAGTTTAAAAGATCAATGCCCAGGGTGCTCATTCCTCTGCCTAGACAGAAAGGACAAGAGGTAAAAAGTGGGGCTTGTCACAGGCAGAAGAAGGAAAACACAAGCAGGCAAAGGCATTGCAGGCCTTTGCCTGTCTGAGGCTGCTACCCATTAGCCAAAGCAAAGCATAAAAGCCAGCTCTAAGCTACAGGTGGGACAGTATACTCAGCCAACAGCTTAAACCTTCTATTTGCATAAGAAAGCACATGGATTCAAGAAGAGGTAAAAGAATAAAACGTTAATTTATTCTACAATAGGGGAACTTGCTGA
This sequence comes from Acomys minous, assembly GCF_964271855.1. Taxonomy (NCBI): domain Eukaryota; kingdom Metazoa; phylum Chordata; class Mammalia; order Rodentia; family Muridae; genus Acomys; species Acomys minous. The sequence continues at coordinate 51,232,436 of NC_140489.1, forward strand.
GAGGAGAGAAAAATTCTTCTTCCCACAGTGGCTGTGCTATACAATTTTTCCATTCTTTATGACACCAGGCATCTTAGCAGCTACAAGCTGTTAAAAATGTCTAAATAAACAGATATGTTTGTCTGTTTTCATTCCATGTCTAGGTCTCCAAGGCTCATGTCTCACCAGATGGGAAATGATTCAAAAGGAAAATGATGATCCATTTTAGCCAGAAAGAATATTGAACTATGTTACAGAACAGCTGGCATGGCCCTTCAGCTCAAAGTAAGCTTTGCCTTGGCTCAGACCCCATTCATGAAATTCTGTGCTCAGAAACAATAGAATACAACCACTCTAAAAGCCATATTAAGGGTAGTTTAGGAGTCATCCTGAAAACCTCAGAGCATGAGAAAACTAAGTTAAGTAAGTAGATACAAGACCACAAGCTATCATAAAAATTCTAGCCAAGGACATTTGTACTAATTTCTCAGTGGGGCCAAATCTCTTTGGGACTCAGATGACCAAAGACCTATGTCTAGCAAAGTAAGTATTATAGCGCCAAGAAAATTATATCAGGTCATCACGGAGCTTAGAAAAAATTGAACTAACAAAATAAAGGATAGCTCTATTATGTCTCAGTGAGAGCACGGTACCAGGGCTATGTACCAGGTCATTCAACATCATTTGTAGTTTTCTGGATATTTCGGTTAAGTGTAATTTTAGGGCATCTCTACTTGTTTCTCTTCTCACATCAGAGGATTCAGTTGTTCTACATCCATTCTTCTTTGGGCCTCAAGATGCCTACACTACTAATTGCAGCATTCAGGAAAATGAAGACCTGAGGTTCCTCAGTTCAAAACTAGCCTAACAACCATAGTGAGTTTAGATGGAGACAGTCTGGGCTATATAGTGATACCCTACTCAATAATTTTACAGCTGGCTACTACCAATCAGCGTCCTGTATTCCTTCTCCTCAACTTTCTCCTTCGCCTTCTCCTTTCTCCTATAAAAGCACAAGCCCTTCTGATGTTATTTAGTTGGGTTCCCAAGACCCAACTAAGGGAGGCTAGAGCATTGCCCATACCCCAGACATCTCTGAAAGAGCAAGGCAGGAGTGGGGTTGCTCCCTAGCCAAATCAGGCTTGTGCCTATTCAACTCCATAGAGACAAAGGCCACATCATGATAAAGTCTGTTAAGCTTCATTTCCACACCAGAGAACTGCCTCTCAGCAGTCATGAGTCCGGCAGTCGCAGTCTGCTAATCTGACTGATTCACTTGCAAAACCCCATCCCCCCACAAGCCCTCCCCCACCTGGATACTACACTTCCTCCCTTGACTTTTTCCTCTTCTTTCCCCTCACTAAAGCTATATAAGCTGGCCTCCCATTTCAATAAAGGAGCTGTCCTCTGACCCAGTCTCCCTAATTGCTCATTGTACCCATGGCTGCCCAAGATCCTGCTCCCCAGCGGTTCTGCATCCTGAGGCTTCAGATTCATAACTACCAATGGGGGGTTGTTGGGGAGGGAACCCAAAATTTAGAGGAGGGCCATCTAGGTGACTAGAATTGATTGTCCCTTGGGTTATCATGCTAATAATTTCTCAAACACTGAGCTTTTTTCTTATAGTTGGGGTACTTCAACTTGACCTTTAGGTTAACAGGATGCAGTTCTGCTTTTCTTTTGAGATGAGGTTAACTAAGGGATTTGCCCCCCTTCAACTCATCAGACTGTCAGTTTTTTGTTTTGTTTTTGGTTTGGGAACTGGTTAGCAGCACTGAATGTCTTGCTAGATATGACTGCCTCTAGACCAAACCATAAGTCAAAAAGCATCAAGAAACTACCCAATCTTGGGCACTTCATTGTGAACAAGGAAATCAAACTATGCATCCAGAAGCTTCTGTGCTTTTTGGAATCAATAAAGAAAGGTTTCACACAAAATAGAAAAGCCCAGTCTTATATAAAATGCATTTCTCCTATAGAAACCTAAAGAGCCCAAGTGACTGTTTCTCTTTGTAATTAAACATGGTTTTTGAGTTTTCCAATTAATGAAGAATATATAAAGGTGAGTGTTTAATTGGTTTTGGATGATCATTAACCTTCAAAAAGCATTCCTAAAAGACCAGCCATGTTAGTAATACCATGCAAGGGATGCAGAGACAGGAAGATACTTGAAACTGATTAGCCAGACGACTGGCCTGTCTAAATCAGTAAGCTCAGTAGGCATGAATAAGGAAGGTACCATATGTCAAACACTGGCTTTCATATGCTTGTGCACACATGGGCATAAGTACATACATACATATGTGCAGAGACATGAACAAGTACACATACATATAACACACATACACACATGCACGCACGCACCCCTCCCTATATGCTTAGCCCAAATCTTGATATATAAAAACCTATAACTTTTACCAGATTTTTCTAGTCTCCTTTATAAGATATAGATTCTGGAAAAGTATTACTTGTGACTCAACAAAATTCCATATTATTGACCTTTTTAGCTGCTTGATTCATTTACTAGGGTGCTATAACTGCACTACAAAGAGGAAGCCGCAATATCACAAATGAGGAGGAGCATTGCTCGGTGAATTTCCCTCTTACCCAGGCTCTCATCCGGCATTTCCAAGCCTCTCAACCTTTCTCTCAAGCTATTAATATTATCACTATGTTGACCTTTGATGCTGTTTGCCATTTTGAAATTT